>NC_079198.1:18625485-18940485 GCF_029499605.1 Hyla sarda | reverse complement strand
CTTTATGTAGAACATCCTTCTGAAAATACAACGTGCAGAAACATGCAGCCCAGAAGATAATCCCTTCACGAGGAGGAGGAGGCGGAAAAGAATGCACAATTTTACACCTTTTATGACAATGACATTGACTCATTGTTGTTGTAATTTTCTCGGTAGCTTATTGTTTTAGGGATATCTAAAGGCATTTTGTGGCTGTAAACCGCATGTTTTTTTAGCCTGCAGATCAGCGCCTTGAATGACGGACTCGGAGAAGACGCCAATGCACAGACACACAGCCTACTGTGACCTATTGTGTTAGATGCAGCAGAGCTTTAGATATTACAGAGGAATGGACTAGTTCTGACACATTCAGATTTCATATGATCATTGCTAATGCATTGGATTGTGATGGATCATTGCACCCGTACCCCTGCTGTTACTCCGTACCCTTACTGTCCTGTCAGGCAGCCTCCCTGCAGTGTCCCCTGGGCCCCCCTACATTTGTTCTACTGTAATTGTCTATTATCCCCTATGTTATGTATATAAGAATGTTGTATCTTTAAGAAAGGTTAACATGTGATCACCAGTTGTCATGTGAGTTGTCATGTGATTGTTACCCAGGAGGTATCAGTGACCAGGTGACTTAAGGGTGACCAATGGAATCCCACCAGAGTCTCCCCCATAAAAGCCCTGGGAGGAGTCTCTTCTCTCTCTTAGTTCCTGAGTCTTTGCTGAGGTGCAGTCGAGCCTAAGAGTCTGGAGTCATAGGAGCCTCAAGTCAAGTCTACAGCCACAAGATACAAGTCTACAAGATAAAGTCACAGCTTAGTCCGTCTCCAGTCAAGTCAACTCAGTCACTGTCATCTATTGTCAAGTCAACGTGGCCTGCACTAAATTGTCCAAAACCACTGCAAGTCCCAGCAAGCCCTTAAGGTCTCTGAAGTCACTGGTCACCTCCTTGGGCTCTGGCTGAGCTGTATAGACTTTACCATCTGTCACGTAGTAAAGCTACCGTTGTCCGTAACTTGGCGTCAGAGTCATTATTGCCCCCATGCCTAGCCCAGGATCCAGCGGTATACCTTCGGGTGGTATTGAGGATAAACCATGCCCTGGCGTCACAAATACAAAAAGGGGTTAATGCCATCTGCCCCTAAGGTAATTCCATCTGCCCTGCATCTCACATCCCATACCACACTAACTTGCTTGGTCAAGTAAAACAGTCAGACTGAACGCTATACCTCTGGCTCTCCCATAGAGATACATGGAGGGGCATGTTGGCCGCTGCTTCATGCTGTGGTAATTATTTGTGCACTCTGTGCATGGAGAGAGCCGGGTTGCCAGGCAGGAGACCGCGGGGAGTCTCTGAGTTCTTTATCTTACAAATAGGGGATAATAGTTTCTGTAAAAGAGTGCCAGGCTGGGATTGGAGTTATGGCAGGTTGTGCTTGTCTGCATCCCCTGACATCCTTCACTCAGATTATTTTGTGCTGCATTGTATTGTTTGATGCAAGTGGAAAAGCTTTTTGTGCTGCACTGTGTTACTTGCTTAGCATTGCTGAAGAGCTATTTTGTGCTTCACTGTAGTATCTGTTTAGTGCTGCTGGATAGGTAAGTAATGCACTGTTGGGAGTAGTATGGTTGCTGCATGTTGATGCTGCATGGCAGTAATAGGGTATGTTCACACTACGGATTGTGAACAGAATCTCAGCTCGCAGAATTCCGCGAGCGGAGATTCCATTCTGGCGGCCGCTGCCGAAATACTTTGGCGGTAGGACCGTGCGGCAATTGACATTGACGGCTATGCAGTGTTCGCAGATTTCCTTGCAAAGAATGAACATGTTCTTTCTTTGCGCGGAAAAATTTTCCGCCGCTGAAATTCCGCAGTGTGAACGGGTCTCGTGTAGACCCATTGACAGTGATGTTTATGTTCACAGCGCCTAATTCTGATCACGGAATTCCGCTGGAATTACGTAGTGTGAACATACCCTTACTTTGATGGTGAGATCCAGCATCACCATAGGATGCCAGGTGAGGCCGAAATAGAAAAGATTTTGAAAATTCCGATTCTACATGATGATTTCTGTGGATTGTATTTTTCTAAATAATATGAGTCAATGTTATAAACTTTTATACTGCATATCCTGCCTATTTCTCAATGCAACTTCTAAGCATAGCAAATTGTATCTGCTTACACACCTTCTACAAACATCCTTATGAATGTTACTGCTTCTGGTCATCTGCCAGGTGATGATCTCGTGTTATAAGACTAAAATTGGCCATACACATGAAAGGTCCATGTCTGTGGGCGCAGCTCGGCTGTTCCTGTCACAGCAGGATGAATATAGGATTGGACATATTTGATTTCAATATCGTTGACCCTTTGAACTTTTCAAAACTTAGCTTTAGGAGGTTTTCCAAATTTTGGCAAAAAGTTTTGTTCGTGAGGGGTCCAACCACTGGGACCCCCGCAATCTCCTGCCCGTGACCCGGTGTTCTAAATATTTTTGTTCAGAACACCGGCTCTCCTTGCGCATGGAGCGGCGGTGGTCAACACACCACCTTCATGCACTGTCTATGGGAGAGCCAGAGATACACGAGTACAGTGCTCATGTATCTCTGGCTCTCCCATAGAGGTACATGGAGGGGCACAAATATAAAAAAAAAAATTACCATGAATAATGGCACTTCGCAATTTCATGAATATTTAGAATATAGCAATATCTATTCCTAATGATGAATATTCATTTTTTTTCTTCATAGTACACATCACAACAATGGTACTTGCACCAAAAATACGCTATTTTGGAATTTGTAATTATTTTATGCTTACGCCATTGACCGTGCGGTTTAATTAACTATATATTTTTATAGTTCGGACACTTTCGCACGCGGCGATACCACAATGGGAAACGGGGGGTGATTCAAATTTTTATTAGGGGAGGGAATAAAATTTACTTTTTTCATGCAGTATTATAGCTCCCATAGGGGGCTATAACACTGCACACACAGATCTTTACACTGATCATTGTTATCCATTGTTAGGATAACATTGATCAGTGATTCTGCCACTTTGACTGCTCCTGCCTGGATCTCAGGCACGGAGCAATCATTCAGCAATCGGATGCACAGGAGGCAGGTAGGGAACCCTCCTGATGTGTTCTAACTGATCGGGACATCGCGGTTTTACTGCGATGGTCCCGATTATCCCAACCGAGCAGTCAGGAGTGCTTTTTCTCAACTTTAGACGCGGCGGACAACTTTAGATGCCACGTCTAAAGGGTTAATAGCGCACGGGTCCCAGCTGTTGTTAGAGGCAGGGCCCAACCCGCTATGACCCCCCCCCCCCCCCATGACCCCGTGTTATAGAAAGGGAGCAGACTCAGGTCGTACAGGTACGCCCTGGGTCCTTAACAGATTAAAGGGGTATTCCAGTTAAAAATATCACCTGGCTCCAGAAAGTTAAACAGATTTGTAAATTACTTCTATAAAAATAATCTTAATCCTTCCAGTACTTATCAGCTGTTGAAGTTCAGTTGTTCTTTTCTGTCTGACAAAAGTGCTCTTTGCTGACACCTCTGTCTGACTCAGAAACTGTCCAGAGTAGGAGCAAATCCTCATAGCAAACTTCTCCTGCTCTGGACAGTTCCTGAGACAGACAGAGGTGTCAGCAGAGAGCACTGTGGTAAGACAGAAAAGCACAACTCAACTTCAGCAGCTGATAAGTACGGGTAGGATTAAGATTTTTAATAGAAATAATTTACAAATCTGTTTAACTTTCTGGAGCCAGTTGATATGAATTATTTTTTTTTTTTTTTTAACTGGAATACCCTTTAATGTTTAGTCCAATAGACGTCTGTGTATGTCTCTGTATTCGTCTATGCATGCCGGTGGTCTCAAACTGTGGCCAACGGCTGTCCGGTCATGCTCGGAATTGAAGTTTTGCAACATCTGGAGGGCCACAGTTTGAGATCACTGGTGTATGCTATGTCTATGTAGACCTGATACAAGTAATTTTGTTTAATCTGTGAGGAACCTACCATATAATTCTAAGATAATTCTTTGAATGTTTTTTGTTTTTTTTTTATTAATTTTTTATTTATTTTTTCACCCTAGATTTGTTCTTCAGAATACTTGCATTAGCGCGATGAGCGGATCTCAGACAGGAAGTCTGCCGGTTGATTCACAGATAAAGATATTTCTGGGGTCATTTACTGTAAACAAAGTAGTCGCTGCGGTTCTTAGGAAACAGAAATGCAGATCAGTAAATGCTTTCATTTTCTAATCTCGAGACAGACGTCACTGATGACAACCCATTACTCACATCTCTATGTATATTAGCGGCAACTACCTCTTTAGTGGTTTTGTTGCTCGCCTTTTTTTTAGTTAGGCTGTCTTTGCTGTAATTGTTATGTTTGAAAAAAACACAAGAGTCCATCAAGTTCAACATAAGACCCTACTGTGTTGATCCAAAGGAAAGCAAAAAAAAAAACATGAGGCTGATGCCAATTGCCCCATTACAGAGGAAACATTCCCTTCCGACTCCAATATGGCATCAGAATAAATCCCTGGATCAACACTCTGGGGGAGATTCTCAAAGAATTTTGTGCCAAAAAAATCTATTTTGCGTAAAAATTTTGGCACAAAAAGTATGCCACAGTTTACACTGATCATCACGTCAGTTTTGTAAAAGTGGGCGTGCCCATGTATATTGTCTGCTTTACATGATATTTTCAAAGGGGTGAGAGTCCAGTTTACATCAAACATTTCACACCAGCTTTTTTGAAATCACAGAAATGGTTGATCACTCTACAAGGTCATTAATAAACTTATTGAAAAGGAGTGGACCCAGTACTGACCCCTACAGTACCCCACTCATAACTGTCACCCAACCAGCCCAATGGACCAACGGCCTGAGAGCGTGGAGGAGGAAGCGGTGTGATCTGTCCAAGTTGCTGGTGTTGTGGCTGTGCAGGAACCACATTTACCCAGTGGGCCGTAAAGGACATGTATTGTCCCTGACCGTAGTTACAGCTCCACACTTTGGCGCTGCCGTGCACTTTGGTACACACCGACAGGTTCAAGGACTGGTCCACCTTCTGTTCCACAAAATTGTGCAGGGCCTTTTTCGCAAGGAAATGACGGCTTGGGACTCTCCACCTCAGCTCGGCACAAGCCATCAATTCTCTGAAAGGTGCAGAGTACTGAAAAGGAAGGGACTGCGGCACCAACAACTTGGACAGGAGCGCACATTCAGCTTCTGCGCCGTTGGATGAGTGGGCGCGTACTGTTGTCTCTTGGACATGGCTTTGCCGATGGATTGCTTGCGGAATGACTGACTCAAAGTAGGAGGAGCAGGAGCATCTGGAATGACAGAAGGAGGGTATGACACACAGCTCCCTTTGGTTGGGGTGGTGGAGCCTTGGCTGGCTGTAACAGGAATCGGCTGGCCACCGGTTGATGCAACAGGCTGGACCACCACATCAGACCCATGGTTCTCCCAGGCCGCTTTATGATGACACTGCATATGTTGACGCAGGGCCGTGGTGCTAACATTGGAACCCTGGCCACGCTTCACCTTCTGCCGACACATCTTGCATGTGGCAAGGTTAACCTCCTCCGGATGCCTGATGAAAAACTGCCACATGGCCGAGTAGCTGATTTTCCCACCAACAGTCCGCACTGATTGACTGCTACTGCCGCCGACTCCAGGAACCCCTGTTCCACTACCTCCCGGGAAGGAAGGCTGCAGCAAAGCAAGTGGCCTACCCTGGGCACATTTGGCTCCAGACTTTCCACTTCTGCCGCCATGCTGACTGCCAACCATGCTACCACCTTGCTGGCTCAGCTGCTGTCTTACAGGCAACCTGCCACCCTCTTCTGCTGATGATGATGAAGCCCCCTCTGCACCCGGCTTGCAAGTGCGATCAGCTTCATCATCATAGCGTTCTGTCTGCACTTCACTGATGTCCTCCTCGGGTTCCTCAGTAGTGTCTGTTTCAGGACCCTGGATGCTGGAAACACCACCTTCCACGCCACTCTCCTCATCACTACTTGGCCGCCTAGCAGAGGAAGCGGCGGATGTCTCTTCCCCTTCTTGGCTGGGCAGTAGCTGCTGGCTGTCCTCTATTAGATCATCCTCAGTGAATAGTGGAGCTGAACCCACAGCATAAGATACTTCTGTGGGGGAGGGAACAGCATAGGACAAAGGAAATGGGAGGACAGGGACTGCTCCCGGGCCATGTCAACTGAGGGTTGTGTCTGAGGAACCCACCGACTGTTGACTGGGGGTGTCAGATGTCACTTGTGAGGAAGTGGATGACCGTGTTAACCAATCGATGATGGCAGATGGGTTGCTAGACACAACCGTTAGCTAATACGGGGAGCTCGGGCCTCTTGCTGTAACTCCTGCTGCCTGATGAATTTAGGCCTCCGCCACTCCTCTGTGAACGTCCTAGCACTTCTCTGTCTGACATACTTAGTGTGTATATGAAGGGAGTACAAACGCTCCACTACTATTAAAACAGTATTTGTCTACAACACCATCAGGTGTGTACTTTTGACTGGCCTTTCACAGTATGTAGGCCCTTAAGACTTTAACAGGAACAAAATGGTGCACCACTTAGATGTACATATATGGTATGCACTAATGAAGGGAGGACAATGTTCTCTAATACGCTTAAAACAGTATTTGTCTACAACACCAGCCGGTCAGTACTTTTTGCTGGACTTTCACAGTATCAATGCAAGTCTGTGGGAGTTCCGGACGCTGGCCAGTGGACGACCCCTTTAAGCTTCCATGGGGATTACTACCTTAGTTTATAGACAAAAGGGAACATCTGTGTCAACTATCTTCTGTGTCTCACAAGTGATTGTATCCTCTATTTGCTACCACAGAGAAACTAATTCAGTAAACCATGGTTAATTGTTCAAGTTCACAACTGTGTCGGGTTATAAATATTTGCACCATCATCATAGTCATTCCGTATCTGCACCCAGACATTACAACTATGAGTTTCCATGGGGTTTACCTATTCTACATGTGCAGACCCCCATTGACAAAGGTTGGTGAGACCACGAGAAAGGTGCCCATTGCCTTCTAGCTACTTTGACATCATCAACTCTGTCCACAGAACTACAATTCCCAGCAGGCCCTACATATTATCAGCTGCCTTTCCAGTGTCCGCTGCACTGTCCCAGTCACTGATCATTGCAATGAAATGTGATACTGTGAGGCTTACTGTACAAACAGATGACCCGAAAGGCGAGTCACAAAAAAATTGCTCAGTTTCCTCTACATTTGCTGGAATGAACAAAGGCCACACACAGTGAGCTGGTTCAAATGGGTTCTAAAATTATTCTCAGTCCCCGACAGTTATGTAGACAGGTTGTTGGGGTAGTTGTGGTAAAACGGGTTCCACGTACATACTTTCTCATAAGCGTTTCCTCATCTTAAGGTCAAGATCCTAACTTGGACTCATATTAAGAAGTTTTTCTTCCCCTGAAACATTAAAGGAAAACTGTCAGCTTTCTCCCCTGCACTAACCAGTGGTACTGGCTGGTAGTGCGGGGGACGCTGATCAGTTTGGTCCTTATCGTGCCCGGATCCACTGCACCGTCCCGCTGTAATCTTCTATTTTCGGAATATGCAAATGAGGTGCTAACTTGCATCGGCCGGGCTAACTGGCACTCTGACATCAGTGCCGCTGGCCGCAGCACCGCCGAACTCATCAATATTCCTCCCCTCTCTCTTCATTACAGAGTGGGGAGAAGAATGAGAGGTGGAGGAATATTGATGAGCTGGGCGGCACTGCGGCCAGCGGCACTGACGTCAGAGTGCTAGTTAGCCCGGCGGATCCAAGTTAGCACCTCATTTGCATATTCCGAAAATAGAAGATTACGGCGGAACACGCATCGGATCCGTGCAAGGTAAGGACCAAACTGATCAGCGTCCTCTGCACTACCAGCCAGTACCAGGGTGAAAAAAAATGTCCCCTATTGTCCCCTAAAGGCTCAAGAATCTTTCTAGATGACCGAATACTGTTCTGTACTCAATCCAGAGTTTTATTATCTATGAAACATGATAAAAAGCAATATTATAAGAAATTATTTTTCACTGTAATAAGGCTTTGAATAAACTTAACAGTGTCAACAATTAGGAAAAGTAATGATTTATTACAGCATAGTATTTAAAAACAAACACAGTCATCATACTCTAATAATGTAACAATAAAATTGTTCTGCTTACTGGTAAAACCCTCGTAAATGTCAGCAGCCGCCGCCGTTGCTCACTGACGAGTCTGTGCAGCACAGAGGACATCAAGCATGCTGAGATGTCGAGCCTCTGCACCTGAGCGTGCTGGCCAGGTAAGAAGCACAACAGGGGGTCATAGGGAGGAGAAAATAATGTGGCAGAGGGGGTAATAAAGGAGAGGATGATTTGGCACCGGGGGGAATTAAGTGGCACACGGGGGGGGGGGGGGGGGGGGGGATCATAGTTGGGGCCGGTGCAGAAGCCTGGTTGTCAACTATTGCGAGTGTGTTGCTTGGCACGAGTTTGTCCATGTCTGATTTTAGTAGTGTCTGCTATGGGGAGGTGTCCCCTATAGGGTGGTGTCCACAAAGGGAAATTTTACTATATGTATATACTGTGTATATATATATATATATATATATATATATATATATATATATATAGAGGCAAATCAAAAAATGTTGCAGTATCTTGTAATACCATTTTTTATTGGACTAACAGAATTTTGTTAGGGATTCCTCCCTTTATCAAGTCCAAAGCAAATCTAAGCTCACAAGCATAATACACAGGTTACATCTCACAAATATTCAGGGGTTAAGACAATAGATGTGGAGAATTCACACTAAGGACATAAATTGTCCTGCTACTTCAGCTTCAACAGTGACATATATCTGCAAATGATGGGTACTGCAATGGGGACCAGGATGTCACCACAATATGCCAACTTATTCATGGCTGACCTTGAACAACGATTTCTAGACAAATAACTTCACAAACCCTACAGATACTACCGTTACATCGATGATATTTTCAGCATCTGGACAGAAGGAAAAGAAAAACTCAGAAAGTTTCATGACGCCTTTAACACATTTAATCCATCCGTCTGTGATCAGACAGAAAAGAAATTAAAGGGGTATTCCATGCCAAAACTTTTTTTATATATATATATATATATATATATATATATATATATATATATATATATATATCAACTGGCTCTGGAAAGTTAAACAGATTTGTAAATTACTTTAAAAAAATCTTAATCCTTCCAATAGCTATTAGCTTCTGAAGTTGAGTTGTTGTTTTCTGTCTAACTGCTTTCTGATGACTCACGTCCCAGGAGCTGTGCAGCTCCTATGGGGATATTTTCCCATCATGCACAGCTCCCGGGACGTGACATCATCATTGAGCAGTTAGACAGAAAACTTCAGAAGCTAATAACTATTGGAAGGATTAAGATTTTTTAATAGAAGTAATTTACAAATCTGTTTAACTTTCCGGAGCCAGTTGATATATATAAAAAAAAGTTTTTGGCTGGAATACCCCTTTAAAAAAGAAAAGAACTTCCTCTGGAGCATACAGCAGCTGATAAGTACTGGAAGGATTAAGATTTTTAAATAGAAGTAATTTACAAATCTGTTTAACTTTCTGACACCAGTTCATTAAAATAAAATAAAAATGTTTTCCAGGGGAGTTTAATGGTATTTTTAGTAGGACTTTATTGGGATTTATTCACACAGTAATTTCAGACATAGATATGAATTCTGCCTAAAGAATGATCACGCATGTCAAAACTTCTGGCAGAATCCTTGAGTAAAATCCCATGAAGTCAATGGGACGCTATATTTCCATTCCATATTTCGCTTAAAAATCTGCGCCAAAAAATAGCTTATTCTGCATAATTACTACTTTATTTTAGCATGGAGCAGAAATATTATTTATGTAGGGAAGTTTCCCTCCACATTTCCTTAGTGTGATTATACCCGCATACTGTTTTGCTTGGAATTGTTCTATTTTAGTCATAGACCCAGAAAACAGACTGTAATATTACTGCTTGTGTAGCGTGGAATGCAATAGGTTATAATAGGAGAACCAGATATCACTGTTATACTGACCTCTACTGGTAGAGACCTGGGTGGGTCTGACATTCTGCTCATTGATTATACATTTTGGAGTTTTTACCTATCTATCTATCTATCTATCTATCTATCTATCTATCTACAGTATCTATCTCATATCTATCTATCTATCTACAGTATCTATCTCATATCTATCTATCTATCTCATATCTATCTATCTATCTATCTCATATCTATCTATCTATCTCATATCTATCTCATATCTATCTATCTATCTATCTAATATCTATCTATCTATCTATCTATCTATCTATCTCATATCTAATATCTATCTCATATCGATCTCATATCTATCTATCATCTCATATCTAATATCTATCTATCTTTCTATATCTATCTATCTCATATCTATCTATCTATCTATCTATCTATCTCATATCTATCTATCTATCTATCTCATATCTATCTATCTCATATCTATCTATCTATCTATCTATCTATCTATCTCATATCTATCTATCTATCTATCTCATATCTATCTATATCATATCTATCTATCTCATATCTATCTATCTATCTCATATCTATCTATCTCATATCTATCTATCTATCTATCTCATATCTATCTATCTATCTCATATCTATCTATCTATCTCATATCTATCTATCTATCTATCTATCTATCTATCTCATATCTATCTATCTATCTATCTATCTCATATCTATCTATCTATCTATCTATCTATCTCATATCTATCTATCTATCTATTTTTGTCTATAGTCCTATGCAAGTCTAAGGGACTTCCAGTACATCTCCTCTTGGGCTGCAAAGATTGCCCGGGACTCCTAAACATCCAGCCAGAGAATAGTTAGTGCAGGGAACAGGGTATGAGGACGGTATATAAGGATGGGATATTAGGACGGGATATGAGGAGGGGATATGAGGAGGGGATATGAGGAGGGGATATTAGGACGGGATATGAGGAGGGGATATAAGAACGGGATATTAGGACGGTATATGAGGACGGGATATGAGGACGGGATATGAGGAGGGGATATGAGGAGGGGATTTGAGGAGGGGATATTAGGACGGTATATGAGGAGGGTATATGAGGATGGTATATGAGGATGGGATATGAGGAGGGGATATGAGGATGGGATATGAGGATGGGAAATGAGGATGGGATATGAGGATGGGATATGAGGATGAGACATGAGGTCGGGATATGAAGACAGGATATGAGGAGGAGATATGGGGACTGGATATAAGGACGGCATATGAGGACAGGATATGAGGACGGTATATTAGGAGGGGATATGAGGAGGGGATATGAGGAGGGGATATGAGGAGGGGATATGAGGACGGTATATGAGGATGGGATATGAGGAGGGGATATGAGGAGGGGATATGGGGACGGAATATGAAAATAATATATATATTTTAGTCTGCTGGGGTGTTAAAATAACAATGGTATTCAGCAATGCCCCTCCATTCTTCCCTGCAGCAATGACTTCCCGTGGCACCCTGCATTCAATCATTGGACCCGGTGGTCTCAGATGGTCTACAGAGGCCAGTGGTTGACTGCACTGCAGGGGGATTCTGAGAGTGACTCAGGTAGAAAGTAAATTATGAGAGCGGGGAGGACTGATGCAGCAGTGCTGGACAGGACAGGTAAGAATAGTTTTTATAATGTTAAAACACAAACAAACCATCATTTTCTATCTATCCATGTATCACAAAATCCCTTTAACCTGCAAGGGGGGTAGATATGCACTTATACAGAATATTATTGGACACCTGATGCCTGTATCAAGAACCGTCCAGAGCAGGAGAAAATCCCCATAGCAAACCTATGCTGCTCTGGACAGTTCCTGACACGGACAGAGGTGTCAGCAGAGAGCACTGTGGACAAGACCAAAAAGAAAATAATTTCCTCTGTAGCATACAGCTACTAATAAGTACTGGAAGGATTAAGATGTTTTAAAAGAAGTAATTTACAAATCTGTTCAACTTTCTGGCTTCAGTTGATTTAAAAGAAAATATATCATTTCCACCGGAGTACCCCTTTAACTGTAATGTCTATGTATGGCTCTATGTATGGGGAATACAATAAGAATTAAAGAATAATAATGATTTATACTCTGTTTTATTTTATAGAGAAGTAATAAAGGGACAGGGAATGGATAATGGAACCATGTGCAACAAGAGATCTAAAATCACCACATAGATACATGGTAAAAGTTTGAGGCTAGAATACCCCTTAAATTTGTTATTAACAGTAATTATAGCTGAAACTTTGTCTCTGATAATAATTGAATATTGTGACTAACAACAATACAAATGATACATTACTAAAAATTAAGTTAATGATAAAAATATTATAAAAAGTAAAGAATAAGAAACATTTATATACAAAAAACATAACAGCAAGAAGACAGCTATGAACAGAAATGTATAAAATAGTAATAGTCATAAGCAGCAGCAGCTAATGTAAATGATGATAACTCTGCCATCTGCTGGTTGTATCAGAGACTGCAAGACTCTTGAAAAGTGTCCTCAGCTGTGTGATACTGACTCTGTAAAAGGTTAAAAAAAATATTAATAATCGTAGAAGTTTATCATTTGCTTTACCTTTTTATGCTTATTTTAAAGTAACATTGGATTACTTATCCTGTATTGTTTTTGAGTTATTAACTTTTATGCCCCAGAGCTGTACTCACTATTTTGTTATGTTGGTGAAGTCACTGTACATACATTACTTATCCTGCATTGATTCTGAGTTTTATTCTGTATCATACTCCAGAGATATTATTACTATTCTGCTGCACTTTACAATACTTATCCTGTACTGATCCTGAGTTATATCCTGTATTATACTCCAGAGCTGCACTCACTATTCTGCTGGTGAGGTCACTGTGTACATACATTACATTACTTATCCTGTACTGATCCTGAGTTATATCCTGTATTATACCCCAGAGCTGTACTCACTATTCTGCTGGTGAGGTCACTGTGTATATACATTACATTACTTATCCTGTACTGATCCTGAGTTATATCCTGTATTATACTCCAGAGCTGCACTCACTATTCTGCTGGTGAGGTCACTGTGTACATATATTACATTACTTATCCTGTACTGATCCTGAGTTATATCCTGTATTATACTCCAGAGCTGCACTCACTATTCTGCTGGTGAGGTCAGGATCAATATAGGATAAGTAATGTAATATATTTACACAGTGACCTCACCAGCAGAATAGTGAGTGCATCTCTGAATAGTGAATACTGCAAAGCAAAATAGTGAGTACAGTTCAATTTGTATATATATAAATGTATTCTGTATGAAAACGAAAAGAAAAAGATAAAAAGAAAAAGATAAAAAGAAAAAGATGCCCCTCAAAAGAATTCTTCAACATCAGGTAAACAAAATGCTGCAGAAACATTTAGCATTGCTCACCTGTCTGCTCAATCCTAAATGCTGAAGCCAGTACAATTTGTTATGACAGTATATAGTAGTATATATCAGTATATATTGGGGTGATAGTCTTATTTAAATACAAAGAATACACTGTAGGTAATGAAGCAGAACAATCCATGACCAGTGAGTAGTTACTCTAATAATGTGTTTTTGAGTATAAAAAAGGAACTCACCATATACTTATGTCCATGTTTTCAGCACTAACCCTAAAAAGGAAACAAAAAAATGAGTCCCTGGTTTGTCCTTTTATGTAAAGTCCTAATACTGTATACACTGGATGGGGTGTGCAGCACAATAGGAGGGAATAGGAAAATGTGGATTTAAATGGCTACAGAAAAATAATCCCCGTGAAAAGGTTTCTGAAAAATATTCTGTGACATTTTAAGAGAAACATTTAAAAGCAACATAAAAATTGCAGTTCAGCTTGTCAAGGTAACGTTTAGTTAAAGGGGTACTCCGCTGGAAAACAATTTTTTTTTTAAATCAACCGGTGCCAGAAAGTTAAACAGATTTGTAAATAACTTCTATTTAAAAATATTGATCCTTCCAGTACTTATCAGCTTCTATATGCTCCACAGGAAGTTCTTTTATTTTTGAATTTCTTTTCTGACTGACCACAGTGCTCTCTGCTGACACCTCTGTCCATGTCAGGGACTGTTCAGAGCAGGATAGGTTTGCCATGGGGATTTGCTCCTACTCTGGACAGTTCCTAAAATGGGCAGAGGTGTCAGCAGAGAGCACTGTAGTCAGGCAGAAAGGAAGTTCAAAAAGAAAAGAACTTCCTATGGAGCATACAGCAGCTGATAAGTACTGGAAGTATTATGCTTTTTAAATAGAAGTAATTTACAAATCTGTTTAAGGTTCAGGCACCAGTTGATTAAAAAAACTAAAAATAAAATGTTTTCCAGGGGAGTACCCCTTTAAATTTATAATCAAACCTTCACTTTGTTACCTCCCTCAATCTAGGTATGCAAATGTATTCTTTTAATCTTAGGCAATGTTCCCACTGCCATTGTGCTCCATCCAGTTCTGGGTCCGCTCTGTTTTTTTTTTTTTTGCACCGAATTGACTGAAACAGGTCGGAGCACAACTGGCTCCCCCGGGTTCCCCCCCCCCCCCCCCCCCCCCCCCCCCGGGTGCTGACAGATCCCATTGACTTGAATGGGGTCTGTTTGGGATCTGGTAGTTTACCAGAATTTAGCAGGGGAAACAAAATTAGTGCACTACAGTGACCCCCCGACCTACGATGGCCCCGACATACAATCATTTCCCCATATGATGGCCTCTCAGAGTCCGTCGCATGTTGAAGGCAGCATCAACATACGATGCTTTTATATGTCGGCGCCATTGCATAAACGGCTATCCGGCAGCGCAGACTGCTTCAGCTGCCCCTGGATAGCCGTTTACGGTGCCCCGTGTGGTCCGGTGACGATCACTTACCTGTCCTCGGGGCTCCGGCGCGTCCTCTTCAGAATCCCCTGCATCGTCGGCGCTCTCTATCGTCGTCATCACGTCGCTGCGCACGCCGTTCCGTCATCCAATAGGAGCGGTGTGCGTAGCGACGTGATGGCGGCGACGGAGAGCGAGGATGCTGGGGAAGCAGAGGCCTTGCCGGAGCATCAGGGACACCCCGGGGACGCGGCGACAGCGATGGAGGGTGACATCCGGGGCAGCGGTGACGAGCGGTGACGGTCCAGAGCGGCGGGGACAGGTGAGTACAACTTCCTCTAACAGTGGTCTACAACCTGCGGACCTCCAGATGTTGCAAAACTACAACTCCCAGCATGCCCGGACAGCCAACGGCTGTCCGGGCATGCTGGGTGTTGTAGTTTTGCAACATCTGGAGGTCCGCAGGTTGTAGACCGCTGTCCTATACTTTACATTGCACGGATCCCTCAACATACGATGGTTTCAACAAACGATGGTCCGTTTGGAACGGATTACCATGGTATGTTGAGGGACCACTGTATATCTTTCTCCACTAAACTCCTGTTGTTTTGACGGAACTGCGGACGGAGCTCCACATAGCATAGCCCGACGGCATTAAGCAGACCTTAGCAATTTGCCTTCCACCTCCTTGTATAATACTTACCATCGTAGAGAACCCATGTTCATGCACTGCATATGAGCCTTGCCGCTTAGTCGATAATCCTAAATAGAGAATAAAACATTTTAAAAGGGGTACTCCACTGGAAAACTTTTTTTTAATCAACTGGTGCCAGAAGGTTAAACAGATTTGTGAATTACTTCTATTTAAAAATCTTAATCCTTCCAGTACTTAACAGCTTCTATTTGCTCCACAGGAAGTTCTTTTCTTTTTGAATTTCCTTTTCAGTCTGACCACAGTGCTCTCTGGTGACACCTCTGTCCATTTTAGGAATTGTCCAGAGTAGAAGGAAATCACCATAGCAAACCTATCCTGCTCTGGACAGTTCCTAAAATGGACAGAGATGTCAGCAGAGAGCACTGTGGTCAGACAGAAAAGAAATTCAAAAAGAAAAGAACTTCCTTTGGTAATGCCCCCGTCACTTTGCCCCCATATAAGTAATGCCCCCTCACATTGCCCCCATATAAGCAATGCCCCCTCACTTTGCCCCCATATAAGGAAGCCCGGGCTGGAGTGACAGGATGGAGCCGCCGGCTCCTTCCTGTTACATCAGCTGCCGCAGCCGAGCGCAAGCTCAACGGTGGGTGCATCTTAAAGGCGCACTCCATGTTAAAAGCTGTGGTCGCTAAGAGATTCGGGACAGGTGTCCCGGATCCGCGGGTGCAGCCCCCCCCCCTTCACCTGCTAGCCCAGTCGCAGGGGGAACGATGGGGCCCACAGGTGAAGGGTCTGGTTATGCACATGCAGGGACCAAGCCAGCACTGGTCCCTGCATGTTGAAGCCCTAGGGCCCGGGGCCGCCCTGGGTACCCTGGCCCCTGACTGGGGTACTGGCTGTACCCCCCTGATGGCGGCCCTGGATACGATACTCTGACAAGAGGGAGAAAGAGGAAGAGCCTCTCCTTGTATGGTTGCTATAGTGCCAGGGAGGCAGTCTGATTTACATTTTGACTATTAGAGACCCATTTTTGTTTAGTGTAGGTCACAGACTGCCAGCACTCCACTAGAACTGAGCCTTTACTTAAAAAGGTGCTCTCATTAAAACAAATTTTTACTATTGCACTCCTTATGGTAAATAAAAAAATCTTTCTAATGTACTTTGTTTAAAAAAAAATTAATAGTTTTCTATGTTGTATTTGTGTTTAAAAAAGCTGCCACTAGGTGTCTCCCTACTTGTCCAGAGCTCATTTCCCCCTATCTCTTGCACAGACTTTGGACTCCTGCTGGCCTTGCAGAAGTCCAAAATCAGGAAATGCAGTCTGGAGTGCTGAGGGGGGGGGGGAGGGTGCAGCCTTAGCCAATCATAGCTCATCTCACATTGACTTGCCCTGGGCAGTGTGTAGCGGAGTGGGGGAGGAAGATCTCCCCTGTATGGCTTCATATTATGTCCCTTCCCATTCTGTTAATCTGATTGAGCAGAAAATACAGAGCAATATCAAGGTAGAAAACTAAAAAATAATAAAAATAAAGGCAGGGGGTGGTTTATCATGATGGGGGCAGTGAACTTGGAGGATTATAAATTTTAACAAGATCATGAGAGGTTCTCTTTAAGAGTCAGTGTGTATTTTGTATAGATGCAAGCAAAGCTATAGTAACCTATCGGTAAATTGCATAAAAGTGTGGTGTCCGAGTGCAGAACGCACCTATCTACCTGCCCTGCAAGGTAGATATTACTTTGCCATGTGTGCTCCAGGCCCACAGCTGACTAGTATTGTGATTTACAATGTGTTTCAATGCAGTGTCTTATACTCAGTGTCTATGTAATTTATTCTTTCTATGTACGATTTCATTTTGTCTGTGCTGGAAGTTGCACTGTGGCCAATCCGGGCCTCCTGCCCTGCTCCACCCACCTAGACTGGGAGGAGTTAATTTTAGTTAGAGTAGCTCAGTCAGAGCTTGAGGAAGCGTCTCCATGCCTCATACCTTTAATGGGGACGGGTCCAGTGTCTGTTTCTTTACCAGTTTTTGAGAGACTGACCGCCAGCATAAAACCGCAACAGTACGTCATACACACTACCCTTAGTCACCACAAAAGCAAATGTTTTATTGTTACTATAGGTGAGTCAGTTACCTTCCAGGCCTCTCCTCTCTCTCTGCGGAAGAATAAATCGCTGATGCAATAAGAAAATCACCCCGAGTATAAGTACAATTATTGCAACTGACCCAAAGAAGATTCCCACTATAATAGCACCAAAGTGTTTGCAATCACACGACATCGTTCCTAGGATAGAAAACAATTAAAAAAAGGACATTGTTATGCGAAAAAGTAAAAATTTATGGTAAAACATAAAGTCTTTATGGTAAAACATTAGGGCCGGTACTCCGGTAGAAAACAATTTTTTTTTTTTTTAAATCAACTGGTGCCACATTTGTAAATTACAGAAAGATCTTTTCTTTTTGAATTTCCTTTCTGTCTAACCACCGTGCTCTCTGCTGACACCTCTGTCCATTTTAGGAACTGTCCAGAGTAGGAGAAAATCCCCATAGCAAACCTATCCTGCTCTGGACAGTTCCTGACATGCACAGAGGTGTCAGCAGAGAGCACTGTAGTCAGACAGAAAATAAATTCAAAAAGAAAAGAACTTCCTGTGAAGCATACAGCAGCTGATAAGCACTGGAAGGATTAAGATTTTTTTAATAGAAGTAATTTACAAACCTGTTTAACTTTTTTGGCACCAGTTGATTTAAAAAAAATTTTTTTCCACCGGAGTACCCCTTTAAGGCACTATATATGTAGGAAGTTGTTAGGGACATTGCTAGGATCTAAAACGATCAAGGGAACAAGTGCCATGAACAATCCACAGGTAAGTGTAAGCTATGATGTGAGCTGGGGAAATTACACCTATGCAATGGCTGGGCCTAGTGGTACATCACAGCATTGTCATGGTTCTCTCAGGGCCAAAGGCTTCACAGGGCAATCCCACGTGCCCTTGGCCCTGCTGAAGTGGAGAGGGGACTGTACAGATGTGGTGTAAATTACCCTGGGGTATACCTTGCTGGTGCAGTTGATAGTTGGGTGCCCCTGCGGGAGTCAAGGATGAGGTGCAACAAGTATTTAATTAATGAATTGTTCACCCAATAAATAAAGGCACAGATTCTTAATTCAATTCCTCAAAGCTGGTTGTAGTAAAAGGGTTACCCATTGTCCCTAGGACTTGTCAAAAGTATTAACAATTAAATATTAAATAATACATTTTAATAATGACAGATATATAAATAATTTTATTTGTGCCAGCTAAAAAAAACATCATTCTGTGAAAATCAATCAAATATTTTTGAAGAATTTTTGCAAGTGTTTTTTTTTTTATAATTTTGATTTTACTATTAATATTTTAAAATAATCTTGAAATCTTGCAGTTTTTATTCTGGCCACTAGGGCTAAAACTATGCAGAGACTTCCTTTTCTGTACAGATTCTTTTTACTATTAATGCTTTTCTTCTGAGGAGTACAGTGAAAGGTGACACCAGCAGAGAGAGAACACTGGATCCACCACCTTTCACAGCAGAGATCAGCATACCCCTTCCAATAGAATGACCTCTGAAGAGGTCACAAAGAATGCCCAGTAGCAAATATTTTCTATTCCTCTAAATGGGACGGTTATGTGCTTTATGAACTTTCCCCTGATGACCTCGCTGTAACAGGTAACAGAAACATGTTGAGAGATAGATGTTTTATTTGCACCAAGAAGGTATCAACTGGCTTGTTCATTCAGTCTGGATTATAAAGGGGATATTTTTATTGGTTTGTAGTCCACTATAGACCGATGGTGAACACCCAAACAAACAAACAAACTCCTCATAAATCTTTTTATTTAATTGTACCCCAGAAATAATTATTTTTTTTATGGAGTGTATTATAAGTCCATTAAAAATTATAACTTGTCCCTTAAAAAATAAAACTTCATGATGTTAAGGATGGGTTTCATGGTTCATACACATACCAAAAAAATAAAATAAATCCAAACCTCTAAATCCTCTTACACAACCATTTACTCAGGGCCGGCGTTAGGGCGGGGCAACCTGGGAAGTTGCCCAGGGCCCCTATCCAAAAGAGGGCCCCCTGAACCTATTTGCATCCATACTCACAATACTGTATTTTGTAGCGTTTTGCACAAAAATCGCCAAGTTTTTAAAGTGATTTTGCACAAAACGCGGCAAAATACTGTCAGGGCCATATTTGTCATTTTTAAGGCTGGGGGAGGAGGCACAGACAGGGAGACCACACTGGGAGTTGTAGTCCTATGTTGTATAATAAATTGTACCTCTAGACTTCTTCTTACCATATGACTATGACGCAGCACTGTGCATGATATTAAATTGTTTAATATGATTTCTTTTAAAATCAGTGCCTAAAAAGCCAAACGGTAACATTTAATCCTAGATGTTTTCAGCTGTCTATCGTTGTGCCATATAAGAAGAGGATATCGCTGCGTCTCTATAGGACCCATCTCCAGTGATGAGACCCAGTGCCGTAGAATTACATTATGCTGGTTCTCATCACTGGAGATGGGTCCTATAGAGACACAGTGGAGACCTCTTACACGGCGCAGCAATATACAGCTGAAGGCATCCGGGAGAAATCTTACTGTTTGGCTTTTAAGGCGCTGATTTTAAAATAAATCATTTTTAGACAATTGAGTATCATGCACAGAGCTGCGTCATAGTCATATGTGAAAAAGAACTCTAGAGATACATGTTAACACTGTGAAATGAAAAGTTAACTTGTGGCTCTGCTGCGCTTACATTTCTGTGGGATTAAAGGGGTAAAGAGGATTTTTAAATCTACTGGTGCCAGAAAGTTAAACAGATGTGTAAAATACTTCTCTTAAAAAAACGTAATCCTTCCAGTACTTATTAGCAGCTGTATGCTACAGAGAAAATTATTTTCTTTTTGAATTTCTTTTTTTGTCATGTGCACAGTGCTCTCTGCTGACACCTGTTGTACGTATCAGGATCTGTCTGGAGCAGAGAAAATCCCCCATTACAAACCTATGCTGCTCTGGACAATTCCAGAGAGCACTGTGGACAAGACAAAAAAGAAATCCAAAAAGAAAAGAATTTCCTCTGTAGCATTCATCTTGAATACATTTTCAAATCCTGTGCATCAAATAGGCACAGGATCCTGTACATGTGAATAGACACTAACAGAGAAGATTATTTTGCCTCTGAATTTGTCTGATCAGAATTATATTCATTTATCCGGCACTGATTGTGGTGACTCTACAGGCCACCATGTGCTCTCTCATATTGATATACTGTATGTGTATCAAGTCTCAGTATGGCGGCAATATTGGTATTCCTATAGTTATTTTTACCTGAATCACTGAATGGTGGCGTTATTTACCCATGGCATGGTGGTATTATATAGTCTTGGTGTCATGTATATGGAGCAACGGGGGCTTAAAGGGGTACTCCGGCACTTAGACATTTTATCCCCTATCCAAAGGATAGGGGACAAGATGCCTGGTTGCGGGGGTCCCGCCGCTGGGGACCCCCGTGATCTTGCACGCCGCACCGTGTTAAAATCAGCCCCCGGAGCGTGTTCGCTCTGGGTCTGATTACTGTCGATCACGGGGCCGGAGCGTTGTGACGTCAAGGCCCCACCCCGTGTGACGTCACGCCCCGCCCCCCTCAATGCAAGCCTATGGGAGGGGGCGTGACAGCTGTCACGCCCCCTCCCATAGGCTTGCATTGAGGGGGGCGGAGCGTGACGTCGCACGGGGCGGGGCCTTGACATCGCAACTCTCCGGCCTCGTGATCGACAGCAATCAGACCTGCTCCAGGGACTGATTTTAACGGGGTGTGGCGTGCAAGATCACGGGGGTCCCCAGCGGCGGGACCCTCGCGATCAGGCATCTTATCCCCTATCCTTTGGAAAGGGGATAAGATGTCTAAGCACCGGAGTACCCCTTTAACCCCTTAAGGACTCAGGGTTTTTCAGTTTTTGCACTTTCGTTTTTTCCTCCTTACCTTTTAAAAAGCATAACCCTTTCAATTTTCCACCTAAAAATCCATATTATGGCTTATTTTTTGCGTCGCCAATTCTACTTTGCAGTAACATTAGTCATTTTACCCAAAAATGCACGGAGAAACGGAAAAAAATCATTGTGCGACAAAATCGAAGAAAAAACGCCATTTTGTAATTTTGGGGGCTTCCGTCTCTACGCAGTGCATATTTCGGTAAAAATTACACCTTATCATTATTCTGTAGGTCCATCCGGTTAAAATGATACCCTACTTATATAGGTTTGATTTTGTCGCACTTCTGGAAAAAATCATAACTACATGCAGGAAAATTTATACGTTTAAAAATGTCATCTTCTGACCCCTATAACTTTTTTATTTTTCCACGTACGGGGCGGTATGAGGACTCATTTTTTGCATCATGATCTGAAGTTTTTTGTATGATTTTTGTTTTGATCGGACTTTTTGATCACTTTTTATTCATTTTTTAATGGTATAAAAAGTGACCAAAATACACTTTTTTGGACTTTGGAATTTTTTTGCGCGCACGCCATTGACCGTGCAGTTTAATTAATGATATATTTTTATATTTCGGACATTTATGCACGCGGCGATACCACATATGTTTATTTTTATTTTTTTTACACTGTTTTATTTTTTTTATGGGAAAAGGGGGGCGATTCAAACTTTTATTAGGGAAGGGGTTAAATGACCTTTATTAACACTTTTTTTTTACATTTTTTTTTGCAGTGTTATTGGTCCCATAAGTACCTATAACACTGCACACACTGATCTCTTATACTGATCATTGTTATCCTATAGGGACCTATAACACTGCACACACTGATCTCCTATGCTGATCACTGGTGTGTATTAACACGCCTGTGATCAGCATTATCGGCGCTTGACTGCTCCTGCCTGGATCTCAGGCATGGAGCAGTCATTCGTCGATCGGACACCGAGGAGGCAGGTAAGGGCCCTCCCGGTGTCCGATCAGCTGTTCGGGACGCCGCGATTTCACCGCGGCGGTCCCGAACAGCCCGACTGAGCAGCCGGGTCACTTTCAGTTTCGCTTTAGAAGCGGCGGTCAGCTTTGACCGCCACTTCTAAAGGGTTAATACCACACATCGCCGCGATTGGCGATGTGTGGTATTAGCCGCGGGTCCTGGCCGCTGATGAGCGCCGGGACCGACGCGATATGAACAGCCCACCGGATGGGGCAGGTTTCCTTTATATTGTACTGTTTATTCACTTCTGAGCATTACGGTTGATAACGGCTTGTGGCCGAAACGCGTCCTGTGTGTCGCTTCACCTAAGAAGTGTGAATAAACACTAAAAGATCCTGCAAGTTATTCGTGAGTGCCAAGACTTCATTCTTCCTATTTCAGTCATTTTCTGGTCTGCGAGCACCACCAGGTGTACACGAGTGCCGACTCCATCCACTTCGGTTTTTATTCCCAGTCCGTTCCTGAATACAGTAGTGAGAATAGAGCCTAAAAAGCTTGTCTGGGCTGCACAGAGCCCATAGACAGCACACACACTTAATTTGGATCTTCATGGACCTTTGGTGACATCATCAGGACTGTAAGCCAATAGGAGTCATCTCAGGTCTTGGAAGATACATAGTAAGGCTGGGTTCACACCACGTTTCGTTAAATACGGTTCCCGTATACGGCTGGGAGGAGGGGGGGCAGGGCTTAATCGCAGCGCCCGCACTCAGCCGTATTCGGGAACTGTATTTAATGTATGTCTATGAGCCGACCGGAGTGAACCGCAGCCTCCGGTCGGCTGCGTTTTCGGCCGTATGTGGTTTCCCTACCGCAGGCAAAAACTTGGTCGACCACGTTTTTGCCTAGGGTCAGGAAACCGCATACGGCCAAAAACGAAGCTGACCGGAGGCTGCGGTTCACTCCGGTCGGCTCATAGACATACTGTCACGCTGCCGGCTGGCAGGAGGTGGATCCTCTGTGCCAGAGAGGGATTGGCGTGGACCGTGCTAGTGGACCGGTTCTAAGTCACTACTGGTGTTCACCAGAGCCCGCCGCAAAGCGGGATGGTCTTGCTGCGGCGGTAGTGACCAGGTCGTATCCACTAGCAACGGCTCAACCTCTCTGACTGCTGAAGATAGGCGCGGTACAAGGGAGTAGACAGAAGCAAGGTCGGACGTAGCAGAAGGTCAGGGCAGGCAGCAAGGATCGTAGTCAGGGGCAACGGCAGGAGGTCTGGAACACAGGCTAGGAACAACAAGGGAACGCTTTCACTAGGCACAAGGGCAACAAGATCCGGCGAGGGAGTGCAGGGGAAGTGAGGTATATATAAGGAGTGCACAGGTGAACACACTAATTAGAACCACTGCGCCAATCAGCGGCGCAGTGGCCCTTTAAATCGCAGAGACCCGGCGCGCGCGCGCCCTAGGGAGCGGGGCCGCGCGCGCCGGGACAGGACCGACGGAGAGCGAGTCAGGTACGGGGGCCGGGGTGCGCATCGCGAGCGGGCGCCACCCGCATCGCGAATCGCATCCCGGCTGGAGGCGGTACCGCAGCGCACCCGGTCAGTGGATCTGACCGGGGCGCTGCAGCAACGAGGATGAGGCGAGCGCTCCGGGGAGGAACGGGGACCCGGAGCGCTCGGCGTAACAGTACCCCCCCCCCTTGGGTCTCCCCCTCTTCTTGGGGCCAAAGAACCTGAGGAAAAAAAACTCAATTTTTTCGTGATGAGGTCCGATGCACATTAGGAGGGGTTCCGTGCGGTAACGCACGGCACACTCCAATCTTTCATTGTCAACACAATTGATGTAGAGGGGTCCGGCGAGACTGGTCACAGGGACGTTGAACCTGTTGATAAGAGAGGCCAAAAAAAAATTTCCTGCAGATCCGGAATCCAAGAAGGCCATAGTTGAGAAGGAGAAGGTAGAGGAAGATATCCGCACAGGCACAGTAAGACGTGGAGAAGCAGAGTTGACATCAAGAACTGTGTCACCTTTGTGCGGAGTCAGCGTACGTCTTTCCAGGCGGGGAGGACGGATAGGACAATCCTTCAGGAAGTGTTCGGTACCGGCATAGTACAGGCAAAGATTCTCCATGCGGCGTCGTGTCCTCTCTTGAGGTGTCAAGCGAGACCGGTCAACTTGCATAGCCTCCACGGCGGGAGGCACAGGAACGGATTGCAGAGGACCAGAGGAGAGAGGAGCCGGGGGGAAAAAACGCCTTGTGCGAACAAAGTCCATATCCAGGCGGAGCTCCAGACGCCATCCAGAAGAACGCATGTCAATGCGAGTGGCAAGATGAATGAGTTCATGTAGGTTAGCAGGAGTTTCTCGTGCGGCCAGAACATCTTTAATGTTGCTGGATAGGCCTTTTTTAAAGGTCGCGCAGAGGACCTCACTATTCCAGGACAACTCGGAAGCAAGAGCACGGAACTGAATGGCGTACTCGCCAACGGAAGAAACACCCTGGGCCAGGTTCAGCAGGGCAGTCTCGGCAGAAGAAGCTCGGGCAGGCTCCTCGAAGACACTACGGACCTCAACGAAGAAGGACTGGACTGTGACTGTGGCAGGATCATTGTGGTCGCAGAGCGGTGTGGCCCAAGACAAGGCCTTTCCAGAAAGGAGACCACGGCAGAGTCTAGAGTCCCCATCAAATTTGTCCGGCAGGGACAAGCAGGGGTTAGGAGCGGCCGGACGCTGCGGAGGAGTTGCAGGAGCCGGCGGAGGAGATGGTTGTTGCAGTTGCCGCTGCTGTGTCAGTGACAGCATCTGCTGTAACTGTGACTTCAGTTGCTGTGTCACGGAGGACAAGTATGCCAGCTGGTGATTTTGTTGGGTGATCATCGTGGAAATGTCGGCAAGACTTGACAGCGGCACCTCAGCGGAATCCATGGCCGGATCTACTCGCACGCTGCCGGCTGGCAGGAGGTGGATCTTCTGTGCCAGAGAGGGATTGGCGTGGACTGTGCTAGTGGACCGGTTCTAAGTCACTACTGGTGTTCACCAGAGCCCGCCGCAAAGCGGGATGGTCTTGCTGCGGCGGTAGTGACCAGGTCGTATCCACTAGCAACGGCTCAACCTCTCTGACTGCTGAAGATAGGCGCGGTACAAGGGAGTAGACAGAAGCAAGGTCGGACGTAGCAGAGGGTCGGGGCAGGCAGCAAGGATCGTAGTCAGGGGCAACGGCAGGAGGTCTGGAACACAGGCTAGGAACAACAAGGGAACGCTTTCACTAGGCACAAGGGCAACAAGATCCGGCGAGGGAGTGCAGGGGAAGTGAGGTATATATAAGGAGTGCACAGGTGAACACACTAATTAGAACCACTGCGCCAATCAGCGGCGCAGTGGCCCTTTAAATCGCAGAGACCCGGCGCGCGCGCGCCCTAGGGAGCGGGGCCGCGCGCGCCGGGACAGGACCGACGGAGAGCGAGTCAGGTACGGGGGCCGGGGTGCGCATCGCGAGCGGGCGCCACCCGCATCGCGAATCGCATCCCGGCTGGAGGCGGTACCGCAGCGCACCCGGTCAGTGGATCTGACCGGGGCGCTGCAGCAACGAGGATGAGGCGAGCGCTCCGGGGAGGAACGGGGACCCGGAGCGCTCGGCGTAACACATACATTAAATACGGTTCCCGAATACGGCTGAGTGCGGGCGCCGCGATTAAGCCCTGTGGGGAAATTTAAAAGAATCAGTTCGTAGATAGCCAGCACGGCACTGCTTCCCTTTCTGAGTATAGACCAAGCTCCGTTTCGCACGGTGATCGTGCTTCCTCCGGCCATGGCCGGAGGAAGCACGATCACCGTGCGAAACGGAGCTTGGTTGCCACCCTTTGTCCCCCCCACTACCCTCTTCCCATGTAACTTATTTGTGAGTACGAAATAAAAGAAGATTTCATGGGGGGGGGGTATAATTTTTAAGCATTCCACTTTACATTAACAATTCCCTATTTTCTTTATTCTGTAGATCAATATGATTAAAATGATACCCATGGTTACATGCTTTACTATTATTGTACTGGTTTTAGGGAAAACTCATACTTTTTTACAAAATCAGTATATAGAATTGCCCTATTCTGACCCGTTATCTGTAGTTTTTATTGGTTTCACTTTTGCGTATATGTGACTTTTTGATCACTTTTTCTTTTCTTTTGTGAAATAAATGATGTGAACAAAAAGCAGCAATTTGAGGTTGTTTGTTTCTTTTTACGTATACACTGTTCACTGTACGGAATCATAAACATTATATATTGTTTTAATCGGGCACCAAAAGCCAGAAGAAGACCAGGACCGGAGGACGGGACTGCGATATTGGCGGCACCAGGGGAGCGGTGAAAGGTTAGTTACAGTTTAATATTTTTATCCTGGCAGCCCGGACATAGTGGATAATTTTTTTTTTTTATTGAAGTTCTCCTCTGGGGTACATTCACACGCTCAAAACAAACAGCCAGTTTGAAACCTACTGCTAGTTATAAACGTGTGAACCTTCTCTTAAGGGGGTATTCCAGGCAACAACTTTTTTTTATATATCAACTGGCTCCGGAAAGTTAAACAGATTTGTAAATTTCTTCTATTAAAAAATCTTAATCCTTCCAATAGTTATTAGCTTCTGAAGTTTTCTGTCTAACTGCTCAATGATGATGTCACGTCCCGGGAGCTGTGCATGATGGGAGAAAATCCCCATAGGAGCTCAACAGCTCCCGGGACGTGAGTCATCAGAAAGCAGTTAGACAGAAAACAGCAACTCAACTTCAGAAGCTAATAACTATTGGAAGGATTAAGATATTTTAATAGAAGTAATTTACAAATCTGTTTAACTTTCCGGAGCCAGTTGATATATATAAAAAAGTTTTTGCCTGGAATACCCCTTTAAACAATGACAATATTTACTATAGATCTTAGATTTGGACCCTGATACATTTGTGTTATGGCCTTAGATCCTTTTTCCCTCTTTGGGATCTCAGGCCGTATTCACATGGTGCGTGATCAGTCATCTAGTGCTGTGTATTCTGTGTCACAAAACAGAGGAAACTAGGAAAATCTTTGGTCATACAATTCGGGGGGCCCCATGTTTAATTTTGCCCAGGGGCACACTTAGACGAAAACCGGCCCTGCATTTAGTTAAGGACCTATATTTAGTCCCCCCCAAAAAATAAGGTTTTCTACCATTCTCTATCATTTTTTATCCACAGATGCCCTGATTCTCGCGGCATCTTTACTTTTTTTGTTGTTGTTTTTGCTATGCCTATTACTATTTGTTTGCCTTTCTGCACTTTTAGTTGAATAGATGGGTGGGAATCTCATTGCAAAACACGCTGTGAAGGCTAGACTGAAGGGGTATGACTATGAGGCTTAGGTCGAGTTCACACAAGTCACTTCATTACTTAGCTGTAAAAAATGCATCAATTTTTTTACATATTGGCCCTGATTTACTATTGCAAACCCGACACGATTTGTCGGTTTGTGCGCACTAGTGTTGAGCGGCATAGGCCATATTCGATTTCGCGAATATTCGCGAATATATGGACGAATATTCGTCATATATTCGCGAATATTCGCATATTCGTTATATTCTCGTTTTATTTTCGCATATGCGAACATTCGGGCGCGCGAAAATTATCATACATAAAATTCGCATATGTGAAAATTAGCATGTGCTGATATTCGCATATGCGAATTTTCGGACGCCAGTCTCACACAGTAGTATTACAGCCTTCTTTACACCACACAAGCTGGAAGCAGAGTGGGATGATCACTGTGATGTGTACTGTGAAGAAAAAAAAAAAAAAAAAAACAATATTCGTAATTACGAATATATAGCGCTATATTCGCGAAATTCGCGAATTCGCGAATATGCGATATTCGCGAATAATATTCGAATTGCGAATATTCGCGAGCAACACTAGTGCGCACGACGCTAGCACATTGCGCCAAAAATTCTGTCTGTGCCAGAATTGGCACCAGAATTTAAAAAACCCCGACTAACTCTCCCCTTTACTGAGAAAACACAAAGAAAGGGACTTGGCCCCGACATTTTCACAAAAACCCAACATTTTTACAAAAATTTCAACAGAAAATGTGGTGGATTTGAGCTCAGGAAAACCCTACAGATCAGAGCATGAGTAAAAAAAGGAAAATGTAGGGAAAAGTGAAAAAT
The DNA here is from genome assembly GCF_029499605.1 of Hyla sarda. Classification (NCBI taxonomy): domain Eukaryota; kingdom Metazoa; phylum Chordata; class Amphibia; order Anura; family Hylidae; genus Hyla; species Hyla sarda. The sequence continues at coordinate 18,911,708 of NC_079198.1, read as the reverse complement.
GTAGGGAAACCTTAGTAAATACCAATGAGGGGTATTAAAGGGGTACTCCACTGGAAAAAAATCTAAATCAACTGGTGCCAGAAAGTTAAACAGATTTGTAAATTACTTCTATTAAAAAATCTTCATCCTTCCATTACTTATCAGCTGTTGTATGATCAACAGGAAGTTCTTTTTTTTCCATTTTTATTTCCTTTCTGTCTGGCCACAGTGCTCTCTGCTGACACCTCTGTCCATTTTAGGAACTGTCCAGAGTAGAAGGAAATCCCTATAGCAAACCTATCCTGTTCTGGATGGTTCCTGATATGGACAGAGGTGTCAGCAGAGAGCACTGTGGTCAGACAGAAAGGAAGTTCAAAAAGAAAAGAACTTGCTGTGGATCTTTCAACAGCCGATAAGTACTGGAAGGATTAAGATTTTTTAATTTTTTTAAAGTAATTTACAAATCTGTTTAACTTTCTGGCACCGGTTTATTTAACCCCTTCATGACCCAGCCCATTTTCACCTTCATGACCTGGGCATTTTTTGAAAATCTGACCACTGTCACTTTAAACATTAATAACTTTGGAATGCTTTTACTTATCATTCTGATTCCGAGATTGTTTTTTCGTGACATATTCTACTTTATTTTATCGGTAAAATTTCACTGATATTTGTATCCTTTCTTGGTAAAAAATCTAAAAATTTCATGAAAATTTTGAAAATTTTGCATTTTTCTAACTTTGAAAGTCTCTGCTTGAAAGGAAAATGGATATTCCAAATAAATTACATATTGATTCACATATAAAATATGTCTACTTTGTGTTTGCATTAAAAAATTGACAAGTTTTTACTTTTGGAAGACACCAGAGGGCTTCAAAGTTCCGCAGCAATTTTCCAATTTTTCTCAAGATTTTCAAAATCTTAATTTTTCAGGGCCCAGTTCAGGTTGGAAGTGGATTTTAAGGATCTTCATATTAGAAATACCCCATAAATGACCCCATTATAAAAACTGCACCCCCCAAAGTATTCAAAATGACATTCAGTAAGTGTTTTAACCCTTTAGGTGTTTCACAGGAATAGCAGCAAAGTGAAGGAGAAAATTCTAAATCTTAATTTTTTACACTCGCATTTTCTTGTAGACCCAATTTTTTTATTTTTACAAGGGGTAAAAGGAGAGAAATCACCCTAAAATTTGTAACCCAATTTCTCTCGAGTAAGGAAATACCTCATATGCGTATGTAAAGTGTTCGGCGGGCGCAGTAGAGGGCTCAGAAGGGAAGGAGCGACAATGGGATTTTGGAGAGTGAGTTTTTCTGAAAGGGTTTTTGGGGGGCATGTCCCATTTAGGAAGCCCCTATGGTGCCAGAACAGTGGACCCCCCCACATGTGACCCCATTTTGGAAACTATACCCCTCATGGAATGTAATAAGGGGTGCAGTGAGCATTTACACCCCACTGGCGTTTGACAGATATTTGAAATTTTATTTTTCATTTTCACAGACCACTGTTCCAAAAATCTGTCATACGCCAGTGGGGTGTAAATGCTCACTGCACCCCTTATTACATTCCGTGAGGGGTGTAGTTTCCAAAATGGGGTCACATATGGATATTTATTGTTTTGCGTTTGTCAGAACTGCTGTAACAATCAGCCACCCCTGTGCAAATCGCCTCAAATGCACATGGTGCACTCTCCCTTCTGGGCATTGTTGTGCGCCCCCAGAGCACTTTGCGCCCACATATGGGATATCTCCGTACTCAGGAGAAATTGCGTTACAAATTTAGAGGGTCTTTTTTCCCTTTTACCTCTTGTGAAAATGAAAAGTATAGGGCAACACCAGCATGTCAGTGTAAAAAATTTATTTTTTTACACTAACATGCTGGTGTAGACCCCAATTTCACCTTTTCATAAGGGGTTAAAGAAGAAAATACCCCCCAAAATTTGTAAGGCAATTTCTCCCGAGTACGGCGATACCCCATATGTGTCCCAAAACTGTTGCCCTGAAATACGACAGGGCTCCAAAGTGAGAGAGCGCCATGCGCATTTGAGGCCTGAATTAGGGATTTGCATAGGGGTGGACATAGGGGTATTCTACGCCAGTGATTCCCAAACAGGGTGCCTCCAGCTGTTGCAAAACTCCCAGCATGCCTGGACAGTCAATGGCTGTCCGGCAATACTGGGAGTTATTATTTTGCAACAGCTGGAGGCTCCGTTTTGGAAACAGTAGCGTACCAGACGTTTTTCATTTTTTGGGGGGAGGGGGGCTGTGTAGGGGTATGTGTATATGTAGTGGTTTTTACTTTTTATTTTAGGTTAGTGTCAGTGTAGTGTTTTTAGGGTACAGTCACATGGGCAGAGGTTCACAGCAAGTTTGCCGCTGGAAGTTTGAGCTGCAGCGCAAAATTTGCGCCATCTCAAACTTGCAGCACTCACTGTAAACCTCCGCCCATGTGAGTGTACCCTGTACATTCACATTGGGGGGAGGGGGCAAACATCCAGCTGTTGCAAACTCCGAGCATGCCCTTTGGCTGTCCGTGCATGCTGGGAGTTGTAGTTTTGCAACAGCTGGAGGAAAACTGGTTTGGAAACACTAAGTTAAGTAATAAACTTTCAAGTGTTTTGCAACCAAACTTAGTGTTTCCAAACCAGTGTGCCTCCAGCTGTTGCAAAACTACAACTCCCAGCATGCATGGTCTGTCAGTGCATGCTGGGAGTTATAGTTTTGCAACAATTGCAACAGCTGGAGGCACTGAGGTAGGAAACGGACAATGTTTCCCAACTAGTGTGCCTCCAGTTGTTGCAAAACTACAACTCCCAGCATGCCCAGACTGCCAAGGCATGCTGGAAGTTGTAGTTCGGCAATATCTGAAGGATCAGATGTTGCCGAACTACAACTTCCAGCATGCCTGGGCAGTCTGGGCATGCTGGGAGTTGTAGTTTTGCAACATCTGGAGGTCCACAGTTTGGAGACCACTGTATAATGGTCTCCAATCTGTGCTCTTCCAGATGTTAGAGAACTACAACTCCCAGCATGCCTGGACAGACTGAGCATGCTGAGATTTGTAGTTTTGCAACATCTGGAAGAGCACAGATTGGAGACCATTATACAGTGGTCTCCAAACTGTGGACCTCCAGATGTTGCAAAACTACAACTCCCAGCATGCCCAGAAAGCCAAAGGCTGTCTGGGCATGCTGGGAGTTGCAGTTTTGAAACTCTCAGAGGCAGCAGTGAGATCGCTTTACGGCGATCTCACTGCTGCCAATGAAGATGCTGCACTGCTGCCGGAAACTCACCTCCGGGACGCAGCGCAGCCGGGACCGCACGGAGGACGCCGGGACCGCACGGAGGACGCCGGGACCGCTCGGGACACCGCTCCGACGGGTAAGTGACGCCGGGGGACGGGACAGGGACACTTAGCAGAGCGGTGTGTGTCCCGATCCCCGTGATCGGGACTCACACACCGCGCTGCTAAGTATTCTGATAGCGAAACGCTGCTATCAGCTAGTCAGATTTGACCAGCTGATAGCAGCGATCGCTGGGGGGGGTGGGGGACGAAACCCCCCGTGGTCGCACGGTAAGATGGCTGGCTATCAGTGATAGCCACCATCTTTCCGGGCGCTGCGGGATGCCGCGAGTAGCGGCAGTAATGTCCATGACGTACCTGTATGTCATGGGTCGGGAACACCTTGCCACCCATGACGTACAGGTATGTCATAGGTCGGGAAGGGGTTAAAAAAAAAAAAATTGTTTTCCAGTGGAGTACCCCTTTAAAACCCACAAAGAAAACTACACTCCACTCTTAGGAAATCAGGGCCATTGTCTGCACAGACAACCCATAGACTAACACAGACCACATTAATGTTAAAAATGCGGATGCAATTTTTTTGGAATTTTGCAAAAACATTTTTTTTACAATTGCAATACCCCTGAAAATACACTGTGTAAGGTTGTTGATCTAAATTTTTTTTTACTTCTTCTGGATCAACACTATAGGGTCAGAGGCTGAAATGTATGTACCGTATGTCTTTTTTCAGCCTTACAAACTATGTAACTATGTAACAGTGTGACCCTATTTTGCAATAAAATCCTGCCCATATGATATTCAGTGCAATAACAATTTTTTAGACTGACCACAGGTCCTCTTTAAGGGTTTGTTCACATGGGCGGATTACCTGCGGAATTTACGCAGCACATCCGCATTGGATTTTGCTACCATTGACTACCAAGTCAATGGGTCAGCAGAAAAGCCGTAATAGAGATTTGGAGATTTTCCTCCAGACTCATTGAAGCCAATGGCAGCAAAATTCTGCGTCCCCTGTGTGAACGAGCCCATAAAGATAAAACTCAGCTTTCAGTTGCCATTAGAGCACTCTGTATACAGAATTATACTGCTCCCACTGAGCTAAATAGCAAATGAATATTTGCATTGCTGTTTTCTCTTCAACAGCCCTTAAACCCTAGAAATCTAAATCTCTTTCAGAGTCTGATCTGATCTCTAAGTACACAATGTATCTTTCCCACCATCTTACCACTTACCTTAGGATGGTTGGATCAGCTCTCAAGGACCCAAAGTTGCCATATACAATATACGTTCTCCAGTTAGTCTTACCTTGTTGTCCCTGGTGAACTGCTGAATGGGGAAGTGTTACTCCGACCACAGGAAGAGTTCTGTCCCAGCATCACATAGAAGTGTGCAATACGTATGTAGTTAGGTCATCGGTTCAGGGCTGGACCCAAATAATTTGTGCTTGACCCTTATCAGCCTATACACCTCCCATACACTGGACAGATTGTACTGTTGAAGGATATTCTGACAATAGATATTAAAGGGGTATTCTTTGGAAAACTTTTTTTTTTTAATGAACTGGTGCCAGAAAGTTAAAGAGGCACTGTCATTGTTAAAAACTTTTCATATATTGCAGGACTCATTATAATATGACATTTCACAATATACACCTGTTAAAAAAATTAAAAATTTCACCTGAAATTCAAGCTCAAAATAGCCACCACTAGGGGTTGCCTGTCTTTTAGCCAGACAGACTAGTCTAGATTTTACAGCATACTGGATACCGGCCGTAAAGCATACCGGTATCCAGTATAGGAGATTTCTATTGTGTATGCAAAACTACAGATAAAGGATATGTGGACATGCTGGGAGCTGTAGTTTTAAAACAGCTGGAGGCAACACTGCTCTAACACAGTCATTTACAAACATTGCAGCTTCAGTTGTTACTAAACTACAACTCCCAGCATGCTGAAATAGTCAAAGCTTTCTCAGACTCCTGAATGACAAAGAAGTTGATCAGACATTCAGGAGTCTGTGAAAGATGAATGACACACATAGTGACAGCTATGCTGATTAGCATCCAGCTTTACTAGGAGAAGATAAAACAGATCGAACATGTATTCATAAAAATGCTGTACTTTTATCTAAAAAATCCTTGCACTAATTTTATAAAGATCTATTCTTATATTTATACATTTTATCCTGTTATGGATTCACCATAATGTCTTCTGATTACTGCAGGCAAGCTCCAGGTATCTTCCTCTGACACATGACAGCATAAAACCAGAGAGGAAAGGGTTACAGAGTAGAGAGTACTGATTGGCTGACTGCCCAGGCTTGCTCCTGTGAGGGAGACAGACTGACACGCCCCCTCCAGCCTGCACAATGAAAAAGTAACTCACCAGCAGATAAATGCTTATATCTCTGGATATATAGGTCCGAGACACATAAACATTATATGCACATGATCAGGGTTGGGTCCTGAGTAACATATCACTTTTTTTTTTTTTTTTTTTTTTTTTTGCACTATGACAGGTACGCTTTAAACAGATTTGTAAATTACTTCTATCAAAAAAATCTTTACCCTTCCTGTACTTTTTAGCAGCTGTATGCTACAGAGGAAATTCTGTTCTCTTTATATTTCCTTTTTGTCTTGTCCACAGTGCTCTCTGCTGTCACCTGATGTCCGTATCCGGAACTGTCCAGAGCAGGAGAAAATCCCCATAGCAAACATATGCTACTCTGGACAGTTCCTGACATGGACAGAGGTGTCAGCAGAGAGCCCTGTGGACAAGACAAAAAAGGAATTAAAAAATAACAGAATTTCCTCTGTAGCATACAGCTGCTAAAAAGGACTGGAAGGGTAAAGATTTTTGAATAGAAGTAATTTACAAATCTGTTTAACTTTCTGGCACCAGTTGACTTATAAAGACCTAAAAAAAATGTTTTTCCACCGGAGTACTCAAAATACCCAAAAAAGCATATGATCTCTATGATGTTTAGTGAAGACTTCTAAAAATGAACAGCTGCGCTAATGGTAGAAAATTCACCAAACCCTTAAAACCAACATGTTTCTGGTGCAGTTGCATCCTTTATCATGTCACGGCTGTACCAGAAACATGTTGTGAATTTTTTTACTATTGGCGTTGTTGATTTTAGGAAGTTGATTTTAAGTGACACTTCCTCGCTGGATCATATGTTTTTTTATGGATCTTAAAGGGGCACTCCGCTGCTCAGCATTTTTAACAAACTGTTCCGAATGCTGGAGCCGGCACCGGGTGATGTCATAGCCCCCCCCCTTTTGATGTCACGCACCGCCCCCTCAATGAAAGTCTATGGGAGGGGGCGTGGCGTCCGTCACGCCCCCTCCCATAGACTTGCATTGAGGGGGTGGGGCGTGATGGCATGAGGGGGCGGGGCTATGACGTCACAAGTTTCCAGCGCCGCCTCCAGCGTTCGGAACAGTTGGTTCCAAAATCTGAGCAGTGGAGTACCACTTTAACTATATCTCCAGTTGTAGAAGTAGGATCCCTGCACTGTGGAGGTGCTTTTCAGTTAAAGCAACTAAGCTGATTTCTCTCCCATAGATATTTGGGTAGATTTCTAATAAATAATCTCCCAATAGCAGACACTCACGGGGTATAAAAAAGTGTCCCCTATTGAGAGATGTCCCCTATTGAGAGGTGCCCCCTATTGAGAGGTGTCCCCTATTGAGAGGTGTCCCCTATTGGAAAAAAAATGCTCAAAAATCTTTCTGAATGAACGAATACTGTACTGAACTAACTCCATAGTGTAATAACATATATAACATGATAAAAAGCAATATTACAGAGAGGTGCCCCCTATTGAGAGGTGTCCCCTATTGAGAGGTGTCCCCTATTGGAAAAAAAATGCTCAAAAATCTTTCTGAATGAACGAATACTGTACTGAACTAACTCCATAGTGTAATAACATATATAACATGATAAAAAGCAATATTACAGTAGAATCTCCCAGTGCCGTTTAATCATCCCTTATCGTTGTATTGTTGTATTAAATAGTGTCTATTCGAGTTCTTCGCAGTAAAGCTATAAATTCCATCAGTTGTTATCTCCGCAGTAAAAAGCAGCTTCCTCTGTGGTTGTCAGGACAGGACATTGGGTAAAGCTTAGGAAATCATGCAAGAGCTCTCTAAAAGAATGCTAGCAACATCCTAAAAGTCCTATTATGAAGTGGGTAGGGGAAGTCTTCTAGGTCTTCTACGCCTACGTGGCTCACGTATGATGGGATAGTTCTGCCTCTTTTTATCACCACTCCATTATGTTCCAAAACTGTTCTGACGGACGGTAGCCATCCGAGTGCTAAAAGGGTATTCTGGCTTTTTACATCTGATCCCCTACCCAATGGATAGGGGATAAGATGTATGATTGCAGGGGTCCCGCCGCTTGGGACCCCCGCGATCTCGGTGCAGCCTCCGGCATTGTGGGCCGGGCGCTACCTCCGAGACGGGAACTTGACGTCACGGCCACGCCCTCTAGTGGTGTCAAGCCCTGTCCCCCAGCCAGAATAACCCTTTAAGACTACTCCCTAGAGTAGAGGTCCCCAAAAAAGGATGTCACATGGTTCTTACCTCAGCATTAGGTGCCAGTGGTAGGGTTATGATATTCCGTATTCTACTAAAGCTATGATATATACAGTATGATGCTATTAGTGCACAATAGTATCTGGAGCTGCTAGTGACTTGTGAGCCATATACAGGGGGCACGAAAGTCATCGAATTGAAAATATTATACCAGACTTGTACACCCTAGTTTGTTTCAAAGGAAAAACATGGTGGCAGGTCCTCTTTAAAGGAAAACTGTCACATATTTTCTCTCGCACTATCCACTGGTACTGGTGGATAGTGCGGGAGACGCTGATTAACCCCTTAAGGACCGGAGGTTTTTCCGTTTTTGCATTTTCGTTTTTTGCTCCTTGCCTTTAAAAAATCATAACTCTTTCAAATTTACACCTAAAAATCCATATGATGGCTTATTTTTTGCGCCACCAATTCTACTTTGTAATGACGTCAGTCATTTTGCCCAAAAATCTATGGTGAAGCGGGAAAAAAAATCATTGTGCGACAAAATTGAAAAAAAAACGCTGTTTTGTAACTTTTGGGGGCTTCCGTTTCTACGTAGTACATTTTTCGGTAAAAATGACACCTGATATGTATTCTGTAGGTCCATACGATTAAAATGATACCCTACTTATATAGGTTTGATTTTGTCGGACTTTTGGAAAAAATCATAACTACATGCAGGAAAATTAATACGTTTAAAATTGTCATCTTCTGACCCCTATAACTTTTTTATTTTTCCGTGTATGGGGCGGTATGAGGGCTCATTTTTTGCGCCGTGATCTGAAGTTTTTAACGGTACCATTTTTGCATTGATAGGACTTATTGATCACTTTTTATTCATTTTTAAATGATATAAAAAGTGACCAAAAATGCACTATTTTGGACTTTGGAATTTTTTTGCGCGCACGCCATTGACCGAGCGGTTTAATTAATGATATATTTTTATAATTCGGACATTTCCGCACGCGGTGATACCACATATGTTTACTTTTATTTTTATTTACACTGTGTTTTTTTTTTTATTGGAAAAGGGGGGTGATTCAAACTTTTAATAGGGGAGGAGTTAAATGATCTTTATTCACTTTTTTTTTTCACTTTTTTTTTGCAGTGTTATAGGTCCCATAGGGACCTATAACACTGCACACACTGATCTTCTATGTTGATCACTGGTTTCTCATAAGAAACCAGTGATCAACGATTCTGCCGCATGACTGCTCATGCCTGGATCTCAGGCACTGAGCAGTCATTCGGCGATCGGACAGCGAGGAGGCAGGAAGGGGCCCTCCCGCTGTCCTGTCAGCTGTTCGGGATGCCGCGATTAGCCGCGGCTATCCCGAACAGCCCGACTGAGCTAGCCGGGAACTTTCACTTTCACTTTTAGCCGCGCGGCTCAGCTTTGAGCGCGCGGCTAAAGGGTTAATAGCGCGCGGCGCCGCGATCGGCGCTGCGCGCTATTAGAGGCGGGTCCCGGCTTCACTATGACGCCGGGCCCGCCATGATATGACGCGGGGTTACTGTGTAACCTTGCGTTATATCAGAAGAGCAGGACCAATGACGTACCGGTACGTCATTGGTCCTTAAGGGGTTAAAACGAGCCCTACCTTGGTCTGATCCGCGCCGTCGTTCGCCTGCAATTGTAGTTTTAATCTCTGTGTATATCCGGCTGTAACTGGCAAAGGCGGGGCTTCTGTGGGCTAACGGACACTGACGTCAGCACCGCTCATGAATATACATGAATATTCATGAGCGGCCCGCAGAAGCCCCGCCTTTGCCAGTTACAGCCGGATATACACAGAGATTAAAACTACAAGTGCGGGCGAACGACGGCCGGATCAGACCAAGGTAGGGTTCGTTTTAATCAGCGTCTCCCGTACTATCCACCAATACATGTGGATAGTGCGGGAGAAAATATGTGACAGTTTTCCTTTAAATATTTTAGCATTCCTTCTTGGATTAAATAGTGTTTGGTAAACATTATTTCACAGCCAACTTCCGTGTGCAATGGTTGAATCTCTCCACACAAGTTACAACATTATTGCTTCCGGACGTCCTGAAGTGTTGCCCAATATAGAGATAGGATTTCTCTTCATTATAATAAGATTACAGTGCCGAGAGAGCAAACAAATGCATAGGGGTCATTTGCATTATCCCCTTGGGGACGGAGGGTTTTTCCGTTTTTGCACTTTCGTTTTTTCCTCCTTACATTTTAAAAATCATAACCCTTTCAATTTTGCAGCTAAAAATCCATAAGATTGCTTATTTTTTGCGCCACCAATTCTACTTTGCAGTGACATCAGTCATTTTACCCAAAAATCTACAGCAAAACGAAAAAAAAAATCATTGTGCAAAAAAATTGAAGAAAAAATTCCATTTTGTAACATTTGGGGGCTTCCGTTTTCTACACAGTAAATTTTTTCGATAAAAATGACACCTTCTCTTTATTCTGTAGGTCCATACGATTAAAATGATCCCCTACTTATATAGGTTTGATTTTGTCGTACTTCTGGAAAAAAGCATAACTACATGCAGGAAAATTTATACGTTTAAAAATGTCATCTTCTGACCCCTATAACTTTTTTATTTTTCTGCGTACGGGGCGGTATCAGGGCTCTGTTTTTGTGCTGTGACCTGAAGTTTTTAGCGGTACCATTTTCGTTTTGAGCGGACTTTTTGATCACTTTTTATTGATTTTTTCATGATACGCTATTTTGAATTTGGAATTTGTTTGTGCGTACGCCATTGACCCTGCGGTTTAATTAATGATATATTTTTAAAATTCGGACATTTCCACATGCGGCGATACCACATATGTTTATTTTTATTTTTTATTTACACAGTTTTTTTTTTTTTTTTATTGGGAAAAGGGGGATGATTCAAACGTTTTTTTAGGGAAGGGGTTAAATGATCTTTATTAACTTATTTTTTTTCATTTTTTTGTTGCAATGTTATAGCTCCCATAGGAAACTATAACACTGCACACACTGATCATTTACATTGATCAATGGCATCACATAGGATAACACTGATCGATGATTCTGCCGCTTGACTGCTCATGCCTGGATCTTAGGCACTGAGCAGTCATTCGGCAATCGGACACCAGGAGGCAGGTAGGGGGACCCTCCTTGTGTCCTACAGCTGTTCGGGACGCCGCGGCGATCCCGAACAGCCCCCTGAGCTAACCGGCAGCAGTTTAGTTTCACTTTAGACGCGGCGATCACCTTTTAAGCCACATCTAAAGGGTTAGTGACGCGCGGCACCGCGATCAGTGCTGCGCGCTATTAGCCATGGATCCCAGCCATTGTTAGTGGGCGAAGGGTGTACAGGTATACCCTTCGTCCCCAACTGGTTAAAGGGATACTCCGACCCCCCAACCATATTATCCTCTATCCAAAGGATATGGCATAAGATGTCTGATAGCGGGGTTCCCGCCGCTGGGGACCTCCGCGATCTCGGCTACGGCACCTCAGATGCCCTGCTCTTGATGTCACAGCAACACTACTCAATGCAAGTCTATGGGAGGGGCGTGACGACTATCCTTTGGATAGGGGATAAGATGTGTAGGGGTGGAGTCCCTTTTTAACTCTAGATTGTTGCGAAGAGTGACAGTTACATAGTTTGTAACCTAAAACCCTCAAGTTCAACCTAGAACCCTCAAGTGATCAGATGAATTAAAATAAATTACAAAGTCATTCCTTGCCATAAAAATAATTTTAACACAAAAAAAAAAAAAAATTCCATAAGATGACCCAACAACAAAAAGCGTGGTCTCAAATGGCTGGAGGTGCTCAACCCCAAATGCGGTTGTGCATTTATACTGGGGGAGCAGATCCTGCCTTTGTAGGCCGTTGCTAGGGGCGATCCCCAGCATAAAAATGCATACAATGGAGGATGCCTGCAGTGGACTACAAGTGCCACAATAGAATCCTACACCAGATAAACAGTGTGGATGTGTATCAATTAGAATATAATACAGGAATATGGGTGCACTACTGTGGTAGATGTAAACAATACATTGGCTATCCCTCAACACTGATGTTAAAATTGAGACATTCGCCAGTGTATCCTTAGATGAAGGACACACCGGAGCCCGCACACCAACGCCAAGGTTTCTCAAAATGGCGCGGGACCTACGCTAATCCTACCTGTGCGTAATAAGCAAAACGGGCCAGTGGGCATTAACAGCAGCATTCGGTCGACTCACAACCTCCTCCCAGATACCCTCCAGCGTGACTGAGCACACATACAATGGGAGGAGGGAGGCAAATTGCAAGCCCCATCTGAGTTGGCTAATATGGGTGCATGGCCTCACAGGTGCTACCTAAATGCTGCCTTGAAGATATTCATTTTGGAGTTTACACACCCCCAGTATAAATGCACAACCGCATTTGGGGTTGATCACCTCCAGACATTTGAGACCACATTTTTGTTGTTTGTTTAAATTTTATACTTGGAGGTGTGTAAACTCCAAAATTAATGCGCCTTGAATATCTTCAAGGCTGCATTAAGGTAGCACCTGTGAGGCCAGGCACCCATATTAGCCAACTCAGGTGGGGCTTGCAACTTGCCTCCCTCCTCCCACTGCATGTGTGCTCAGTCACGCTGGAGGGCATCTGGGAGCAGGCTGTGGGTCTACCGAATGCTGCCGTAATTGCCCACTGGCTCCTGTTTTGCTTATTACGCACAGGTAGGATTAGCTATAGGTCCTGCGCCATTTTGAGAAACCTTGGCGTTGGTGTGCGGGCTCTGGTGTGTCCTTCATATAAGGATACACTGGCGAATGTCTCAATTTTAACATCAGTGTTGAGGGATTAGCCAATGTCATTGTATACATCTACCACAGTTGTGCACCCATATTCCTGTATCATAAGTTGACCCAATATCATTTCAGTGATCTCGTCCGGTCAGGAGAGAGTGAGGCAAAGCGGCTAATGTATCATGCTGAATGAATTAGAAGATCAGACTGGTTGCTTGAACTCATCATCTTCTTCCATCACCCATGGTTAACTCCAAGAAAACATGTGCAGTTTTCCTACCATGAAGAGATAACTAAGTGGCTCTGTTTACAAAACATTGAAATTTTGGGTTCATGGCCAGGTAACTCCCCAGATCTTAAAGGGGTACTCCACTGGAAAACATATATATATATATATATATATATATATATATATATATATATATATTAAATCAACTGATGGCGGAAAGTTAAAAAGATTTGTAAATTACTTCTATTTAAAAATCTTAATCCTTCCAGTACTTATCAGCTGATGTATGATCCACAGAAAGTTTTTTTCTTTTTGAATTTTCTTTCTGCCTGACCACAGTGCTCTCTGCTGACACCTCTGTCTGTTCTGAACGCTGATTTCGTGCTACGGGGGTCGGCCGTCACGCCCCCTCCCACAGACTTGCATTGAGGGGGCGTGGTCGCGACGTCTCAAGGAGGCATAACCGACCCCCGCAGCGCAAAAACAGCGTTCGTAACATTTCGTTTCATGCTGGCCAGTGGAGTACCCCTATAATTAAACATTCCAGATAGACTTTAAAGCCACCCTGCTTCCCCTCTTACTGGGTATCTTCGTTAGCCAAATAATCCCCCGCATACAGCCCCAGCATGTACATTGTGCCCAGCCACTTAACACAGACAGGAGTGAAAGTATGGAGCGGACGTCTTGCTCGTAGAGTTTCCCCTTTATAAATATAATTTCTCACTGGAATGTCGCTTTAAAGATACCCTGCGTGCTGATCTACCTTCGTCTCCATAGTGCTGATACCATAATCACTTTCATCGACGCCTTATGCTGCATTCTTTGCTAGAATAATAAGGTTCCATAGACCCTGTGAGCTGCAAAGGTGGGTTTCTGATATTTTTGTTCCCATTCTGACCAGGTAGTTTCCTGACAATCCTTCTTTTTCGCTGTTTTCCCTGACCTTATGCCTGTAACTAGAGATGAGCGAACTTACAGTAAATTCGATTCGTCACGAACTTCTCGGCTCGGCAGTTGATGACTTTTCCTGCATAACTTAGTTCAGCTTTCAGGTGCTCCCGTGGGCTGGAAAAGGTGGATACATTCCTAGGAGACTCTTTCCTAGGACTGTATCCACCTTTTCCAGCCCACCGGAGCACCTGAAAGCTGAATTCATTTATGCAGGATAAGTCATCAACTGCTGAGCCGAGAAGTTCGTGACGAATCAAATTTACTGTAAGTTCGCTCATCTCTACCTGTAACCTATGTCGAGTAAATTCTGCCTGCCCTGACCTCAACAACTATTGTGGCTGCTCATAATCCTGTAGTCAGATATGTTAAGGTTGGGTTCACATCACGTTTTTGCAATACAGTTCCTTTATCAGGTTTTTGATTTAAAAAAACATATTCCTCAAAACCTGACTAAACTGTATTAAAACGTGTGTACAAATTTTTAACTGTATACCGTTTGAAAAATGATGTCCGGTTGCATCTGTTTTTTAAGAAAAAAAAACTTATACATTTTGAACTTTTCACTCCATTATGAATAAAGTTTCACTTTTTGATTGAAATTCTCAGCCACGGTCTCAGCAGCGGTCCTTCCGTGATCACACATCTTATCCCCTATTTTTGGATGGGGAATAAAATGTTTTTGCCCGGAATACCCCTTTAAGTAAATTTTGGCAAGAAATTCCTGATTTCTTCATTACTCGACTCATCATTTGGTAATAAATGCGGTTAGAAAAACAGAAGTCAAGCGCGGAGAAACCTCAGCTGTACTGAGTAAGAGGAAGGCAAAAGAAATCGTCTGGGACTGTTATTAGGGTGGATCCTCTATGGTCATGTTGTGGTTTTTCTTGCGATTTTTATGAGGAGGAACCATAGTCACTAACAGCGCACTCACATATCGTGGCTATAACATTGGTTTTTTTTTTGTTTTTTGTTTTTTGCTGTGAGTTTTTCAGAAACGAAGCAGAATCCACAAAATAACCACATTGTGTGAATGGATCATTCTTAACCTGTTCAGGACACAGGGCATATGGATACGCCCTGCATTCCGAGTCCTTAAGGACCGAGGGCATATAAATACGCCCGTGGGAAATCCGGTCCCCACCGCTATCCGGTTGGGGACCGGAGCCGGATGCCTGCTGAAATTCAGACATGCGATTTTCTACAATTCCGGGCTGATCGGGATTCTGGTGACCTGATCACCAGGAAATAGGGCTGATCGGAGTTTTCAGCAACAGCCCCGATCAGCCTAAGGGATAGGAGTGAGGTCGCAGAGCTACGATCTCCTCCTATCCCCTGCCATTAGTCAGAACGGAGTTCTGACCAATGGCAGTGCAGGACAGGGGGTTGTCATGGCAACCCCCCATTCTGCCCGCCCCTGGATGTTGAGGGGATCTGGGAAGAAGATGGAGGCCGTACCTGCAGGAGAAGATGCCTGGGGACCTGGGATCTTTGCTGGAGCCTGCTAGATCCTTGCTCATGGTAGGGAAGTTGAGAAAAAAGACCTCTTAAAGGCGCTGCAGACTCCAATGGAATAAAACCGAAGCCAGAGATGTACAAAACACTGGGAGGTTTATTGCAATAGATAAAACAATAAAAAGGATTACGCGTTTCGGGGGAGCCACCCCCTTCTTCAGATCAGAATACATGCAGTGAGATATGCAGAGTTTAAATATGTACAAAATGGGCGCCAACCACTTAAGTGGGAGGAGCCAAACATGTTTATGTCACATGATGCAAAAAACAGAATGTAATAAATGAGTCTAAAAAAACATCCAGTATACATTTAACAATTGTATCAGACCATTGTGAATGTAAAATCACAAGAGCCATCTTATAAATATAGTAAGGAATGTAAAACAGACCTACAGAACATTGATCTCTGTTGGCAGTGTCCGGACCGTCAAAGGTATTTTTTTAGACTCATTTATTACATTCTGTTTTTTGCATCATGTGACATAAACATGTTTGGCTCCTCCCACTTAAGTGGTTGGCGCCCATTTTGTACATATTTAAACTCTGCATATCTCACTGCATGTATTCTGATCTGAAGAAGGGGGTGGCTCCCCCGAAACGCGTAATCCTTTTTATTGTTTTATCTATTGCAATAAACCTCCCAGTGTTTTGTACATCTCTGGCTTCGGTTTTATTCCATTGGAGTCTGCAGCGCCTTTAAGAGGTCTTTTTTCTCAACTTCCCTACCACAAGCTACATCAGGATTGGTCTTCTTCCTTTCCCTGTGACCTCCGGCTTAGCAGCGGTTCCAGTACTCCGTGAATTTTTGTAACCCCACTGTGGGTTGATATGCAAGTTCTGACTTGCTCTCAGGTGAGCAGCCACTACCTAGGGGTCATTTATTTTGACCACAAACTGCTGTAATATTCCATTCCCATACGGTATCACACGAGGCGCCTCCCTCTGGTCTCTCCCCTTTTTTCTTTCTACAGGTCACTAGATCCTTGCTCAGGTAGGGAATCGACAGTGGGGGGGGGGGGGGGTATTGAAAGTAAAACGATCTTTACTGTGGCAACCACTAGGAAGGCCAAACTGCAACTCCCAGCATGCCTCGACTGCCCAGGCATGCTGGGAGTTGTAGTTCTGTAACATCTGTCCCTTCAGATTTAGCAATTTTCCTGACATTTTTGAAAATTGCTGCTCTACTTTGAAGCCCTCTAATTTTTTCAAAAAGCAAAAGTATGTCCATTTTATGATGCCAACATAAAGTGGGCATATTGTGTTTGTGAAGAAAAATTTTTTTTATTGTGAATATCCATTTTCCTTACAAGTAGAGAGCTTCAAAGTTAGAAAAATGCTAAATTTTCTAAATTTTCATGAAATTTTGGGATTTTTCACCAAAAAAGGATGCGAGTAACGCCGAAAATTTACCACCAAAATAAACAGCGGAGAGCATGAAACAGGTACAGTGAGCGTGATCCCGACACACTATGGATTACTCGGATATGATTGGGCGTTTCAGAGAAAACATGGTTTAACCCCTTCCCAACCCATGACGTACACCATGCATGTATGGTTCGAGTGAGGGAGTATGGAGCTGGCTTACATCTGCTGGTAATGACGGGCACCATCGATCATAGCGATGTCTGTCATTCAGCTGTTTAGATGTCGCGCGCGATCAATAGCAATTTAAACAGTAAAAGCTGTCTGTTTTGTTTTAGTTTCTTCTGTTGTTGTGCTCCTTCATATGTGGCCCCCAGAATCAATCTAGGGAGGTGATTCTGTGGCAAAAAGACAGGGTGTATGCAGGTTTTAGGCCTGGAGGAGTATCTAATGCTTGTACATGGGAGGGGGTCAGATTATTGGGAACCAGCAGCCTTTTCTTATGATTAGTAAAGAAATTGAGGCTCAGGGTCTAGAATAAATGGTAAATAAATGTATTTATATTTATATATGAATTTACACATTGTTAAAATTTAATATGTGTATCGTGACTCACAGGGCCCTTGTGGGTCAGTGGAAACACAAATAGATAGAGGCAATATTCAATCAAAAATGGCAAAAAATATGTTAAAAATAGAACAATCTAAAATATGACAATACTTAAAATAGAATTAATAAAATGTATAATAGGCCACACGTCTGTGGTTTTCCAGTTTGTAAAAGATGTGAGTATCACACATTTAGATCCCAATAAATATAGCAGCAAAAAATAGTAATGAATGAAATCTGTTGGTATTGGTAACGGTAATGTCCACAGAAATGATAAAGTTCTGTTTTTTTTATTATTATAATTTTTTTTAATCAAAGCTCGCTAATAGAGACTCGGCCGTCTCAATAGATATAGTGATGCTTTGAAGTAGATACAATGTTAGTGGTGGATACAATGTTAATAAGTAACAGATGGACTGGAATTGCTACAAAAACAGAACTTTATCATTTCTGTGGACATTACCGTTAAAGGGGTACTCCGGTGAAAACCTTTTTTCTTTTAAATCAACTGGCTCCGGAAAGTTAAACAGATTTGTAAATTACTTCTATTAAAAAATCTTAATCCATCCTGTACTTATTAGCTGCTGAATACTACAGAGGAAATTCTTTTCTTTTTGGAATGCTCTCTGATGACATCATGAGCACAGTGCTCTCTGCTGACATTATTATATAATAATAAGTCTTTATTTATTTATTGTTGTCCTTAGTGGGATTTGAACCCAAGGCCCTAGCACTGCAAGGCAGCAGTGCTAACCACTAAACCACCATGCTGCCCTTAGCATTCATCTGCTATGCATGGTTGCTAAAATGGACAGAGATGTCAGCAGAGAGCACTGTGCTCGTGATGTCATCAGTGTTCCAAAAAGAAAGGAATTTCCTCTGTAGCATTCAGCAGCTAATAAGTACTGGAAGGATTAAGATTTTTTAATAGAAGTAATTTACAAATATGTTTAACTTTCTGGCACCAGTTGATTTAAAAGAAAAAAGGTTTTCACCGGAGTACTCCTTTAACATTGTATCCACCACTAACATTGTATCTACTTCAAAGCATCACTATATCTATTGAGACGGCCGAGTCTCTATTAGCGAGCTTTGATAAAAATTCAAAAAAATAAAATAAACAGAACTTTATCATTTCTGTGGACATTACCATTACCAATACCAACAGATTTCATTCATTACTATTTTTTGCTGCTATATTTATTGGGATACATTTTTTAAACGTCTGATACTGACATCTTTTACAAACCGGAAAACCACAGACGTGTGGCCTATTATTAATTTTATTAATTCTATTTTAAGTATTGTCATATTTGTTTTATTTTTAACTAGAGATGAGCGAACTTACAGTAAATTTGATTCGTCACGAACTTCTCAGCTCGGTGGTTGCTGACTTTTCCTGCATAAATTAGTTCAGCCTTCAGGTGCTCCGGTGGGCTGGAGAAGGTGGATACAGTCCTAAGAAAGAGTCTCCTAGGACTGTATCCACCTTTTCCAGCCCACGGGAGCACCTGAAAGTTGAACTAATTTATGCAGGAAAAGTCAGAAACTGCCGAGCTGAGAAGTTCGTGACGAATCGAATTTACTGTAAGTTCGCTCATCTCTATTTTTAACATATTTTTTGCCATTTTTGATTGAATATTGCCTCTATCTATTTGTGTTTCCACTGACCCACAATGGCCCTGTGAGTCATGGTACACATTAAATTTTAACATTGTGTAAATTCATATATAAATATAAGTACATTTATTTACCATTTATTCTAGACCCTGAGCCTCAATTTCTTTACTATTTATTTGCCATTTTCAACACTGTGGGTATAGGTGCCATTTGAGTTGCTCGGGTCGCAGGTCACTAGTCTGATAATAGCCTCTCCCAAAAATTTCTCTGAGCCTTTTCTTATGGTATATTATTTAGCTGGGATTATAGAGGTTACATCTGTTCATAAATTGGAGTTGTGTCTGATTTTTTATCTTTTCTTGAAAAACTAAATAGTAAAAGCTTTGCATCTAATGTGTCTAGTGGCCCTATTACCAGGCAAAAGAAAAAAGTGGAAAAAAGTTATAGAGGTTCAAACATGGCAATACACAAATTTTATTGTTTTCTTGTTTTAAAGTTTTTTGTTTTTTTTTAAACCATAAAACAAAACCGTACTGACCAGTAGGATTCCGTATGGTAAACTCTGAAAAAATTATTGCCCCGGCCCCGATTGACACATCATTTACTACAGAGATAGAGAGGGCAGGAAGAAGTTGCAGGTGGGGACAGCTGCCTGTGACTACTTGCCTGGCAGCATTTTTGAACAATTAATTCTCCGAAACACCAAAGCATTTTAGAGTAAATCATAGATTCGATTGTACAGCGGTGCCGAATCTGTGTGTGTCAAGGATGGGTGTGGATGAGGCCTTAAAATGTGAGTGACTGCTGCTGTATACTGCTGAGTGCCGGCACAAGGAATACACATCAGACAGAATGTTGGTATTATATCTCCTTCTCAGCATACTGGCTAAGGAGCTGCCCCAAGGAGTTCTGTTTATTACATTGTTTTTACATTTGACAAAAAAGGGAGGTTTAGTTATGATGTCAAAATCATCATGTTAAATTTTGATTGGTTATTTGAGCTTTATCTCTGCATATATTAGCATATTTAAGCATTTATTTCTTTCTTGGCCAAAGTTCATTTATGCAGCTCTTTTACTCTGAAACTGGAAAAACCCAGATCTTTGTCCTTCTATACAATTTGTATCTTCCTCAAATGTTTTGTCTTCTGACGTCTCATCTTGGGCCTCCTGGCATTATTCCAAGGTCTTCATCTTAGTTGCAAGCACTTAGCAAGCTGGATATATAGGTTAAGAGTTAGTAACAAATATCTTTTTTCAGCATTAGAAATGACAGTAAAATATATTAGTATTAAGATATATATTGATCGGCAGTCAGAATCATTTTAATCAACTTGTCATGTGCGCTATAGAAATAAATAATTATTATTATTATCACACTCCTTGCATTTGTTTCATGCTGCCCTCTGGGTTGGGCAGCACTATACATATGATAGGTTACCTTTAATCGATAGGCTGGGCTTACATATAGCTCAGACATTGTAATTTTGGTACAGTAGGTCATTCGGCATGCAATTTCGCAAAAAGGCAAATGCTGTGATAATAATAATTAGCATTAATTAATTAGCAATCATTGACAATTGGTAAATTGTGACATCTGGTTTTGTCAGCTGTTCTCATTGTACACATTGTCTGCTTCAAACTTTAGGTCTTTAAAAAAACACAAAATGCAACAGGATAATACAACATAACAATGTATAAGAAATAGACAAATATAGGAAAACTCTGGCATTAATGTGCGGTACGATAAAATCTACATTATAGGTGCACAGGAATAAGGTATAAAATAATCTTGCTTTCTGTAGCAGTGTTTCCTAACCAGGGTTCCTCCAGCTGTTACAAAACTACAACTCCCAGCATGCCTGGACAGCTCTGTAACCCCCTTCTCTCTTTTCAGACATGAGTCTGATAGGACAGGAGTGAGCACAGAGGAGTGCTAGTCCCGCCCTCACTTCCTGGACTTTGTCCCTGCCTGTGCTTTAGCTGGGACAAAGATGATGCTTCAGCTGGACAGAATTATGTTCTGGTTTGTATGGGGACCCCTAGTGGTCTTTTCTGTAAGCCATGATTTCTATAAAAAGTAAATAACATATGTATTCATATGTGGAAATATAGATTCTCCCCTTGTCCTCTCCCCTTCATCCACCCATTGCCCCTCCCTTTATCTGTCTCTTCACCTCCTTGATTGAACATGATTGACATGTGTATTTTTTCAACTGTACCATCTATGTAACTGTGAAAAGATGGCCTCTACTAAATTTACAGTCACTGCACAGCTGACTGGCATTGGGCATTATCAAAACAATTCCCAAATTCTTCATCTTCAACTTTAAAGGGGTACTCTGCTGGAAACATCTTATCCCCTATCCAAAGGATAGGGGATAAGATGTTAGATCGCGGGGGTCCCACCGCTGGGGACCCCGTCAATCTAGCATGCATCACCCACCTGTAAGTACTGCAGGAAGCGCTGGAGGCTCTGAGTCTTATGCCTCCCGACCACGGGGATGGAGTATCATGACGTCACGACTCACAGCCCGCCCCCGCAATGCAAGTCTATGGGAGGGGGTGTCACGCCCCTCCCATAGACTTGCATTTGAGGGGGCGGGGCATGACATCACACGGAGCTAATTATTATCGGCAAGAGAAGGCTATAGTCTTTATTTGGCATTACCAGTCATCCATTAAAAGAGAGATGATGTTTGAGAGAGGACAAGGGAAAGGTGTAAAAGTGCATAAAACTTGTTAAGAATCTCATAAACTAAAGTATGATCTATGCCTATACCCCATGACTAACTCTTCCCCTGCACTTGACTATTAGGGGAGACTTTTGGGGTTCTCATTGTCAAGCAGGGTCACATACGGTTCACTGCTCTCAATTTAAAGGCACAGTAACATATAACAATAACTAAATTAATTTAAGAAAATATATGATCTGATATTGTAGTACACACATAATTAATCTAACAGTAGAACTCTAGTGGGCCCAACACCTTGTGCTGCCAAGCTGACCAAGACAGTCCAAAGCCACGGGACAGCTACTGGTGCTGGGACACCACAGGTGCGCACTATGGGGGTTGTGACGTCACAACCCCCGAAGCCCGCACCCAGCGTTTGGAACCCCTTTAAGGCTAGAAGAGAGAAAAAGGGAGCCTCAAATGGAGTGTTCCTCCTGGTTCAAACAAGTCACTGACCCTATTCCCGTTGCAAGTTACACCACCTGAGACAGATCTGGGCTTTGTGTGCAATGATCACGGCACTGTAGAGAGTTTGGAGGATTTTGCCAAAAAGGTTGTCTAAAATAAATAGCCAGTTTTAATATTTGACCTTGGTTTGTTCATGTGGGACCACACTTTCTGAACGGTGCGACTCACATACTGAGTGAGGGAGTGAATAGCCTCTGTCACTATTTAAAGGGGTATTCCAGGAAATAACTTTTTTATATATATCAACTGGCTCCAGAAAGTTAAACATATTTTTAAATTACTTCTATTAAAAAATCTTAATCCTTTCAGTACTTATGAGCTTCTGAAGTTAAGGTTGTTCTTTTCTGTCTAAATCCTCTCTGATGACACCTGTTTTGGGAAACACCCAGTTTAGAAGAAACGCCCAGTTTTGCTATGGGGATTTGCTTCTAAACTGGGCGTTTCCCAAGACAGGTGTCATCAGAGAGGATTTAGACAGTAAAGAACAACCTTAACTTCAGAAGCGCATAAGTACTGAAAGGATTAAGATTTTTTTAATAGAAGTAATTTACAAATCTGTTTAACTTTCTGGAGCCAGTTGATATATATATATAAAAAAAAGTTTTTTTTCCGGGAATACCCCTTTAAACTCCTTGATATGGTAGGTCTTATTGTTGCTGAATGATGTGAATGACAAGTACTCGGACCGGTCATAGAGCAACACAGGTACCTACTCTTATTGCATATGACTGCGCTTTTCCTGTTACTAGTTGTACATTTCTGAGTAACAGATTTATAAGTGATTTTTAAATGTCTACGGGCTAGAAAATGATGCAACTTTTCAGCTTTATATAAATGTAATATTTGGAGCTCTAGGCAAGAAATACTTAAAGGGTTACTCCAGAGGGGAAAAAAATTCAAATCAAATGGTGCCAGCAGATTATACAGATTTGTTAATTACTTCTGTTTCAAAATCTTAATCCTTCCAGTACTTATCAGCTGCAATATACGCCACAGGAAATTCTTTTCTTTTTGAATTTCTTTTCTGTCTGACCCCAGTGTTCTCTGCTGACACCTCTGTCCAGATCAGGAACTGTCCAGAACAAAAAGCAAATCCACATAGTGAAGCTTTCCTGCTCCGGATAGCTCCTGACTTTACAACACTCCTGTAGAAATCAGCATCCTCCAAACATTTTTTTGTTATGATGTGGGGATATTAAGAGATTTTTAAAAACCTGTGTAGAGATCAGATCACTTCTTTCATTTTTCAGAGGCCTTTTTAAAAATTAAAGAAGTGATCTGATTGGTTGCTCTGGGCGACTGCATCACTCTTCCTCTACACAAGTGTTAAAAAATGTCCCCCATTCCCGTTAGGGAACATTGCGTTGCAAGTTTGGAAAGTGCGAATTCTGATAAAAAAAATAAATAAATAAAAAAACTATTGACAGCCACTGTCTTAAAAAAAATTGTGAGTGCTTATTGTCCCATCCTTCACAGCAGAGATCAACAAATTGGAGGGTGTCCTGTTTGCAACTGCATTTTCCTAGCAACCCCACTAAAATACACGTAAAAAGATAAGTGAAGCACAATGGCCGACATTTATCATTGTCTTTAGACTGTTTTTTGTGTCTAAAAAAGGGGCAAAAAAGGCGCAAGCAGGGTTTTTTTGCGCCTTTTTTTGCCCCTTTTTGTTTACAAATTTCTGCTGATTTTGAGTTGCAATCCACTGATTTTGGCAATAGACATGATATGAAAGGGTTTTATCATTGCCCCTTTTTGTAAAAAGGAGCAAAAAAAGGCGCAAAGCCACTGAAAAGTCTCTAAAACTACACCAGCTCAGACATGGTGTAGCTTTTTGGTGTATGTGTAGACAGAAATTTCAGAAAATGTGACCTACACAAAATGTATCAAATGCTCTTTGACCATTTAATAAATTTGGTGCTCCTACACATTACCAGCACACACAAAAAAAGAGGTGTAAAAAAATGCTTCACTTACACCTACAATGATAAATGCTTCACTTACACCTACAATGATAAATGCTTCACTTACACCTACAATGATAAATGCTTCACTTACACCTACAATGATAAATGCTTCACTTACACCTACAATGATAAATGCTTCACTTACACCTACAATGATAAATGCTTTACTTACACCTACAATGATTAATGTGGGCCAATGTTTAGAGATTTATTGAGCATTTTACATAGAATTTTAATATGAAATTTTGCAAATCTTTCTGAATTAACATGTTCCTTTAAAAAGTCAGTCTAGCAAAGCGGTGTCAGCCATTCAGGTGGCTGAGGCAACCTTATGATACTCAGCAAGTTCTGTGCACAAGGCCAATTCTAATAAATAGGACTCATGCACGGAACTCACTGGGCATCATATGGCCTCATCAACATGACCACTTGGGGTGAGCCAAATCTGTTCACGTCAAACTGTGAGAAACGTACAGCAAATCATCCAGGAATGTTCTTAGGGTATATTTTGTCACAGCCATGTGACTCTCCTAAGTGCGTCATTAATGCACTCACTTGCCATGGTCATTTTGTTTTCTTACTGAAAGTTTTGCGACATCCAATCAGAATCCACAATATTCCGCAATGTGTGAATAAATTATATATAGTCCGTAGGCTGGATTCACACACAGGGTCTAGGTCAGATTTTCATGGAGTCTTATGGTAAATTGTAATCCCTTTCTTTTGTTTTATCACCGACAGGTGACCCAATCTTAGCTTCTTTGATGGCAATAGCCATTTTGTCTTACATGTTGTCAATACTAGTGTTGAGGAGTGGAAATAGCAACCTATGATTTTATAGGTTGATCGTAGTGTATACATTCTCGGATCTAAACTGTAAATCCTAAAAAAAAAAATTATGAAAATATGACAAGTTAATATAAAGAACTACAGATACAGCACAACTCTGGCTTCCATTACAGGTTATCAAAAAATCTGGATTAGCAATTTTATACAGTGGGGCAAAAAAGTATTTAGTCAGCCACCAATTGTGCAAGTTCTCCCACTTACAAAGATGAGAGGCTGTAATTGTCATCATAGGTTATAACCTCAACTATGAGAGACAGAATGAGAAAAAAATCCATAAAATCACATTGTCTGATTTTTAAAGAATTTATTTGCAAATTATAGTGGAAAATATGAATTTGGACCATAACAAAAGGCCTTAAAGGGGTACTCTGGTGGAATTTATTTATTTATTTAATTTTTAATCGACTGGTGCCAGAAAGTTAAACAGATTTGTAAATTACCTCTATTAAAAAATCTTTATCCTTCCAGTACTTATTAGCAGTTGTATGCAACAGAGGAAATTCTTTTCTTTTTTGAATTTCTTTTTTGTCTTGTACACAGTGCTCTCTGCTGACACCTGATGGCCGTATCAGGAACTGCCCAGAGCAGGAAAAAAAATCCTCATAGCAAACCTATGCTGCTCTGGACAGTTCCTGACACAGACAAAGGTGTCAGCAGAGAGCACTGTGGACAAGACAAAAACGAAATTCAAAAAGCAAAGAATTTCCTCTGTAGCACACAGCTGCTAATTAGTACTGGAAGGATAAAGTTTTTTTAATAGAAGTAATTTACAAATCTGTTTAACTTCGTGCACCAGTACATTTAAAAAAATAAAATGTTTTCCATTGGAGTACCCCTTTAAATGGCTCTGTGGATTAACAAAAATATAGAATTTACGGATCTTAGAATTCAAGGAGGCAAAAAAGAAAAAAAAAACTTTTTTTTTCTGTTTTTTTTTCTTCTTTTTTTAAATTACCACTAAATTTGAAATTAGACAAACAACCTGGAGGACATTCACTCCTGGACTATGTTTGCTAACAGTTTCTAGGAATGTTTTGTGAGACATTAAAGGGGTATTCCAGGCCAAAACTTTTATTATATATATCAACTGGCTCTGGAAAGTTAAACAGATTTGTAAATTACTTCTATTAAAAAATCTTAATCCTTCCAATAGTTATTAGCTTCTGAAGATGAGTTGTTGTTTTCTGTCTTACTGCTCTCTGATGACTCACGTCCCGGGAGCTGTGCAGTTCCTATGGGGATATTCTCCCATCATGCACAGCTCCCAGGACGTGACATCATCATTGAGCAGTTAGACTGAAAACTTCAGAAGCTAATAACTATTGGAAGGATTAAGATTTTTTAATAGAAGTAAATTACAAATCTGTTTAACTTTCCGGAGCCAGTTGATATATAAAAAAAAGTTTTGGCCTGGAATACCCCTTTAAATCAATAGGCCTAATTTAATAAAAATCTTAAAAAATTTTAGTGTCAATTTAATTGTATAACAAGCCTATCAGAATACAATCAAAATACCAAAATACATAGCCTAGGGCAGAAGTCTCAAACTGTGGCCCTCCAGATGTTGCAAAACTTCAACTTCCAGCATGCCCGGACAGCCGTTGGCAGAGGGCCACAGTTTGGGACCACGGGCCTAGGAAGATAAAGATAAATCACAATCTGCGGTTATTATCCCCTCACTCCTTACATGAGTCCAGTAAAGTTGACCAGTTGCTCATAGCAACCAATCAGTTTTCTTCTTTCATTTTTCAGAGGCCATTTTTAAAAATGAAAGAAGCGATCTGATTGGTTGCTATGGGCATCTGCACCGCTCTTCTGGACAGGTTTTGATAAATCCTCCGATTAGAAGATGTTACCTTATAAATCGGTTCCTCAGACTTCTGAAAAGAAAAAAAAGGAAGAGTTAAAGGGGTTCTCCACCATAAGGTGATTTTAGTATGTACCTGGCAGACAGTAATGGACATGCTTAGGAAGGATCTGCACTTGTCTTATGGCTAAATGGCTATGTTGTGAGATTACCATAACACTGTGGCTAGCTTTTTGTGAACTGGTATTTCCTGTCTGAGTTTTCTTTTTTGTCTACAAATCCCATAATTCCATTTTTCTCCCTGCCACACATCAGCCACCCAACCCATTGAAACATAAGTGAGCTGCATCCATTCAAAAGACCTGTGGTTTCCAATCAGGGTGCCTCCAGCTGTTGCATTAGTTGCAGATTGATCCCTCCACCCATTGAAGCAGACAGGCTCCCTGTCATCAGCTGACTAGTGAGTCAGGTCTTGGCCGCATTGGAACCTGGGAAAAATCTGAGACAACAGTCATTTTGTATGCTGTTAAAATAAATATTGGGGTGAAAATCACATTAAAATTGTGAGAAAACCATCACACACAGGTACAGACACTATATTATGAACTACACTAACTTTACAGCCCCTGTAGCATAGTCAAATAAAAAAAAAAATCCTACAATTCCCCTTTAAGACAGATAAACAAAATGGATCAGTATATTGTATCATCTGAAAGACTGGAGCGACTCTTTGCACAATTTATTTTTTTTTTTTACAGAAACACTGGGGCAGATTAATAAGTGCTTTAGCCATTCCTGCACCTTTTTTGACAGGGGGAATGTGGCTTAGCAGGAAAGGACATGGGGGGAGATTTATCAAAACCTGTGCACAGGAAAAGTTGCCCAGTTGCCCATAGCAACCAATCAGATCGCTACTTTCCTTTTTAACAAGGCCTCTGCAAAATGAAAGAAGCGATCTGATTGGTTGCTATGGGCAACTAGGCAACTTTTCCTGTGCACAGGTTTTGATAAATCTCCCCCATAGTGTTGCAGAAAAAGGAGTGGTTTAAAGGGGAACTCCGGTGGGAAAACATTTTTTCAAATCAAATGGTGCCAGAAAGTTAAACAGATTTGTAAATTTCGTCCATTAAAAAAATCTTAATCCTTCCAGTACTTGTCAGCTGCTGTATACTACAGATAAACTACAGAGACATTTGTGAAGTTCTTTCTCAGTGCTCCCAGTTCTTTCACAGTGCTCTCTGCTGACACCTCTGTCTGTGTCAGGAACTGTCCGGAGCAGGAGAGGTTTTCTATGGGGGATATTCTTCTAATCTGGACAGTTCCCGACATGGACAGAGGTGTCAGCAGAGAGCACTGTGGTCAGACTGGAAAGAACTTCACAATTTTCTCTGTAGTATACAGCAGCTGATAAGTTCTGGAAGGCTTCAAATTTTGAAATAGAAGTAATTTACAAATCTGTTTAACTTTCTGGCACCAGTTGATTTGGAAACATTTGTTTTCCACTTTTTTCCACTGGAGTTCCCCTTTAAGTGCAACTTTGTGTCAAAAATTGCTCTAAAATTGTGGTGCCAAATTGTAGCATAACATAGGCCAATTGAAAGCCAACAAAAAACATAAGCCACAATGCTAAATCTGATGCATCCGAGCATAAAACAGTTAATCTGTCCTATTCAGGTCTGGACTGATCATCCCAATCGGGCAGAATCATGGTGGGCCATTCTTCCTGGGTTTGCACTCGGGTCAGGACCTTGTGTGCCACAATGCTATCTACCATCCGGAGGTACGGTGTGCATTGTGTGTGTGCCTAGCAAGGAGCCCTCACCCTGGCGCTTTATACCAGACTGTTTGTGGCCAGTGGCAATATGGCTTAGGATGTCTGTCTTGTGGTGCATGTGCTCTGATGATGTCCTATCATTGTGCCACATTAATAGCCATTATTGGAGGGCTACCTACCTAGCTTATATGGGGTTAAGGGGGTACATACCATTGTGCAATTCTGTGTATCTGAAATATGGGATAGGTGCTGATATATAATGTGGGATGGCGGAGTATGTGTACCAAGGCTACTTTTCAGCTCCAGTCCGACAGTGGCCGCAGTGTATTATGGGATTTTTTATTTTTTTTATAAAGAGGTAAGTCTCATTATGAGACCAGACCGATAACCAGGACTGGGGACACAAAGATACTAAAAAGTCAGTGAACTATTCCATCACATGCTCAATAGTGTGTATCTATCTGTTTGTCTGCCTGTTTATCCATCTTTATGTCTCATAAATACCTTGACGCAATATACATTACTTACCGGTGCCAAGTCCATCACATTCTCATATATTTCAGACTGGTCTGGTTTGCCTGCAGATAATACTAAGGTGATAATAATTTGTATTAAGAAGATGATAAAAGAAAATTAAGGAAAACAATTTTAAAACAATTAAATTAGAAATCTTCTATGACCAAGGGGCAAAAGGCTTTACAAGTATTGTATGTCTTAAAGGGGTACTCCGGTAAAAACCTTTTTTCTTTTAAATCAACTGGTGGCAGAAAGTTAAACATATTTGTAAATTACTTCTATTAAAAAATCTTTATCCTTCCTCTACTTATTAGCTGCTGAATACTACAGAGGAAAGTCTTTTCTTTTTGGAATGCTCTCTGATGACATCACGAGCACAGTTCTCTCTGCTGACGTTATTATAATAATAATAACGCTTTATTTATTGTTGTCCTTAGTGGGATTTTAACCCAATTCCCCAGCACTGCAAGGCAGCAGTGCTAACCACTGAGCCACCATGCTGCCCTTAGCATACATCTGCTATGCATGGTTGCTAAGAGATGTCAGCAGAGAGCACTGTGCTCGTGATGTCATCAGTGTTCCAAAAAAGAAAGGAATTTTCTTCTCTAGCATTCAGCAGCTAATAAGTACTGGAAGGATTAAGATTTTTTTAATAGAAGCAATTTACAAATATGTTTAACTGTCTGCCACCAGTTGATTTAAAAGAAAAAAGGTTTTCACCGGAGTACCCCTTTAAGAGGTTAATCTGTCTTGTTGGGTCAAGAGTCAATGGATCTACAAGGGTCTTATAAAACAAAATAAATATATATATATATATAGTTACATTACAGTTCTAGCTGGCACCAAAATATCTTTACTTAGAATTCTTTACCTACCAGTTAGATTCCTTCTATAGTTGGTGCCGGTGCAATGAATGTTATACTGGGAATTGTAAATTTGTGGGAGTGGGACAGTGGCAGAACACTGGCATAGGACTTGGATATGGCAGCACTCCGAACCCATCTTTTCTGAGTTTCCCTGCACTATCTGCTTTGGCCATTGGCCGCAGTAACCACATACTGTAGATGCATTGTTGTCTTATTGGTCCATATGTGTGTTTGCTCGGGAATCTAGGTTGTAATAAGGGCAGATGTAGGTGATGATACTGTGTGTAAGCCATGTGATGAGTTTTGGAGCCTTTTAAGTTACGCTCACATTTGCATATTTTTCTGCACATTTTCTGCTCCTGAATTTCTATTCCTTTGACTAATGGGTTGGAAAATCAGCTGCAGAAAATATGCAGCAAAATCTGCATGTGTGAACATACCCTAAATGTATGTTTCTTGACTCTGTTTTATGCTAATATGTTTTTGATAAAGAGATTATCTTGATATAACTGCTATGGAATATATCAGTGCTAATAAAACTAAAAATTACATTGGACTTACCTCCCTGAGCCTCTCGTAAAGGAAGTACATATATCCGGTGTAATAGGTAGGTTACACTTAATATTAGTACTATGCCCAATATTGTCCCACATACAATTCCGGCAATTACAGTAGAGCTTGGTCCAGCTGTATCTCCACCTTCACCGATAGCTAGGGAATAGTGTTGTATTAAAAATTACTTAGGAATTATAGCTATACAAATATGATAGATAAATAAATACTGTATGCGATAGATGATAGATAGATGGATAGATAATAAATATAGATAGATAATAGATATAAATAGATAATAGATATAGATAGATAATAGATATAGACAGATAGATAGGAGATAGATAATACATATAGATAGATAATAGATATAGATAGATAATAGATATAGACAGATAGATAAATAGATATGATATAGATAGATATGAGATAGATGGATAGATAATAAATATAGATAGATAATAGATATAAATAGATAATAGATATAGATAGATAATAGATATAGACAGATAGATAGGAGATAGATAATACATATAGATAGATAATAGATATAGATAGATAATAGATATAGACAGATAGATAAATAGATATGATATAGATAGATATGAAATGGATAGATAGATAGATAGATATGAGATGGATAGATAATAAATATAGAAAGATAATAAATATAGATAGATGATAGATAGATAGATATGAGATAGATAGATAATAAATATAGATAGATAATAAAGATAGATAGATATGAGATAGATAGATATGAGATAGATAGATATGAGATAGATAGATAATAAATATAGAAAGATAATAGATATAGATAGATATGAGATAAATAGATATGCAATAGATAGATATGAGATAGATAGATAGATAGATATGAGATGGATAGATAGATAGTGATGAGCGGCAGGGGCCATATTCAAATAATAATAATAAAAAAAAATATTCGTCATTACGAATATATATCACTATATTCTAAATGTTTGCTAAATCGTGAAGTGCCGATATTCACAGTAAAAATGTTCATATTGAATATTCACCCTCAACATTAGTCACTAATAGATATGAGATAGATAGATAGATAGGGCCACCAAAAATGATGAAAACCATAGTTAGATCTATGTCCCATGGGAATATAGGAACTGAAAATAAAAGAGTTCTTCTTCTGGTAGCTCATAAAGAAATGATCTGGTTTGGACATTGAGGCTCTTGCCCCTGGAGCGTTCATCTCTCTTATCGCAATAAAGTATAATATGAAATCCATTGCGTTCATTGAGTCAATGCTCATGCACAAACATGATGGGGGCTCTGGAGGGAGAATCTCTCGACGTGATTATATCAACTTAAATACATAAGTGCCCAGAAAAAATGCACAGTTAGGAGCTGTTAGATATGCAGCAGTTAGTTGTGCTAAATAGTTTGGCTTACAAAAGATATTGGGGTACATTTACTGTATACAGTGGTCCCTCAACATACGATGGTAATCCGTTCCAAATGAACCATCGTTTGTTGAAACCATCGTATGTTGAGGGACCCGTGCAATGTAAAGTATAGGATGTTATACTCACCTGTCCCCGCCGCTCCGGACCATCACCGCTCGTCACCGCTGCCCTGGATGTCGCCTTCCATCGCTGTCGCGGCGTCCCTGTGGTGTCCCCGACGCTCCGGACGTTTCTGCTTCCCTGGGATCCTCGCTCTCCGTCGCCACCATCATGTCACTACGCACGGCGCTCCTATTGGATGACGGGGCGGCGTGCGTGGCAACGTGATGACGACGAAGGAGAGCGCCGACGATGCAGGGATCCTGAAGAGGACGCGCCGGACCCCCGAGGACAGGTAAGAGGCACATGAGGCACGGTAAACGGCTATCCGGTGGCAGCTGAAGCAGTCTGCCCCGACATACAAAAGCAGTTGGCCCCGACATGCAAAAGCATCGTATGTTGATGCTGCCTTCAACATGCGATGGCCTCTGAGAGGCCATCGCATGTTGAAATTATCATATGTCGTGGCCATCGTAGGTCGGGGGGTCACTGTATACCAGTCTGAAGCAAGGTATGAAAAATAATATCTAAGATGCCTATCATGCACCATAGTAAGAGCTTTGGGCCAAATTTCCCAAAATTCTACTATAATTCTACTCCAAAATTCTATTATATTAGGGTCTGGCTACTGATCCCCCACCAGGCCCACCTGCTTACATCACTCTATCCCTTTCTGTATACAGAATAACCCAGCACGATTGGACAGACATTGCATAGATTCTACAGAACCTACTCACATAACACAGTCAAGGTGAAGACGTCACTGATTTCCTTACTGACTAGATTCTCGGCCTCACACTGATATCCTCCGGCGTCACTACGTGTAATGTTGGTGAATGTGACGGTTCTGGCATCCGCTGATATTGTTGCTCCTTGGGGGAAGCTGCTATTCAGCCGCCTCCATGTTATCTTCTCAGCATTGGCCGTGACACATGTGAGGACATAGAAATCATCTTCATGGACCGGAGAATGAGAAGATGTGATTATTGGTTTTCTGACCAAATCTGCAAATAAAGTAAATTCTATTGTTTAAATGCATCAATCTTTGCCTATACTACTAAGGGATCAGACTACGTAGGGTATGTTTGTAGTCTGTTACCATGGAGATGCATAGGTCTACATAGGATCTGTGGCTAATTCTCTCTTCAGTCCATGTTATGTTGAACAAAAAAATTTCTTATTTACTAAACCATCTAGAGTTACATTACATTTTACTTTAATTTGTACCCAAGATCAAGCTTAGTGTTCCCCAACCAGGGGGCCTTCAGCTGTTGTAAAACTACAATTCTCAAAGATCTAGGCAACCTAACAAATGTAAGATAATAAGCATGTAAAACATTGGCAAAATGTGTCTGAATTGGTGTGTGAGGAGGACACGTCCCCCTGCCCGTCACCTCCATGCCAAGCGACAACCCCCTTTTAGCCCCCTTGGCATCGCAACAAAATTGGGCACATTGTTTTTGTATTTTGTTTTGCCAGTCTGCGCTGCTCACGCAGCTTAAAAAATCTCCCCCAGTCAGAATAAAAAACTTTTTATATGTTGTACATTCTGGTAAAACATTAATCTTTCTAATATATGTAATTTAAAAAAATGATTATCTCCTTTTTACAGAAATCATGGCTTATAAAAAAGACCACTAGGGGTCCCCATACCATCCAGAACATAATCCTGTCCGGCTGCAGCACCATCTTTGTCCCAGCTGAAGCACAGGCTGGGACAAAGTCCAGGTACAAGTGAGGGCAGGACAAGAACTCCTCTGTGCTCACTCCTGTCCCATCTGAAAACAGAGAGGTGGGGGTTACAGAGCAGCCTGCAGTGATTGGATGAAGAGACCCAGCACAGCAGACTCAGGGAAGAAGTTAATGCATGGTGAGTGAGGGCGGGCTTAGTACTTGCCTCGGACATGCCCCTTCGTGAGCAGTGGATGTCAGAATGAGTAAGCAGCAGAACAGAGGGATTTGGGAGCCAAATACAGAAGATACACATAAAAAGACATGTAAAGAATCTGTGAGTAACATTCTGTACAGTACAGTGATCCCTCAACTTACAATGGCCTCAACATACAATAGTTTCAACATACAATGGTCTTTTCTGGACCATTGTAACTTGAAACCAGACTCAACATACAATGCTACGGACAGTCCAGATCTGTGAAACGTGTCACAACTGGAGGAACTGACCGATCAGAATGGGCATTTTACTGGTAAATCACCTCTATTACTGAAGTACAAGCACTGAATGGCTGTCTGGTAGCGCCCCCTACAGTACAGGGAGGAACTACAAGTTCTGTACTACTCCTTACCTGTGCCAGGGTTAGCTGCTCCTTTGGACACCAAGTAAGGACGGCTCCATTTGGGACACTGTGTACTGTATAGGACCCTGAAGAACCAATGTTTCCCAACCAGGGTGCCTCCAGCTGTTGCAAAACTACAACTCCCAGCATGCCCGGACAGCCAACGGCTGTCCGGGCATGCTGGGAGTTGTAGTTTTGCAACAGCTGGAGGCTCCCCGGTTGGGAAACACTGACATACACAGTGATTTACAGCTCCCAGCAGATCTTTCTTACTTTTATATGTAGGGATTTGCTTTATCTCTATTAGTTATCTACTTATTTTTCTTTAATCCTCACTTTTTTCCTATTTTTGGATGACATTTTGGTGGCTTCAGAACCAATTACCAGGTTTCCATAGAGTTGTGGTCTCAACATACAATGGTCTCAACCTACAATGGTCGTCCCGGAACCAATTAATAGTGTAACTTGAGGGACCACTGTATATAAACATAGTTTTTTTTTTCTGAGATATGACAGGTACCCTATAAGAGGTTCTATTGATGCTGAAAAGATGGGTGGGTTATGTGATTGGCATATTGTTATGTCATTAACCCATGTATTGACGGATGGCAAATAAAAACCATGACTAAATGATCAAATAAATCTCATACTGCACATTCTTCGTATTAGTTACATGTGATGGCCCCTCTGTATGTTCTTGGCTTGTAGCTATAGTGGGTGCCTATAGGTCCCCTAGGTCCCCTGCCCATATGGGTTTTGTAATGTACTGGATATCACAGTAGTAGTCAGTGATACTCACTAGTGTTGCTCGCGAATATTCGCAATGCAAATTTTATGCGCGAATATCGCATATTCGCGAATTCGCGCATATTCGTGAATATAGCATTATATATTCGTAATTATATGCTAATTTTGATATGCTGATTTTCGCATTTGCGAAAATAAAACGCGAATATTGCGAATATGCGAATTTAGTGAATATATGACGAATATCGCGAATTTGAATATGGCCAAAGCCGCTCAACACTAATACTCACCATAGATGGTCAGGGTCACATGCCCGTCCTCCGATGATGTCTCTCTCTTTATCGTCACTGTATATTCCCCTTCATCTGTGATAAGAAGATGTCTGATGTGTAATGATCCATTATATGAAGCTGTGATCCTAGAACTATTCTTAGGCCCATTAAAGATAATATTTGTATCTGGAGCAAATCTCAGGATCTGATACTGCTGATCGGGTTTTGATCCCTTATACCAGAGGAAACTTGACACTTTCTTAGTTATTCCAGTAAGATTCAGGGACAGGGTGACGGATCCATTAATGACTGGATGCTGAGGGATCAGCTGGATATTGCGGGCTCCATAAGCCACGTGAAGCCATACACATGGAAACACTGGGAGGGGAAAAAATCTAAAATTGATTAATAATTGAATATTGAAACTGATATAAATAATGGTATTTATTAATTATATTAACACAAAATGTATTCTTTCTATACACCCTGATAGGGCTTGAAGGGGTACTCCGGTGAAAAACTTTTTTTTTTTTTTTTTAAATCAACTGGTGCCAGAATGTTAAACAGATTTGTAAATGACTTCTATTAAAAAAATCTTAATCCTTCCTGTACTTATTAGCTGCTGAAATTATTTTCCGTTTGAAACACAGAGCTCTCTGCTGACATCATGAGCACAGTGCTCTCTGCTGACATCTCTGTCCATTTTTAGGAACTGTCCAGGGTAAAAGGAAATCCCCATAGCAAAACATATGCTGCTCTGGACAGTTCCTAAAATGGACAGAGATGTCAGCAGAGAGCACTGTGCTCGTGATGTCAGTAGACAGTTCTGTGTTTCAAAAAGAAAAGAATTACCGCTGTAGTATTCAGCAGCTAATAAGTACAGGAAGGATTAAGATTTTTTTAATAGAAGTAATTTACAAATCTGTTTAACTTTCTGGCACCAGTTGATTTAAAAAAAAAAAGTTTTTCACCGGAGTACCCCTTTAAAGGGGTACTCCACCCCTAGACATCTTATCCCTTATTCAAAGGATAGGGGATAAGATGTCTGTCCCGCCGCTGGGGACCCTCGAGATCATGGCTGCGGCACCCGAGACATCCAGTGCACGGAGCAAACTTCGCTCCGTGCCGGATGACTGGCGATGCGGGGCGGAGGCTCGTGATGTCACGGTCTCGCCCCACTTGTGACGTCACGGCCATGCCTCCTCAATGCAAGTCTATGAAAGGGGGCGTGACTGCTGCACCCAACGCTCTAAACCAACGCCGGCTGCAACAGGGAGATCCTTTTAATAAGGGATAAGATGTCTATGGGCGGAGTACCCCTTTAATGGCTCCATGCAGTTTGGGGGATTCCCACTCAGATGCTCCTGCAAACCCTTTTCTTTGTCACATATATTCGATGTAAGGAACATATAGCCATCCTGAGCCTTTCGACCAATAACAGCTAATTCCTAGGTTGTTTATACGTTGCATTTTATGTGGGTTAGGCTGGGTTCACACTACGATTTTACTGTACGGGAACCGGATACGGCTGGGGGGAGCAAAAACCGGGTGCTCCCCTATCCCAGCTGGACCCGACCCCTATCTAATTAATTTCAATGAGCCGACCGGAGTCACCGTTTAACTCCGGTCGGCTCATTGAAATGAATTAGATACGCGTCGGGTCCAGCTGGGATAGGGGAGCGCCTGGTTTTTGCTCCCCCCAGCCGTATCCGGTTCCCGTACAGTAAAATCGTAGTGTGAGCCCAGCCTTACTGATTTGGTACCGTTGCAGTGGTTTTTGCCGCAATTTTTTGCGAAATTGCGGTAAGGTTTGCACAATTTACTATGATTAAGCAAATGAAGGTAAAAATCCAATTTTTTACAACAATTTTGATAAGATAAGATCTGGTAGTTTTGACCCCCTTAAAAAATTCATAATTTACCGGCCTTCCAGCTCCCTGTGTAATGGGTGAGAGTGTTCCTTTACAAGCCGGCCTTGGGTCATCTAATACCGCTCTTAGGGTGTAGTCAGTAGTCAGGCCATAGGTTAGGGCACGTAGCATAAGTTCAGTAGAACGACAGGCCGGGGTCAGACATGGATGCAACTGTGGTGTCCCGGTACCGTATTGCATACCGTACCTTGTGTATAAGTCCCCAAAGTCAGAGTTCCTACGTTCAGGTAGGGTCCCCCAGGTGGGACAGCCCCTAGTCGCCTCTCTTCTATTCTAATTCTGTGATGTTTATATGTATATATTTAATAATAATGTGTATATTTAATATAATGTATAGTATGCTTTCCTTGTTAGAGTCGCAGGACCTTCGGTCATGTGACCATGTTATATCCTCTAAGGCAGTGGTCTTCAACCTGCGGACCTCCAGATGTTGCAAAACTACAACTCCCAGCATGCCCGGACAGCCAATGGCTCTCCGGGCATGCTGGGAGTTGTAGTTTTGCAACATCTGGAGGTCCGCAGGTTGAATCCCACTGCTCTATGGTATGTTGGAGGACCTTTGGAGGTCTCTGGGTCACATGTTACCCATAACACTGTGTAAAGGTAATTGGTCCAATACTTCTGTCAATCAGCTTTAGTCCAGCCCCTGCCCATATAAGGAAGCTGTAGCCAATTATCGCTCTCTTGGGTTGCTGCTCTCGTGGATGCCGGACTAGCAGGACGGATCTGCGCAACTTTCAAAGACATGCTAGGCCAGAAGCCTGCCGGCCTCAGCACAAAACTAAACCGTGAGTTCTAAACTAATCCCCGCTAAAGCTAGCGTGACTACTGGACCGCAACTAGAACCCCTAAATCCAGTGGAACAGCTCACATCAGTCTACGGACTCTAAATTGCTTAAGGTCCCGACCATTGTCAATCCCTAAGAGACTTTGCATATATAGAGACTGTTCCGGTTGTAAAACTTGCATAAAATCTTCATTAAAGTTCCGACATGTTCCTGCAAAACTCTCCGGTTATGGACATTCATTTATTCAATACCTCTCTATGGCTCTTGGGATGGGTGGCGGTAGGACAAGCATTACGGAGGAGCCCCTCATCCTGGCATCACGAATAGCAAGCACCCTTCAGTAACCGCACAGCTACACTCCCCATACCCTACATCCCCCCAGGCTCACACAACAGAGTACAAAACTGCAACAGAGATCAGGTATTTTTGATGATATACTGTATTATTTGTTCAATGGCACCAACAAAGAACATAATGCAATTAAATGTGGACTGGCATATGTTCCCACTTTTAGGCCTTCAGGAGCTCCTGGGCCTCAATGCAGAATCTGTAACAGGTTCCCAACAAGTGTCATTTGTAATAATATGGCAGAAGGTTTCCCTCAGGCACCAAGGTGCAACTGCTACCTCCTCACCCCTTCACCGCCCCCCGAAACACTGCTAGAGGGGGCCAAAAAAAAAAACCCTGATGAGATTATGATGGTTTACGTTACCTGAAATCATCCAGATCCACATTTCCAAGTTGTTGCGCTCTCCTGCAAGAAAACCTGGAGCAGATTAAAGACGATGCATCCAAATATTAATAATAATGGGAAGGACTCACAGACAATGCTTTAGTTTATCCACATGGTATAGGAGGAAGTAAAAGCAAAAAATAATTGGCATATACAAAGGAGAAAACTCTTCCTGTTACGAGGAACACTGAAAAGAGGTGTGACTTATAAATCTGTGTCTTCAGGTAGTAAAGGAAACTTAATAGGATTATTAATAACAGGTAAACCAATATGTGGTGTCCCGGTACCGTATTTTATACTGTACCTTATGGTGAGGTCCCCAAAGTCAGAGTCCCTAGTCACAGAGGGTGTCCTCTTCTCTAGTTAGCCCCTCGTCACCCCTTAGTTAGCTAATATTCGTATAGATACTCCTATAAATATAAATGTAAATATGTATATATTCAGATGCCTACCTGTTTAGCGTCACAGGACCTGTGGGTCATGTGATTTGGTTCAGAACTCTATGGTTTGTTAAAGGACCTTTGGTGGTTCTAGTGTCACGTGTTCACCCACAATGCAATGTAACGGTGAGTGACAGTTGTTATGGACCAATCCAAACGGCCGGCCCCTGCCCATATAAGGGAGCTGCGGCCATTGTGCTCTCTCTTGGGTTGCTGACTTTGAACGAGGTAGGACCTCCGCAACTTTCAAGTACACTTACTAGGCCAAAGCCTTGCGACCTCGGCCTATACCACAGCGGTTATATAGATATAATTCCCCGCTACTCTCCGCAAGATCACTGGACCTAAACGCACCCCTAAATACAGCGGATCTATGCTGCAGAATCCTTAAAAGCTAAATTGAGCTTATCTGATCCCAACCATCTGTCAATCGCTGCTCAGCTATAAATAGACTCTGTTATCTGGACTGTTACTATTGCTGCATGTACAGAAATTCTTCAGTAAAAGTTCCTGCAAGTTTTCAGTTAAACAGTGGTTGTGGACAATCCTTTCTTCTGCATTCACCTATCGCTCTTGGGAAGGGTGGCGATAGGCCCAGCACCGTTACAGTATTTAACCCTCACCCTGGCGTCACGAGTGACAAGGGTTAACATCGCCCTTTATTATCCGGAACAGCAACACCCCAATTACCCTACACCCCCTACAAGGCTTTATCCCCTAAGACTACCACAAATAGAAGGAATAGGCTGGTGCTCATGTACGGCCGCATAGGCAGCTGCATTAAAGTGGTGAGGGTTCGGGGGGTTAGCAAAAAAATCCAACTCCCCATTCCCAGCCACTGGCAGAGGATTAGGATTTAAAAAAAAAAAAAAAAAAGAAGGAAAAAAAAATGTAGGCTGAGAATAATTTTTTGCCTTAGCAATTGAGGGAGATGGGGGGGGGGGGGGGAGGTGGGCATCCTTGGAGAGTGATGCAAGAAGTCAAGGAAAAACCTCAGAATCCCAGCTGCGCAGACAAGGGAACTTGTCTCCGCATGCGCAGCGAAACGCGTTGCATTTAATAAATCCCCTGATTTTACTCTGCTCCCTGACGGTTCCTTTCTGTGCCTAACAAACTCCTGACTCTACGGTCATCTTATCCTTGTTCCATTTCTACTAAGGAGGGCTGCAGTGGACCGATTCATCTATTTCATGCTAGACCTTGTTGGGCGCACAACCAGCTTTGGTAAGCGGCTTGGGAATACCTTCCCCTCCCCCCCACTAACAAGATCTGCTGATCCCGCACATGAGGCGCCTTCTCCCCTCTCTTAAGAAGAAGTAGGGAAAATAAAGACATTACGGGGCAGTTTTGAAGTTAGTGGCAATAATCAGTAAGTCTAGTTTTCTCCTGCTACACAAGGTGGACTGCTGTGCCAAGAATACCATACCTGTGAGGTGCGGAGTGTTATTCCCTGGTGACATTACTCTTTCATATAAGAAGGCTTTGTTCATGGAAAATACCACTTCCTGCTATTTGGAATCTCGGGGGATTTCTATTATGTTGTCAATACTGTTTTAGTAGTAGTAAGTAAAGATAGTTCCCAGGCCACTGAAAAAGCTGGTCCTGCTTGTGCGGTTTTATTATTCAGATAGTTCTACAAATTTGATAGTAGATGAAATGCTTTGGAATATTATGGACACGTAGAGTATTATTGACCACCAGGGAATCAATTTCACGGCTAACTGAGTTATTGTGTACAAAATTTGTGACCAAAAGTCTGTTCCTTGTCATTCCCCCCCAGGAACGGAAGGGATGTGACTTGAAAAAAATGTTGTGGTCATCCATGAGTGAGAAGACAGGAGAAAGAAAAATACAGGTGCGCACCTCGTGCAGGTAAACCCAAATAG
Source organism: Hyla sarda (assembly GCF_029499605.1). NCBI lineage: Eukaryota > Metazoa > Chordata > Amphibia > Anura > Hylidae > Hyla > Hyla sarda. Next base: position 18,870,643 of record NC_079198.1, on the reverse strand, counting down.
GATGTATGTGTAAATTGGCAAAAAGACGGGTCCACAGGATGGACCCTTACCTTAATGAGTAATGCTCAGAGCATAACATCTAGACAGGCATATCAGATGAGAAGTGCAGCCTCCTGGTCCCTCCATGATTCCAGCGGAAAACGGTGAAGCTTCAGAACAGAACAGCGGTCAGCGACCAAAAAATTGGGACATCATACCGGGGCGCAGACTTCAAAGTGCAAGGTTCTTTATTGGGTAAGGATGCAACGCTAAACAGTAAGGAGCGTTTCTAGCCCGTACCGGGCTCTTTGTCAGGCAATTTTAACAACCTTGGGGATGTAAGTCCCCTCAGGGAAACCCTGAATAAAGACCCTCTCCGGTCTAAAACTTAACTTTTATTCTTTTTGCAACTAATAATTAAGGTGCTCGTTTACCACTAGGTGGCAGTGTGTGATGAAAATTACAATCCCTTATTTGTTATATTTCAGTTCTATGGCATCCTATGCATGGATGTAAGTGACCGCGGAGCTCTGTTTGCAGTTCTCTGCTCTGATGCCGTCTACAGACTTAGCATCACACATCTCCGTGGTCCATCCATATTCAAAAACAGGGATTGAGCTAAAATCTATTCTCCTCTGACTCAACGTTTCGCCAGTAGGAACTGGCTTTTTCAAGAGTGTGAGGTCAAGCCAAGCCAGTCAAGCCAGTTCCTACTGGCGAAACGTTGAGTCAGAGGAGAATAGATTTTAGCTCAATCCCTGTTTTTGAATATGGATGGACCACGGAGATGTGTGATGCTAAGTCTGTAGACGGCATCAGAGCAGAGAACTGCAAACAGAGCTCCGCGGTCACTTACATCCATGCATAGGATGCCATAGAACTGAAATATAACAAATAAGGGATTGTAATTTTAATCACACACTGCCACCTAGTGGTAAACGAGCACCTTAATTATTAGTTGCAAAAAGAATAAAAGTTAAGTTTTAGACCGGAGAGGGTCTTTATTCAGGGTTTCCCTGAGGGGACTTACATCCCCAAGGTTGTTAACATTGCTCTAGTAGCCCATAGATCCCTCAGGGGGTATTTTCGTTAACTTTGTCAGGCAATGACAAACAAATGAATGACCAGGTATTTAAAACAAAGTGTAAAATTAAGTATAAAATAACTTCTGGGTCCAATCGGACCAGAAGAGAAAGATATGACATGGATTAAAAACAATTAAATACAATATGGAAGAATACTCATGTTAATAAAAAGGCATACACATAGAGAATAAAATGAAAATACAGGTAAAACAAAAAAGAAAAGCACAATATTCCGTACCTAATACAGGTGACATCATAGGGAAGAGTCCGGTACGGATACAGGTGTACAATGAGCCGGAAATCAATGTGCACGTTCACGCCTGCGCAATTATAGCCGCACGGCGCCTCGCTTACTATGCGCATACTCCTGAAACTTTTACACACCTAATACGCCTGCGCAAATCTTTTTCTTACCTCTCTATGACCGTTGAACTTCAGTCGGCGATCGACTCTCTCAAGATGCGCAGGCTCAGAATCTCAATGTACACCCAATACGCCTGCGCACATTGGTTTCCGGCTCATTGTGCACCTGTATCCGTACCGGACTCTTCCCTATGATGTCACCTGTATCAGGTACGGAATATTGTGCTTTTCTTATTTGTTTTACCTCTATTATCATTTTATGCCTTTTTATTAACATGAGAAGACTTCTATATTGTATTTAATTGTTTTTAATCGATGTTTCAATATTTTTTTTGTACATATCTTTCTCTTCTGGTCTGATTGGACTCGGCAGTAATTTTATACTAAATTTTACACTTTGTTTTAAATACCTGGTCATTCATTTGTTTGTCATTACCTGACGAAGAGACCGGTACGGGCTAGAAGCGCTCCTTGCTGTTTAGCGTTGCATCCTTACCCAATAAAGAACCTTGCACTTTGAAGTCTGTGCCCCCGTATGATGTCCCAATTTTTTGGTTGCTGACCGCTGTTCTGTTTTAAATTTATTAAATGGGTTTTCCAGGAACCAAAAAAATTAAATAAAAAATACTCTACATGGTGTGGAATGTACTTACATAGTCCCCCAGGCTTATTTTTGGCACCATTCACTGCTCCTCGACACATCATCCTCTTTTGCCCACTGCTTTATTTTCTCTTTGCTTCTTCCTCCTGATCCCCCTGTAAATACTACATTTCCCACCAGTCCTCACTGTCAAAACTGGTGTGGTGTCCCGGTACTGTATAGTATACCGTACCTTGTATGGTGGTCCCAAAAGCCAGAGTTACTTCATCCAGTAGGGTCCTCCTGGTGGAATAGCCCCTAGTCACCTTTTCCTTCTTTAATTTTGTGATTGTTTGTATGTATATTTGATTGTATATTTGGTGGTGTGTGTGGTGTTGCAGGACCTTGGATCACATGACTAATGTTAATTCTATTAGGGTATGTTATAGGACCTTCCTAGGTCACGTGTGTGGTCACATGTTTAGACCATAATTCCTTTTGTAAAGTGATTGACAGATGGTATGGACCAATGATCTGAAGGCCAGCCCCTGCCCATATAAGGGAGCTGCCAGCCAATCCTCGCTCTCTTGGGTTCCGGACTAGCAGAGAGTAGAGATCCGTGCAACTTACAAAGACAAGACCAGGCCGAAGCCTGATAATACCGCAACTTACCAAATCATGAGTTACAATACAACTCCCAGCTAAAGTCTGCGTGACTGCTGGGCCTAAACTCAATCCCCTAAATCCAGCGGAACAGTGCATATAATTCTCCTGAGCTTAAAACTCACAAGGTCCCAACCAACTGTCAGGATCCTAATAGACTCTGATTGTACAAAGACTGTTCCTGTTTAACACTGCATAAAACCTGCAGTAAAGTTCCAACAGTTTTCTGAAAACTCTGGTTGTGGACAATCCTTTATTTTGCCTCCCTATCGCTCTTGGGACAGGTGGCGTTGGGACAGAGGAGCATATACAGAGGAGCCCTCACCCTGGTGTCACGACAGTTAAGGGTTAAACCAGCACCCTTTCATCACTGCACAGCTACACCCCATATACCCTATACCCCCACAAGCTCACCACACTGGTATCAAAGGGTCATGACTTGCTGTTATGTCAGAAAGGGTGTGGCCTAATGAGCTATAATCGAGATTATATAGATAATAGAGATTATAGGGGGTTGGGCTATGTTAGAAAGGGGCATGGCTTGTTAGTATGACATAAAAAGGAGCATGACTTACAAGGCAAGGACGCTGAAAGCCAATACAAAGTGTCACATGATCTCTGTCTCAGTTGGGAGGGGTGAAATGCGCAAAGTGGACAGAGTATGGCAGTTTTCTCTTTATCTCCTGCCTGTCACAGCATATACCAACAGGGAAAATGGCCCAGTAAAGGTAATAAATGTATATTACAACACAGTCTGTCTGGACAAAATAAAAAAAAACATTTTGCTATCTGGAGTACCCCTTTAAGGCTTTTCAAATTACTTGCAAATATTTGGAACATTTTGTCTTCAAATACAAGGTTTTGGGGCTAAGTGTTCAGAAAACAATTCTAATTTGAAGTTGTGGTGGCCCAGTACGGGAGGTGTTACCCTGTACCCTTGCTATCCTGTCAGGCAGCCTCCCTACAGTGTCCCCTGGGCCCCCTGGAATCTGTCCCCCCATGTAAATATGTTTCTAATGTATTACACCATGTAATGTGTTCAAAAAGCGTTGTCACTTTAAGACTGTTACCATGTGATATGTCATGTGATTGTTACCCAGGAGGTATCAGTGACCAGGTGATCCCAGGGGTGACCTATGGGCTCCCTGCTAGTCTCCCCCATATAAGCCCTGGGTGGAGCTTCTCTCTCTTTCCTTACAAGTCTTTGCTGAGGTCAAGTCGAGTCCTAGAGAGTGTCCAGAGTTACCTCCTTGGGCCCTGGCTGAACTGTATAGACTTTACCACCTGTCTACCCTCAGTAAAGTTACTGTTATCCATATCTTGGTGTCGGAGTCATCATTGCCCCCCGTGCCTAGCCCAGGATCCAGCAGTATACCTTCTGGTGGCATCGAGTATAAACCACGCCCTGGCATCATGAATACAAGGGGTTAATGCCATCTGCCCCTAGGGTAATTCCATTCGCCCTTTGCATCACACCCTCTACCACAAAGTTACAAAGTTCTTTGAAAAATCCTTCTTTGGGAAGAATATATTAATCCCATACACTGATCGGACATTAAGTTGTCATTATCCAACAGTTTGACAATGGTGAAAATACCTTTGTTTTTTCATAAAGTCAGGTCTAGGTCCGGGACTGTTTTTGGTGAAAGTGTTGTTGTGAAAGAAAATTCAAGAGTCACTTGATGTTCTGACTAGTGGGTTAGCAAAGCTGGGGATTCAGTGGTAGGTTCCTTAAAGGATCCAGAGGATCATCTTTTCTTTTTTGAATTTCCTTTATGTCTGACCACAGTGCTCTCTGCTGACACCTCTGTCCATATCAGGAACTGTCCAGAGCAGGATAGGTTTGCTATGGTGATTTGCTCCTACTCTGGACAGTTCCTAAAATGGATAGAGGTGTCAGCAGAGAGCACTGTGGTCAGACAGAGAGGACATTCAAAAAGAAAAGAACTTCCTGTGGAGCATACAGCAGCTAATAAATACTGGAAGGATTAAGATCTTTAAATAGAAAGAATTTATAAATCTGTTTAATTTTCTGGCACCAGTTGAGTTGGAGGATTGGTTGGATAAATACCGGCCATTGCATTGCTTGTATTTTTAATATAAAAATACCGGCAGGGTGGCCAACATATCGGCTGTGCCGGAAAAATACCGACCAGGTGGTAACGCCACCGGCATCTGGCATAGGTGAACTCAGCCTAGATCTGGACACAACTAGAGATGAGCGAACTTACAGTAAATTTGATTCGTCACAAACTTCTCGGCTCGGCAGTTGATGACTTTTCCTGCATAAATTAGTCCAGCTTTCAGGTGCTCCGGTGGGCTGGAAAAAGTGGATGCAGTTCTAGGAAAGAGTCTCCTAGGACTGTATCCACCTTTTCCAGCCCATCGGAGCACCTGAAAGCTGAACTAATTTAGGCAGGAAAAGTCATCAACTGCCGAGCCGAGAAGTTCGTGACGAATCGAATTTACTGTAAGTTCGCTCATCTCTAGACACAACTGATGCCACAACTGAAGACAAGTTGTCATCAGTTGTATGGCATCCGGCGTCCATTGTTTCTGGACGGCGGACAGAGGAACACAGCAAGCAGCGGTTCCCTGTCCGGTGCCCTCCAGCGTGTCCAACAATTCATCGTCAAAATTGAGACGCTGGATGATTGTGAACTGTCCCATTCAAATGAGTAGAATTAGTTCTAGCATCAGTTTCCCTCCAGTGCATGCCTAAGGGAAACTATGCTGAACACCTGATATATGTGAACCCTCAGTGAAGTCTCAGTGTAAAGAATCCAAGGGCTCCAGACATTTAAAAAAAATGCTCCCATCGATCATGTGCCTCTACTAGTAGCTCCGCCAATCACAAATTTGCTTGCGCTACATAACTAGGTTGGAAAATTTTAGAATAAATGTTGGCAAGTCCGTCTGGTCCTGGGGATTTTATACCCTTATACAATTTGGGTATTGTTAGAGGTGTCTATCAGATCTGTCTGAAAATTGAAAAGTTTTCAAAGTTGTATATTTTGTAGTGGTCAGTGACACATGGAGAGGAGGGGTCAGACCAGATCCTAAAATAAATACATACCAAAGACCAGACCCCAAATAAAAATAGGCCCAAGACCAAATTAAAAGGAAAAACTTTTTTTATATATCAACTGGCTCCAGAAAGTTAAACAGATTTGTAAATGACTTCTATTAGAAAATCTTAATCCTTTCAATAATTATCAGCTGCTGAAGTTGAGTTGTTGTTTTCTGTCTGGCAACAGTGCTCTCTGCTGACATCTCTGCTTGTCTCGGGAACTGCACAGAGTAGAAGAGGTTTGCTATGGGGATTTGCTTCTAAACTGGGCGGTTCCCAAGACATGTGTCATCAGAGAGCACTTAAACAGAAAAGAACAACTCAACTTCAGCAGCTCATAAGGACTAAGGATTAAGATTTTTTTAATAGAAGTAATTAACAAATAGGTTTACATTTTGGAGCCAGTTGATATATATAAAAAAAAAGTTTTTTCCTGGATAACCCCTTTAATTAAAACGAACCCCAGATCAGACTCTTAACTTACTTACTTAGACCCTAATATAGCTACAGACGACAGAATAAAAACAGACCCTAAATCTCCAAATGAATACAGACCCCACATCCAGGGGTTTAAGATTCTATACAGATGTGTACAGAATTATTCATTCTCAACATATAAGGAAGCAGTTGGCATACAGATGTAGAGTTGGTCAATTGGTCTCAAGAAAATGTGTTTCAGCAAAAAATACCTTATAAATTATATCATAGAGATGAACGATTAGAAAAAAAATCATGATGTCATTATAAAAAAATTCAAATATATACAATTGTAAAAATATGAGAAATAACTGTGTGAAACGTATGAAAATATGAAAAATATGAAAATATGAAAAATGGGAGCATACGAATGGGAAGTGATGAGAACATTGACCAAGATTTACTGTAGAAAATCCAATAACATTTTGGTTCAGTCTTAGCAAAACTCTCTCCAAAAACTGTCTTATAGAATCTCTGAAACATTTATTATGCATTTGTGCCTATCCAGCCAAAGAGACATGTTCTTTGTTAAAAGGGGAGTGGCTTCACAGGAAAGGGAGGTGGCTTAAGAAACACCAAAAATTGCACCAACTTTTAGTTTTCACTTTGGCGCATGTTGAAACAAACAGAGAATAGTTGGTGTAAACTTACACGTGACAGTGTTGAGATTTACCACATTCATCAATCAGTCTGAGACATTGATGAACCTGATGGATGTGAAGTCTGTGTCCGCCTAAGTTTGCACTGTTTGTTGTCACAGACAAATTGGTAAATCTGGATCATTGTGCTTGTATGGAATGTATCAAAATGTGATCGGTAAAGCTTGATGTATAAAAGTATATAAGATATACTATGATGAGATCAACCACAGGGTCTGCCCTGGTAATGGTTGAAAGCCTGCGGGCCATAGGAAAGAGCCCACCAAAAGTAGGGATTCTATAAAAAATAATAAAAATCTCACATTCAGGCCTTTGGGTTCTAGAGTCTTGAATTCTTGTTTTAGCTTGAGATATTTCAGTATTATCTCCAACTTCTGTTAATGCTCTGAAATAGTGTTGTTCGCGAATATTCACAATACGAATTTTATTCGTGAATATCGCATATTCGCAAATTTGCGAATATTCGCGAATATGGCACTATATATTCGTAATTACGAATATTCTTTTTTTTTTTTTTTCACAGTACACATAACAGTGATCATCCCTCTCTGCTTCCAGCTTGTGTGGTGTAAAGAAGGCTCTAAAACTACTGTGTGAGACTGGTGCGCGAATTTTCGCATATGCTAATGTTCGCATATGCGAATTTTTGCTTGCGCGGGTTTTCTTATATGCAAATTTTCGCATGTGTTAATTTTCGCAAACGCGAATATTTGCATATGCGAAAATAAAATGAAAATATTCGCGAATATATGACGAATATTCGTCCATATATTCGCGAATATTCGCGAATTCGAATATGGCCTATGCCGCTCAACACTACTCTGAAAGGGTGCAAAAGATAATTTAGAGGGATCTCTATTGTGACATAGATCCAAATTAGCTAAAAGGTTTCATATCGCCCTCGCGGATGTTTTAAATGTGTCCCACAATTCTTTCTCTGAATTGTCTTTTTGTTTGCCTGACATAATGTTTCTGACAATTACACTGTATTATGGGGGAGATTTATCAAAACCTGCCCAGAGGAAAAGTTGCTGTGTTGCCCATAACAACCAATCAGATTGCTTCTTTCATTTTTAACAAGGCCTCCGTAAAATGAAAGAAGCGATCTGATTGGTTGCTATGGGCAACTGGGCAACTTTTCCTCTGCACAGGTTTTGATAAATCTCCCCCTATGTGTATAACACCTTTGGTGTTGCAAATTAACATTCCAAGACCCCAACCAGACCCTAACCAATAAAGGCCATCATTCCAAAAATATCCATAAAACTCTACCCAGACACAATAAAAATGGATGCAGACCACAGACCAGACCCAGAAGTAAATACATACCCAAAAATAAATTCACATCCCAAATAAGAAGCCAAAATAAGGAAATACCAGAACAAATCTCCAAACAACTACAGACCTCAGAATATTTACAGGTTCCAGATCAGACCTTGATATAAAATCCAAACCTACACCCAACGCTGAAATATAATTGTGTTCTGAATACCAGATTCTGGAATAAATACAGACCCTAGACTAGACCCCAAAATAAAAATATAACCAAGGCCAGAATCTGAAATTAAAACAATCCCTAGATCAGATCCTGAAAAAAATCCAATAGCCAGAAGAGACCCTAAAATAGCCACAGATCCCAAAGTAAATACAGACCCTATATCCTAAAATTATTACAGACTCCAGACCCCATACAAGAATGTATACGCTACTAGAGAAATTCTAGTTAAATACAGACACCAGAAAAAAAAATTGTAAAAAAAACCCTGAAATGCCCAATAATTCCTAGAACAAGTGGCTGCCTCTTTCTGTCCTAGTTAAGCATTGACTGAAGTGAGATACTCATCTTGCCTCATAGGCAGTGCAGTGAATCTCCCTTTTTTGCAACTAAATGAGGTCTAGATTTTAGGTGTTAATAAATCTGGAAAAAAGTCATCTTTTCCCCAGGACAAATCTACGTGGTAGAGTGCATGGACATCCTCAGAGATTACTCGATCACATTGTTATTAATGGTTATTCAGTGACGTGAACAGGACAATACTTTAGGTCTTTGTAATGTTACTAATAGTAGACACAGCAGTAAGCATTGAGGTTGAGCGATGGGTGTGCGGGGAGTCGGACCCCCATTGATCTGATATTTAATAATGGCCTATAAGGAGGATAAGCCATCATTTTTAAAGGGTACCTCTCATCAAATAAACTTTTGATATATTTTAGATTAATGAATGTTGAATAACTTTCCAATAGCATGTTAATGAAAAATATGCTTCTTTCTATTGTATTTTTCCCGATCAGTCCTGTCAGCAAGCATTTCTGACTCATGCTGGAGTCCTAAACACTCAGAGCTGCCAGCCTGCTTTGTTCACAGCCAAACAGGCTGTGAACAAAGCAGGCTGGCAGCTCTGAGTGTTCTCCTTTGTGAACAAAGCAGACTGGCAGCTCGTAGTGTTTAGGACTCCAGCATGAGTCTGAAATGCTTGCTGCCAGGACTGGTAGGGAGACCCCTAGTGGTCATTTCTTCAAAGTGGAAAATTAAATAGAAAGAAGCATATTTTTTAATAACATGCAATTGTAAAGTTATTCTGCATACATTAATCTATAATATATCAAAAGTTTTTTTGATGAGAGGTACCCTTTAAAAAACCACATAACCCCTTCAGCTCATATATATGAAATTCAGGATTCCATTCTATGTTGTTAAAATAATAAACCAGACATTATTAAAAATATATTTACTACAGTATATTATTCTATATTTATTTGTGCATAATTTTTTTACAGCAGTTGTGTTCCACCATTAGGTCTTCAGGATAATAGGTGCTGAATGTCAAGGTGATGTTTCCAATGACAACATTAAAGGTGACTAAACAGAAGGTTGAACGGACCCCATTTTACTGGCATTGCAGAGTCATTTGTATAGTTCATCGTATGTCCCTTCTGAACTAATGTCAAGACACTGTAAGAAAAAACAAACAAAAAAAAAAACTGTTATTTTAAATGTCTTTTCAATGTACTTATGGGGGAAATATATGGCCGTCTAATGGGGCCGGGCAATCTTCAATATAGAAAGTATTCGTCATGAAGAGACAAGCCCTCTGACCCCATTTATGTGAATGTATAATTAAAGGGCGGTGTTCCCATCTCAAAAATATGACCTATCGCTAGAATATGCTACCACTGTATAATGAATATAATCGATTTTGGAGACCACCGCAACTGTGAAAATGAAAGGGAAGTGGCACTTGCACAGCTATGTAGGTAGCGGGGAACACCTCTGAACAGAATAAAATCACCAATTCTGAAACATCCTAGAGATTTGCTATGACTTTATGGAAATCCCTTCAAATCACAGCTGTTTTATGTAAAATGTATATAGATACATCATTTTAAAATATACTGTGTCTAATAAATTGGTTGACAGGCCGGTGTATTTAATCCAATTGATCTCACCATGTACAAAGGTTCATTTTTCGGCTCCAATTCCTAGAAAATGAAACAGAGGTACACAATGGTTCTTAATGCATTATTAATGAATACTTTCTAAGCAGTAGAACAAAATTCTTTATGCATTACTTACTGTTGTTGGGTCTAGTATATTGTTGTATACGGCATATGATTCTGGTCCATTGATTGGGGTTCCTGAGTGAATGGGAAAATAACAAAAGAGATAAACTTGTAAAGTTAGGAAAGACTAAAGCACTAGCTTGGGGGAAGCAGGGCCGGATAAGGCAGGGCAAGGGGTTAAAGGGGTATTCCAGGAAAAAACTTTTTTTTTTTTATGTATCAACTGGCTCCAGAAAGTTAAACAGATTTGTAAATTACTTCTATTAAAAAATCTTAATCCTTCCAGTACTTATGAGCTTCTGAAGTTAAGGCTGTTCTTTTCTGTCTGAGAGTTCTCTGATGACACGTGTCTCGGGAAACGCCCAGTTTAGAAGAGGTTTGCTATGGGAATTTGCTTCTAAACTGGGCATTTCCCGAGACACGTGTCATCAGAGATTACTTAGACAGAAAAGAACAGCCTTAACTTCAGAAGCTCATAAGTACTGGAAGGATTAAAATTTTTTCAATAGAAGTAATTTACAAATCTGTTTAACTTTCTGGAGCCAGTTGATATATATAAAAAAAGTTTTTTCCTGGATAACCCCTTTAAGGAGTGTGGAAAGAGGGTGGAGGAGCTACAAGTTACATAGTTACATAGTTAGTAAGGTCGAAAAAAGACATATGTCCATCAAGTTCAACAAGGGAATTAAGGGGTAGGGGTGTGGCGCGATATTGGGGAAGGGATGGGATTTTTATATTTCTTCATAAGCATTAATGTTATTTTGTTCCAGGAATGTATCTAATCCTGTTTTAAAGCTGTTAATTTTTCCTGCTGTGACCAGTTCCTGAGGTAGACTGTTCCATAAGTTCACAGTTCTCATGGTAAGTGGGGGAGACGGTGTTGATTGGTAAGGGGAGGAAGAGGGGAAGGTGAAAAAAGATGGGGAAAAGGGGTATATATATATATATATATATATATATATATATATATATATATATATATACATAGCAGTTAGAGGACAGCTGGGTCAACCATTTTGTGGTATTCCAGCTGTGGCAGGTGTATCTCCACCCACCCGCCCTTGTTTTTTTCCGGGCGATCGGCTGGAGGTAACAAGTGGGCTCGTTTAGCCTCCGAGGACCTTCTTCTGGGTTTAGCATGTTTACAATGTTTGTATAAAGTTACTGTTAATGAAATGGCTGCTGTGGCCAATTCAATTCATTCTGGCATTTGTCTTTATTTGTGTGTGTGTGTGGGGGGGGGGGGGGGGGGGAGTGTAAGGACTTGACAATATTCCTTTCATGTAATGGGTAATACCAGTTAGGGGCATTTTACTGATCTGAAGAGAAATCCCTGGGCCAATAGCTTATGTACCATAATGGCTATCCATAACTATATCAATGTCCATACAGTGTCCAGATGATCACTTGTAGTAACCATTTTGGGCCCTGAAAGATAAAATACAGAATGGCCCATATGAGCAGTTAAAGGGGTACTCCACTGCCACAGAGTCTGAAACATTTAGTTCCGAATGCTGGGTATGGGCTGCGGGGGTCGTGACGTCACACCACGCCCTCTCAATGCAAGTCTATGGGAGGGGGCGTAACGGACGTCACGCCCCCTCCCACAGACTTGCATTGAGGGGGTGTCACGTCATGAGGGGCATGGCCGTGGTGTCACGACCCCCGCACCCAGCATTCTGAACTAAACGTTCTGGACGCTGGGGCAGTGGAGTACCCCTTTAACCACTTAGTAGCAAGTTTATCAAGTAGAGGAATCTGTAGAGAAAAGAAAAGAAAGGACCGATGGACGGCTCCTCGTGTATTTACCCTCAATAGATCGGGTGGTGGGTGGGGGGGGGCAACCCCACAGGGCTTATAGATGGCCGCTCACCTTGAGATCTATGCAAAAAAGCATATCACCCACGATATAACCGGAGTACTGTAGTGCGAGTCGCTGCTATGCCGATGGGTTGCAGGAGGAAACAAGTCGTCCTGGGAGTCAATATTGGAAGTAGAGCAGGAAAAAACCCTCAGGTATGGCGCTGCAGACTCTTGTAGACAGATGAGGCGGATGCCAAAGGTAATAAGAAAGTCCTCAGCAGGACATTTTATTAAAAAAAACAATAAAATGGACAAGATTACGCGTTTCGGGAGGATCCCTCCCTTCCTCAGATCAGGATCCTGGTCTGAGGAAGGGAGGGATCCTCCCGAAACGTGTAATCTTGTCCATTTTATTGTTTTTTTTAATAAAATGTCCTCCTGAGGACTTTCCTATTACCTTTGGCATCTGTCTACAAGAGTCTGCAGCGCCATACCTGAGGGTTTTTTCCTGCTCTACTTCCAATATCAAGTAGAGGAGGGTGGCTAGCTACAGAAACTCACAACTCTTCAAAGACCTCCTATATTATTATATACAGTACTAAAAAGTATCGTGGTTGAATTACATCCCTTTTGTTCTTTAGTCTTTACCTGTCATTGGCTTTTTTCTACGAGGGCCGTATCTCTTATAGAGAAAAAAGCTTAGAGTAACAAATAATAGAATTCCCAGGATTGTCCCACATATAATTCCTGCTGTAACTCCTGCACTTTTATATAGGACTGATTCATGGAAGCCTAAAAAGATTAAAGAAACAACCAAGACATGAAATGCAAAAAAGAGAAATCGATTTTGAGGATGCAGAGATAAAACACAGTAAAAATCAGTGAATAAACCATTAAAGGGGTACTCCGGTGGAAAAACATTTTTTTTTTCTTTTTTAAAAGAACTGGTGCCAGAAAGTTAAACATATTTGAAAATTACTTCTATTAAAAAATCTTAATCCTTCCAGTACTTATTAGCTGCTGAATGCTACAGAGGAAATTCCTTTATTTTTGGAACACTGATGACATCACGAGCACAGTGCTCTCTGCTGACATCTCTGTCCATTTTAGCAACTGTACATAGCAGAGGTATGCTAAGGGCAGCATGGTGGCTCAGTGGTTAGCACTGCTGCCTTGCAGTACTGGGGCCTTTGGTTCAAATCCCACTAAGGACAACAATAAATAAAGACTTATTATTATAATAACATCAGCAGAGAGCAGTGTGTTCATGATGTCATCAGAGAGCATTCCAAAAAGAAAAGAATTTCCTTTGTAGTATTCAGCAGCTAATAAATACAGGAAGGATTAAGATTTTTTAATAGAAGTAATTTACAAATATGTTTAACTTTCTGGCACCAGTTGATTTTAAAAAAAGAAAAAAAAAAAGTTTTTCTACCGGAGTACCCCTTTAAACATACTGTAGCTTTCATTTCAGGGGACTTTTCAGGATAAGCTGTGGTATGTGTACATGAGAAGTAGCGTTATTTCTAGCCATTATAGAACATCATAGATGACATTTTTTTTTTAAAGTTTAGCTGAGGTACAACTATATGAAATTTACACCCACTTTCTCCCCACATCTACCAAAGGGCTTACAGAAGATACACTATGACAAAATAATGCACCCAGATAAAAGTCAGCTTTCAGAAAAACCTAGCATACGGGTTTGTCTCAGACATGTAAATGCAGATATGTAAATGATTATAGGTGGGTCTTGCCACAAGAGGGCTTGAATGTGCTCAGGCTCTCAGAGGCTACTTATGGGTAATGTACCTCTTGATACTAGACATGCCTCTGAGACACACTTGACACTTTGCCAGTTGACAGACTTTGTGTAGGGGTGCATCAATGGACCGGATAGCTGTTTTAACCAATTGCCTGCCATCTAGGCTCTTCTGACTAAGCTGTGAGGAGGTGTTGGGAGCAGTGATTATATTAGGCCATGTACACACAGGGAATAGTCTCCATTCCACCAGGAGAGAGGATTGTTTGATCCACCAACAAGCCTGAGCAGCTCCCACAGTTTCCTTATTCATCATCCAGACATCAATGACACCTTCATTACAAACTCACACAAACATTTCGCCAAAAAATATTTAGTGTCACAGGTCCCATTACATGTCCTATCATTGACTGACGCCCACCGTCACCTTTGTTTGCAGTGGTGTCGTATACGAGAAGTAGTGCTACCTGGAGTGCTACAGACAGGAACTGTATTCCCTTTAGCAATTTCCAGGTTCTGTTTGGGATCTGACAGTGGTCAGGTTTAAGTATGAAGACCTTGTGGTGAGAGCTTAAAGGGGTACTCTGGTGGAAAACATTTTTTTTTTTTTTTTATCATCTGGTGCCAGAAAGTTAAACAGATTTGTAAATTATTTCTATTAAAAAATCTTAATCCTTCCAGTACTTATCAGCTGCTGTATACTACAGAGGAAGTTATTTTGTTTTTGAATTTATTTTCTGTCCGACCGCAGTGCTCTCTGCTGACACCTCTGTCCATGTCAGGAACTGTCCAGAGCAGGAGCAAATCCCCATAGCAAACCTATCCTGCTCTGGACAGTTCCTGACATGGACAGAGGTGTCAGCAGAGCGCACTGTGGTCAGACAGAAAAAAAAATTAAAAAAGAAAAGAACTTCCTCTGGTGCATACAGCATCTGATAAGTACAGGAAGGATTAAGATTTTTAAATAAAAGTAATTTACAAATCTCTTTAACTTTTTGGCACAAGCTGATTAAAAAAAAAATGTTTCTACCGGAGTACCTCTTTAAATATTGCTTTTGCTATGGAACAACAATCTGCCCCAACTGCTGGGTAATTCAGCAGAATAACGAATATCGCCCACATACAGCAAGAGTTTCCCCAGGGATGTCTTCATCCGATTTCAACACTTACTTGGCCTGCCTGAGCACCTGATTTATTACAAATTTGACATTATGGCAAGCCAACTCTGGCAACCTATGGTTGTGTAGGATCTACAGGTCCAACTGCACTTCCATATGTCATTACTGCATTCACACAAAGTTTTATTCGATTTCAGAAACTTCTTCTTGTTGCATTATTTTGGAATTTTTTTTATTTATTGACAGAAGCAACTACTTAAAGGGGCACTCCTGTGGAAAACCTTTTTTTTTTTTTTTTTTTTTTTTATCAACTGGTGCCAGAAAGTTAAACAGATTTGTAAATCACTTCTATTGAATAATCTTAATCCTTCCAGTACTTTGTAGGGGCTGTATACTAAAGAGAAATCCAAAAAAGAAATGCATTTCCTCTGATGTCATGACCACAGTGCTCTCTGCGGACCTCTGCTGTCCATTTTAGGAACTGTCCAGGGCAGGAGAGAATCCCCATAGCAAACATATGCTGCTCTGGACAGTTCCTAAAATGGACAGCAGAGGTCAGCAGAGAGCACTGTGGTCATGACATCAGAGGAAATGCATTTCTTTTTTGGATTTCTCTTTAGTATACAGACCCTAAAAAGTACTGGATAAGGATAAAGATTTTTTAATTGAAGTGATTTACAAATCTGTTTAACTTTCTGGTACCAGTTGATAAAAAAAAAAAAAATAAATAAATAAAAGTTTTCCACGGGAGTACCCCTTTAAGGAGATATTGTATGTCCAAGAAGTAAGAAATAATGGAGCACTCACCATACGTTGTCTTAAAAGCAAGGCTTCCTTATTCAATCACTTCATCTCAGGTACAGCGCAGGGGAGACAGACAGGTGTGTGTGTGTGGGGGGGGGTCCAGGCAAAGGACAGTGTCACGCACGCATAGCTTTGTCAGGCAACGCTTCATCGTGCGCCATGTGTGCAACAGTCGGTTGCCTGGAACACCCCCCTACACACACCTGTCTGTCTCCCCTGCGCTGTACCTGATGAACTGATTGAGTATAGAAGCCTTCCTTTCAAGACAACATATGGTGAGTAGTGTTGAGCGGCATAGGCCATATTCGAATTCGCGAATATTCGCGAATATATGGACGAATATTTGTCATATATTCGCGAATATTCGCATATTCGTTATATTCTCGTTTTATTTTCGCATATGCGAATATTCGCGTATGCGAAAATTAACATATGTGAATATTAGCATATACAAAATTAGCATATGCGACAATTCGCATATGCAAAAATTCGCATATGCTCATTTTCGCACGCCAGTCTCACGCAGTAGTATTACAGCCTCCTTTACACCACACAAGCTGGAAGCAGAGAGGGGTGATCACTGTGATGTGTACTGTGAAGAAAAAAAAACAAAAAAAAAAAAACGAATATTCATAATTACGAATATATAGCGCTATATTCGCGAAATTCGCGAATTCGCGAATATGCGATATTCGCGAATAATATTCGAATTGCGAATATTCGCGAGCAACACTAATGGTGAGTGCTCCATCATTTCTGACTTTTTGGACATATTGGGGGAGATTTCCTAATCTAGTCTATTCTGGGTATGCTTATAGACCAGCGTATGTGGTCGTCTCCTGTCTATTGTGCTCCTAATTTATCAAAGGTCTCACAGCCCTTGATAAATTCTGTGCTCAGACTTCAGGGTCTACAGCTTAAACTGCATTTAGACCTGCTCCAACATGGTCTGACATTTCAGCGTATTTTGGGCAGATGCGACTTGTCGCACAAAAGTCGCACTTGATAAATTCAGCACCAATGCATTTTCCAATGCATTTCCGTCTAAAATAGAATTGCATGCATCATGTTCTATAAATCCTCTACAGCAAAAGTCGCAGAAAAGTCGCACATATTTAGACTGTGACTTTCTGTGCGACAAATTTAGACAGGAAAAACCAGTCTATATATCCTTTGATAAATCTCCCCCACTGTCCATGTTTCTTACATCTTTTGTTTGTCGTGGAAGCGCTGTGAACGTTTGCCGAAATACCAGGACTGCCTGTGTAATGTGAACTGGGACATTAATTCAGCGACGGTTTTCTAGGAGTGTACAGTACTTATGGAGATATGTTTTATAAATGTACAGAACTTCGTTTAAAGGGGTACTGCAGCCAAAATGAACGTATCTATAAGATAAAATCTAACTTTTGGTGACATATTATAAGAATGTCTAATCTGTAATTTGATGCCTTTTGGAGATTTTTCCATCTTTCCTTGGCTTCTTTATGCACATTAATACACATTTTTAACTGGGGTGCCCAAACTTTTGATCCCCACTGTTAGCTAAAGATTATGGGGGACATTTATCAAAACCTGTGCAGAGGAAAAGTAAACCAGTTGCCCATAACAACCAATCAGATCGCTTCTTTCATTTTTGAAAAAGCCTGTGAAAAATGAAAGAAGCAATCTGATTGGTTGCTATGGGCAACTGGTCAACTTTTCCTCTGGACAGGTATTGATAAATCTCCCCCTCTATCTTTTCTGGGAACCTTCAAAAACACAAATGTTCTTCATAAATGTCTAGGGGTATTTTCAGCCTGCTGTGTGCAAAACTAGGACAGAAACCTAATAAAGTAAAAAAAAAGGTGCAGTAAGTGAGAAAATACAGAAACATTGATTAGTAACGCAAAAGGAAAAGTTCTGTTCTTGTTACCTAAACATGGCGGAACCCAATTTACAAGGTTATGCAGGTGCCAAATCCTAAAATGTTGCAGAATATTGTAATACCTTTTTATTGGACTAACATTCTCTACAAAATACTGATAGTCCAATAAGAAAGGTATTACACGATTCTGCAACATCCTATGATTTTGCATCCGCATCACTGGACTAATACGACTACTCCAAACTAAGGTTCTGCAGTTGTGGTGGCCCAGTACGGGATGATGTAACCCCATACCTTCCCTGTCCTGTCAGGCAGTGTCCCTTTGTGTCCCCAGGGACTCCTGCATTGTTACCCCCATTGTACATATGTTGTGTATTAAAAATGTAATATACCTTTTAACAGTTTGTACCATGCGATTGTTACCCAGGAGGTACCAGTGACCAGGTGACCCCTCAAGTGACCTATGGGCTCCCTGCTAGTCTCCTCCATATAAGCCCTATATGGAGCTAGCTTCTCTCTTGGAGCTTAGAGCTCTTCTGCTGTATGCTGAGGTTCAGTGCAGTCGTCTCAGAGCATTGGAGGCCTCAAGCCTAAAGTCTGCAGCCACAAAGTCAGCTCAAGTAACCTCAAAGTCATCTTCATGTCAATTGTCTATTCACCTTCTTGGGATTCTCTCTGTACTGCATAGACTGTATCACCCCTACTGTCTACCCTCAGTAAAGCTACCATTGTCCGCAACTTGGTGTCGGTGTCTTCATTGCCCCCGTGCATAACCCAGGACCAGCGGTATTACTTTTGGGTGGTTAAGGCTAAACCATGCCCTGGCCTCCTGAATACAAGGGGTTAACAAAATATGCCCCAAGGGTCATAACATCTACCCTGCATTGCACCCCGCAACCACACAGTAATATTAGTTGTTCATGTGCAAAGCAATTAGTTTTGACTACCCAAGGTAAATAGATTTTCACTATAAATGCATGCAACTGTAGCTACTATTAAAAGAGTAGTCTCATGGATAGGGGATGAGATTTGGGGGAGTCCGAGCGCTGGACCCCCCCCCCCCATGATCTCCTGTACGGTGCCCCAGCTCTCCCCTGCAGCGGTGTGTTACAACCCCTGCCCAAAGCGGAGGCCACCATGCATCCTCCATATATCTCTATGGGAGAGCCATTCGACTATCTTCGGCTTTCCCATAGAGCTTTATGGAGGGGGTGTGGCGCCCCCAGAGCTTCATACAGGAGATCGCAGAGGGGCCCAGCGCTCGGACCCTCAGCGATCTAAAACTTATGCCCTATCCTCTATTTTTTCAATGGGACTACTCCTTTAAAGGGGTACTCCAGCATTGAGCTTTATTATTTTTCAAATCCTGCCCAGGCTTCCAAAAAATTACGGAGTTACCTCCAGCGCTCCCCAGTGCCTCAGGTATCGCTGCCCGTCCTCCATTGTGGTGCTCTCCCTGCTGCTGAGTGTCGACACGTAAGACTACAACTCAGCTAATTGATGGTTGCAGCGATGCCCCACCTCGGCCATTGATTGGCCCGGGGCACCATATGTCACAGTGCCGCTCAGCCAATCACTGGTAAGTTGCGATCAGCAATTAGCTGGGCTGCAATCTGATCCCCGGCAACCAGGAAGAGGACTGTAGCAGAGGCCAGGAGCAGGATACTGGAGGCACCAGAGGAGCTGGGGAGGTAAGTACAGTCTTTTTTTTAAATTATTTATTTATTTTTTATAATGCCAGCAGCTCAATGCTGGAGCACCCTTTTAAAAAAGGAGCGGACTCTCTGGACCTGCTGATAAGGTCCTAATATAATCTATTGTTTTGGCTCATATACAGTACTTGCATGTTTAGAGTCTGATGATGCTGTAATATTCTGTGAAGTTGAGGTGGATCCATATGGTTCCTGAGTGACTGGTTCATTGTCTTCACCTGAAATGTGATTAAAAGGCTTTTAAGGTAAATCACTGCCCGAAGACAAGGGGAATGAGTTTATAAAAACAGTCAAAAAAATGATTAACCATGGAAGAAAGTCCGAGTGGCACCACTAGTTTTTAAGGACACTGTTCACTAATTGACAAATGGAACCGAAAAGGATACAATAAGTGGGTATTCAGACGTGGAAACTTGTCCTGTGGTTTTGCTAGGATCAATGAAATTGGGATAAGAAAGTGTACTATACAATGCAACAAAGGTAATCCTGCACTCACCGCCCAGGTACTGTATGTTCAGCTCGTCTCAGGAGTATGGCATCCGACTCGCAGGTGTACTTGACATGGGGCGCTTGGAGGCGACTGCTGGTGGTTTCACGCAATTATGCGCTTCTTCCGGCCTCCTTGGAGGCCGGAAGAAGCGCATAATTGCGTGAAACCACTGGCAGTCGCCTCTGAGCGCCCCAGGCCAAGTACAACTCATAATTGCGTGAAACCACCGGTAGTCGCCTCCCAGCGCCCCATGCCAAGTACAACTCATAATTGCGTGAAACCACCGGCAGTCGCCTCTGAGCACCCCATGCCTAGTACAACTCATAATTGCGTGAAACCACCGGCAGTCGCCTCCGAGCGCCCCATGCCAAGTACAACTCATAATTGCGTGAAACCACCGGCAGTCGCCTCCGAGCGCCCCATGCCAAGTACAACTCATAATTGCGTGAAACCACCGGCAGTCACCTCCGAGTGCCCCATGCCAAGTGCAACTCATAATTGCGTGAAACCACCGGCAGTCGCCTCCGAGCGCCCCATGCCAAGTACAACTCATAATTGCGTGAAACCACCGGCAGTCGCCTCCGAGCGCCCCATGCCAAGTACAACTCATAATTGCGTGAAACCACCGGCAGTCTCATCCGAGCACCCCATGCCAAGTACACCTGCGAGTCGGATGCCATACTCCTGAGACGAGCTGAACATACAGTACCTGAGCGGTGAGTGCAGGATTACCTTTGTTGCATTGTAAAGAAATGATTAACTTGCATGTTTAGATGCAGAAATAAACTCTTTTTGACTAGAAAATAGTAATGTCTTAAAGGGGTTATCCAGGAAAAAACTTTTTTTTTTTTTTTTTTTTTATATATATATCAACTGGCTCCAGAAAGTTAAACAGATTTGTAAATTACTTCTATTAAAAAAATATTAATCCTTTCAGTACTTATGAGCTTCTGAAGTTGAGTTGTACTTTTCTGGCTAAGTGCTCTCTGATGACATGTGTCTCGGGAACTGCCCAGTTTAGAAGCAAATCCCCATAGCAAACCTTTTATAAACTGGGCGGTTCCCGAGACAGGTGTCATCAGAGAGACAGAAAAGAACAACTCAACTTCAGAAGCTCATAAGTACTGAAAGGATTAATATTTTTTAATAGAAGTAATTTACAAATCTGTTTAACTTTCTGGGGCCAGTTGATATATATATATATATATATATATATATATATATATATATATATTTATATATATATATATATATAAAAGTTTCTTCCTGAATAACCCCTTTAATATTGTAATTCTACGCTGAGATACGATCACTTGAAGTCACAGGCCCAAAGCCTGGGTCTGAACTACTCTGCACTAATTTTGATGGTCCCGTTATCATACTTTACTAAACACATACACAAACAACTGCCTCCAATTTGGGCAAGTAGTATGTAGATCACCACCATCATCCCCCACAGGGATTCTTTACAGTAAGAGCAGTAAGACTGTAAACTCTTTGTTGTGATGGCTGATTTACTGAACAAATTAAAGGGGTCATAAATTAAATACCACAAGTTCTGAGTACTATATGTTGCCATCAGAGTCTCTTCCTATGCTTAGGCCTAGAATTTTGCCTTTTTGGCCATGGGTTCGGTATTAAAGTGGTACTCCGCCGCAAGGCATCTTATAAGATGTCTGATTGTGGGGGGGCGGGGGTCCCGCCGCTGGGACCCCTGCGATCTCCGCACAGCACCCGCCATTCTGAACGAACGCTTGGTTTCTATGGCAGTGGTCGTGACGTCTTGCCATGGCGCCGGAGCCCAGCGTTCGTTCAGAACACCTGATGCTGTGCGGAGATCGCGAGGGTTTCAGCAGTTGGACCTCCGTGATCAGACATCTTATCCAGTATCCTTTGGATAGGGGATCAGATGCCTAGCGGCGGAGTACCCCTTTACTGGTGCACATACAATGCTGACAATAATGTACTTGGTGAGTCACTGTTTTAGCTGCGTATTTAGAGTACATTGTGTATCTGTGAGGTGAATTTATAAGCCTTAAATGCTGCGTCACTTACGTAATATGGTCAGAGTATAAACTTCACTGGAGCTGTGACTGACCAGGTTCTCAGCCCGGCACTCGTAGTTTCCCTCGTCGCTGCGCTTAATATTAGAGAATATGATGGTCCCGTTATCGTACTTTACAATGTTTCCAATTTCAAAGTTTATAGTTTCTGAGCTCGATCTGATCCATACGATCCTGTCAGCATTGACGGAGTCACATGTCAGAGAAACAAAATCATTTTCTCTGATTCCGGTATGAGACGCTGTGATCACTGGCTTACTGACATTTTCTATGGACAAAATGAAATAAAAACAAATCAATGTGAATAGGCTCTGATAAATGCCCGCGTATCCAATTCAATTGGCTCCAAAGTAGGAGCAAATCCCTATAGCAAACCTCTCCTACTCTGGACAGTTCCTGACATGGACAGAGGTGTCAGCAGAGAGCACTACACAACGTCTTCTGGAACATACAGCAGCTGATAAGTACTGGAAGGGTTAAAGGGGTACTCCGGTGCTTAGACATCTTATCCCCTATCCAAAGGACTCCTGTGATCTTGCACGCGGCACCCCAGTTAAAATCAGTCCCCGGAGCGTGTTCGCTCCGGGTCTAATTACCGGCGACCACAGGGCCGACGGCGTGTGACGTCACGCCTCCGCCCTGTGTGACGTCACGCCCCGCCCCTCAATGCAAGCCTATGGGAGGGGGCGTGACAGCTATCACGCCCCCTACCATAGGCTTGCATTGAGGGGCGGAGCATGACGTCCCACGGGGCGGAGGCGTGACGTCACACGCCGTCGGCCCTGTGGTCGCCGGTAATTAGACCCGGAGCGAACACGCTCCGGGGACTGATTTTAACTGGGGTGCCGCGTGCAAGATCACCGGGGTCCCCAGCGGCGGGACTTCCGCGATCAGGCATCTTATCCCCTATCCTTTGGATAGGGGATAAGATGTCTAAACACCGGAGTACCCCTTTAAGATTTTTTAAATAGAATTTACTAATTTGTATAACTTCCTGCGACGTACTAGAAATGTATATAATGCCAATGGGCCCCACTGACTGATAGCAGGATCCATTGGCGCTCCACCAAGGCATGATGCAGCTATATACCAAACGGCAGAGCAAACACAGCCATAGAATCCCAACTAAGGTACTTACCATATACTTGTAAGAACACATCTGTATCTTCTTGTTTCTCCGTCTGTACCTTCACTCTGTAATACCCTCCATCCCCAACTTGAAGATCCGTGATCAGTAAGGATCCATTAGAGAAAGCACTGACGCGAGACATGGGCAGTTTCCCTCGGACTTCTAAACCATTCATATACGTTAAGATTTGGTATTCAGAGCTTGTGTTTGGTCCTTTAAACCAGGTAAAATACACAATGGTTCCCTGAATCCCAGTAACGCTTAACATGACAGATTCCTTGACTATTGGATATTGAGGATTTAGCTGAATGTGCATTTTTCCACTGATCAGGTCCATGTGTAGGATCAGAACTGGAAGGACATGAAAGTTTATTAAAACGTTATGAGCAGCAATAGGAAATTGGGAGAAAAAAATCTACAAAACATTACAAAACAAATGGCCGCTCTTCATTGGGAGTCACCTGTTGCTTGACCAATGGACATCTTGGATGATTTCATTTTGCTATGGGGGCTGGTATGGCATGGAGGATCTCAAGGATCTCTAAGACCACTAAAACTTGACGGTTACAGTGCAACTACAGTTGACTATGGCGTTCAATCTACGGACATGCGAGTCTATGGGACAGCTGCTAAATTTGTAGATTGAATGCCGTAGTCTGGCGCAAGTCTTGGGCTTGGATGGCTCAGGCGGTGGCACAAGGATTTAAAGGGTTACTCCGCTGCTTAGCGTTTGGAACAAACTGTTCTGAACCCTGGAGCCGACACCGGGAACGTGTGATGTCATAGCCCCGCCCCCTCATGATGTCACACCCGCCCCCTCAATGCAAGTCTATGGGAGGGCGCGTGACTGCTGTCACGCCCCCTCTCATAGACTTGCATTGAGAGGGCATGATATTCATTAAGGGGCTATGACATCACGAGCTCCCGGCGATGGCTCCAGCGTTTGGAACAGTTTGTTCCAAATGCTGAGCAGTAGAGTACCCCTTTAAACATATATCCTGTTGGCCGAGCCATCACTGGAGTTGCGCTTTAATATGTGAGCGGGGGTTAAGAGCTGACCTCATTGGATGTCCCAAAAAACAAGGGTGTGGTAGCTCAACTTTCGCAGTAAGCCCATGTTTACATGGCTGAAAATGTGCGTAATGTCCACCCGGAAAACTTGAGCAGACATCCTGCACATAAAAATGTTTCAACGGGCACTAGGACCACTCGGAAATACGCCTCCTCGTAGACAGCAATGCATTTCCAACTGGAATCCACCTTGTGCACAGCGCAGCAGAAACCCATTAAAATCAATGGGACTATGCTGCAGAGGAATTTCTGTGTGGAATATACCTGAGGAATTCTGCTTGGAAATTCCGTTGTGTGAACTCAGCCTAAAGGTGAACCGACAAGCGCAGGTGCAAAAGATAAAAAGGGAGATTTCTCAAAATTTGTCCAGAGAAAAATGTTACTGAGTTGCCACATAGCAACCAATCAGATCGCTGCTTTAATTTTTCACAGGCCTTTTTAAAAATGAAAGAAGCGATCTGATTGGTTGCTATGGGCAACTTAGCAACTTTCCCTCTGAACAGATTTTGGTAAATCACCCCCTATGGCCTCGGTACCTCAACAGACCAAGAGTAATGTAAGGGCCTGATCACAATATGGAAATTCAGAACAGATTATGCTTGCAGCAGCCGCCAACACATTCGGACCTTAAGTGCCACCCCATTGACTGCAATGCCGTTCTGTGTAGATTCTGCCGAAAAAAGGAACATGTTCATTCTTTTAATCCAGATTCTGAAAATGGTCTCCAATGAAATTGAACTGTGCAACAGAAAGCCATTGAAATCAATGAGAGGCTGCTACAAAGTGTCCGGCGCCAATATTCATCGGCACTAGGACAGCGCGGACCTGCGCCATCGACAATGGTGTTCACGAATAATTCCACCAAAGAAATAAACGTGTTCATTCTTTTGGCATTTAAATTTCAGCAGAGCTTTTCTGTTGCCGAAATTTCACAGAGTTAATGAGTCAGCAGGAAGACCCATTGACACCAATGCTAGATAAGTGCAGCGGAATCTCCGAGCAGAATTTCTGATCGGAATTCCACGTGGAGATTCCGTAGCGTTCACATATCCTTAGTGTCGCACACATATGTCAAATGTTATCGGTCAGGTTCTCGGTGCTGAGACCCCTACTGATGGCTTGATAGAACTGGGAGAAGAGCTCAGCTGAGTGCTTCACTCCCTGGCTCACTACTCGATTGTATGTCTATGGAGCCATAGTCAGATCAAGCAGAATCGACAAAGAGAACCTGACCTATCGAAACGTTTGACATGTCTGCGTGATGTAACCAATCTCTCCATTGTAGTTTATAGAAGTTAAAGGGGTTATCCAGGAAAAAAATATTTTTTTTTATATATCAACTGGCTCCAGAAAGTAAATTACTTCTATTAAAAAATCATAATCCTTTCAGTACTTATGAGCTGCTGAAGTTGAGTTGTTCTTTTCTGTCTAAGTGCTCTCTGATGACACGTGTCTCGGGAACTGTCCAGAGTAGAAGCAAATCCCCATAGCAAACCTCTTCTACTCTGTGCAGTTCCCGAGACAAGCAGAGATGTCAGCAGAGAGCACTGTTGTCAACTTCAGCAGCTGATAATTATTGGAAGGATTAAGATTTTTTAATAGAAGTCATTTACAAATCTGTTTAACTCTGGAGGCAGTATATATATATAAAGTTATTTTTCCTGGAATACCCCTTTAAAGAAGCAACATTGCATCACCTTCAACGTTGTCCATACAGACTGGATGAGACAGTACACCAGTGTTTTCCAACCAGTGTGCCTCCAGCTGTTGCAAAACTACCACTCCCAGCATCCTGGGAGGATGATAGGGGTTGTAATTGTGCAACAGCTGGAGGCACACTGGATGGAAAACACTGCAGGACACAGAGATTAAGAAATTCATGGACAAAATTTGCAGATTTCCATCTATTTAGAGAGATGCCTCTCAACCAATGTATCTCCAGTTCTTGTAAAACTACAACTCCCAGCATCCTGGGAGGATGATAGGGGTTGTAATTGTGCAACAGCTGGAGGCACACTGGATGGAAAACACTGCAGTACACAGAGATTAAGAAATTCATGGACAAAATTAGCAGATTTCCATCTATTTAGTGAGATGCTTCTCAACCAATGTATCTCCAGTTCTTGTAAAACTACAACTCCCAGCATCCTGGGAGGATGATAGGTGTTGTAATTTTGCAACAGCTGGAGGCACACTGGATGGAAAACACTGCAGTACACAGAGATTAAGAAATTCATGGACAAAATTAGCAGATTTCCATCTATTTAGAGAGATGCTTCTCAACCAATGTATCTCCAGTTCTTGTAAAACTACAACTCCCAGCATCCTGGGAGGATGATAGGGGTTGTAATTTGGCAACAGCTGGAGGCACACTGAATGGAAAACACTGCAGTACACAGAGATTAAGAAATTAATGGACAAAATTAGCAGATTTCCATCTATTTAGAGAGATGCTTCTCAACCAATGTATCTCCAGTTCTTGTAAAACTACAACTCCCAGTATGCCCGGACAGCCTTCGGCTGTCCGGGCATGCTGGGAGTTGTAGTTTTACAGAGGCTGGAGGCACCCTGGTTGGGAAATACTGATATAGAGAATACATATAGCTGTGAATATGAAAGCTTTACCTGCTATTATGTCGGCTCTCATGGCTCGTTCCTCGGCTGTAGTTTTCCCTGAAATACTCTGAGGTCCTGCTAGGAATTGTTATGTTCTTCTTACGGCAGGACATGCCACTTGTCTGGAAACTCTGGTAATGCTGTGTTATCCTGTAAGACATATTGTACTGTGGCGCTATCAGGAGTCAGAGGATGTTTCCTTAGATAGAGAATTTCCTTTCGACTTCCTCTAGATTTGTCATGCCCGGCCCTATCTATGGGACATAGCCCTATTATAACCATAGTCTGCAGTTCTCTTAACGTTATCGTGTCACCCTTGTAAAAAGTGAACAGTAAGGCCGTGTTCAGGCAATGGAATTTCTGTGCGGAATTCCGCATGGATATTCCGCAGCAGCGGCGTCCCATTGATTTCAGTAGGATTCTGCTGCACTGTGCACATGGGTGAAAATACGGATTCCGGAGTCCGCAGAAAGAATAGACATGTAATGCATTGCCGTCTATGAGACTACACAAATCCGAACGGTCCTGGCGCCGGTATGTTTTGCCGGCGCTCCGCTGTCAGTGGCATGTCCGAGCGGAATTTTTTGTAGCGGGTTTTGCAACGGAAAATCCGCCACAGTCCCTACTGACTTCAATGGGGCTTGCGGCGGATTTTCCGCAGTGTACATTCCGCCGCGGAAAATCTGCTGCGGACAGCCTTGAAGAGCCCGCCCACTTTGAAATACGCAGCAGAAGACCTGCTAAAAAATCAGCGCGTGTGAATGTACCCTAAAGGTGCAGTCCAGCCACAATTGGTAGACTTAGTTAAAGGGGTACTATGCTGGAAACATCTTATCTCCTATCTAAAGGATAGGGGATGAGATATTAGATTGAGGGGTTCCCGCCGCAAGGGACCCCCGCGATCTCTGCTTCGTGCCCGATGACTGGTGATGCAAGCCACCACGCCCCCTCCATTCACATCTATAGGAGGAGGCGTGATGGCTAGTACATAGACATGAATGGAGGGGGCGTGTCGTGACCACACGAACGCAGAAGTTGCAAGCTTTCGAGTTTTGGACGCCGCCGCTGCCAGCTCGGAGATCGTGGGGGTCTCCAGCAGCGGGACCCCGTGATCTAACATCTTATCCCCTATATCCCTTGGATAGGGGATAAGATGTTTCCAAGGTAGTACCACTTTAAGCAGGACACAGGAATTATGTCTTGGTTATACCCCGACCACAGACCCTAGATATCACGCTTGATATAAAGATGTGGAAAAACTCAAGATTAAACTTGTTTACATGAAAAGGCTGTATGTATACCGCGTGGTCTCTGAATCTAAACTCACGCCACTGTGAATGTATAGCGCAAGGTTTACATCATCTGCTCCTGCAATCTAATGTGGTGTGGGTAATGGCTGCCACAGTGGACTAGAAGGTATTGGTACGTGGCACAACGGGTTCATGCAGATAAATGTGGTGAGCGGTCTGAGCTGTATATAGGAGTCAGAAAGGTACCCACAGATGGGGTCAGAGGTGTAGCTTGTAGCTTCTGGGCCCCGATGCAAAATCTGTGACCGGGCCCCATATGCCAATTATAATACTGGTCTCTTATGGGGAAGATGTGGTTTAGGGCCCTTTTTGGGCACCAGAGCCCCGGTGCCACTACTACCTCTGCTAACTCTATAGCTATACCCCTGGATGGGGTAGAGATACACAGGTTTAAGTCAGCAATCCCGGTTGGCCACAGTAGGGTCAGGCAGAATCAGAAACCAGGAACAAGGCACAAGTCAGGATGCAAGGATAAGGAGGATCAGAATAGTACCCCTTCACTTACTGTATAACCAACAACGCTCAGGCACATGATGTTGGGCAGCATTTTTAAATAGGACAAAAATGGGTAATGTTACTCAGTGAGGAGGGCATCATGAAGACAAGTGGAGGATAGCACTCCTCTGTGCTCTCTCCTGTCTGATAATACTCCTCTGTGTTCTCTCCTGTCTGATAGTATTCCTCTGTGCTCTCTCCTATTCAACAGGAGAGAGCACAGAGGAGTACTATCATACAGGAGAGAGCACAGAGGAGTACTATCAGACAGGAGAGATTACAGAGGAGTACTATCATACAGGAGAGAGCACAGCGGAGTGCTATCAGACAGGAGAGAGCACAGAGGAGTGCTATCAGACAGGAGAGAGCACAGAGGAGTGCTATCAGACAGGAGAGAGCACAGAGGAGTGCTATCAGACAGGATAGAGCACAAAGGAGTCCTATCAGACAGGAGAGAGCACAGAGGAGTGCTATCAGACTGGAGAGATCACAAAGGAGTCCTATCAGACAGGAGAGAGCACAGAGGAGTCCTATCAGACAGGAGAGAGCAGAGGAGTGCTATCAGACAGTAGAGAGCACAGAGGAGTCCTATCAGACAGAAGAGAACACAGAGGAGTGCTATCAGACAGAAGAGAGCACAGAGGAGTGCTATCAGAAAGGAGAGAGCACAGAGGAGTGCATCCAGACAGGAGAGAGCACACAGGAGTGCATTCAGACAGAAGAGAGCACAGAGGAGTCCTATCAGACAGGAGAGAGCACAGAGGAGTGCATTCAGACAGGAGAGAGCACAGAGGAGTACTATCAGACAGGAGAGAGCACAGAGGAGTACTATCATACAGGAGAGAGCACAGCGGAGTACTTTCATACAGGAGAGAGCACAGCGGAGTGCTATCAGACAGGAGAGAGCACAGAGGAGCCCTATCAGACAGGAGCGAGCACAGAGGAGTACTAACAGACAGGAGAGAGCACAGAGGAGTACTATCAGACAGGAGAGAGCACAGAGGAGTACTATCATACAGGAGAGAGCACACAGGAGTGCATTCAGACAGAAGAGAGCACAGGGGAGTCCTATAAGACAGGAGAGAGCACAGAGGAGTGCTATCAGACAGGAGAGATCACAGAGGAGTCCTATCAGACAGGAGAGAGCACAGAGGAGTATTATCAGACAGGAGAGAGCACAGAGGAGTACTATCATACAGGAGAGAGCACACAGGAGTGCATTCAGACAGAAGAGAGCACAGAGGAGTCCTAGCAGACAGGAGAGAGCACAGAGGATTCCTATCAGACAGGAGAGAGCACAGAGGAGTCCTATCAGACAGCAGAGAGCACAGAGAGTGCAGAATCCCATAGATGTCTATGGGCTTTAATTTGAGGCGAAATTCCGCTGTGTGAATAGACCCTTATTGTCAAGATCTGGTTGAGCCACCCTGGACTGATGGCATTGTCCCTGAGCCAAATTAAGAACTGTCCTTCACAGCAGGGAGGATATATAGGAAGATATACAGCACATCTCCTATTGAAGGAGCAAACAGGATAGAAGCACTCCTGCTAGGAAGTCCGGATATAGACAGAGGTTGGGCATATACTATCTTTAAATAAAGAACTCCAGTATATCTAATAGACAACAGCAGCAGAGACACAGGAAAACCACAAGTACTTCAGAAGAGCCGCCTGGAATCATGCACAGAAACTTTACAATTCAGTAGTAATCATAAAAAATAACCATGTACAGAAATAAAAACATTACATGATAGCAGTGGACAGTTTCTAGGATGAGATTTTACATCTCACACATAGAATATGGAAATCTAATACCCCTAAGACCCCCAATAGCTTGTCTTTTCCATTATGTAACCTGGGCTGGGGGAAATTCTTCTGGAGATCTGGTGGCCTCAGGAAGGGTACATTGCCCACCCCATTGGTAAGACCTACCACTCCTCCCTTATCAGAGGTCATAGACATCATGAAGAAAGTTCTCAAAATAGAGAAATTAAAAACAATGCTAAATAAAAAATAGGCTACACAATCGAAATACAAAAACTTTTTTTTAAGTTGTTACTGATAAAAATTAAAGGCCTTTTGTAAAATGATTGTTTAAAAAATTTGGAATATTTATTAAAGAAAACGGCCCCTAAAAATCCTACCATTATTACCTACTTGGACATTAACCAGTCCTGCAGCAGCTTGTCCATGGACAAGAGATTACTTAAAGGGGTACACCGGTGGAAAACATTTTTTTTTTTTATATAGAAGTCATTTACAAATCTATTTAACTTTCCGGCACCAGTTGATTTAAAAAAAAAAATAAGGTTTTCCACTGGAGTACCCCTTTAAGGACAGGGCTGCTTGAGCAGACACACCAATCACCTCCCACCACCACAAGGGAGCAATTAGCCCCCTTCCACTGAAAGGATTTGTAACACTGTGAGCTAAAGAAAAGAGATATTTTGAAATAAATATAGGTGATAGAGGCAACAAAAAATTGATGTATATGATCAAGATTGGGAAATGAGTAACATAGTTTTTAATTTTATTTTATTTTAATTTTTTTTGTGGGATCTGACAGGTACGCTTTAAGAAGTTGTGATCATTTATTGAGTATATCTTGGTTCCAGAAAAAAGGAAATAACTAATGTTCCTTTTTCGTCATACCTCTTGGTTTAACATAAAAGATTTAAAGGACAATATTGGGTCTTTAAAAAGTTTTAATAAGATTGAAGGCTATGATATGTTGGTCACATATGTTGACACCCAATGATCTGCATAATGTACGTTAAAGTCTATAGTCTCATTATTCTCCTCCATTGTTCTTTTCTGGTTGGAAAAAGGCCTCGCAGACACGTCCTTCTTCCGGTTGATCCTCTCACAGAGACTTTCTGTACTACTATGATGTTCGTAATAGACAACTGTTCCTTTGGAGCATTTTGTTATTTTATATTATTATTTACTTCTATTCAGCAGCTGTAGTAGAAGAACAAAAGGGGGTCTTTATATGCACTTTTGTAATGTATTTTATTACCAAGACATCTGAACTAAAACAGACGTACAAGACCATCTGATTTTATTGATAAGCGACAATGGGAAAACGTGTTTCGGCACCTACTTGCTTCCCTTCCTCAGGTCCAACTTGAAAATACTACATAGAATAGGCAATTGATCAGTGTTATTGCCGCTCCATTAGTACGGGCTGCTGAGGCTGTTTGCGGTGTTGGAGCACCGATCTGATGGGAAAGTGGCAGATAGGGCACCTCCGCCTGTCCTCTGACCTGATCAGGACCCCCCACCCTATTTTGCTGCGGTGGTCCTGATCAGCTCCCTGAGCTAGCCGGGAATGCTTTTTAACCATTTTGGACACCGAAGGGTCTGAAGGGTTAAACGGATACTCCAAACCAACTAACCAAAGGATAAGTAATAAGATGTCTGATCGCGGAGGTCCCACTGTTCCACCCCCCCCATGATCTCCTGCAGTTCCAAACAAATGCCGGGTTCTGGCAGCAGTTGCCGTCATGTCACAGCCATGCCACTTGGGACGTCATGTCACAACTCTACATTCATATCTATGGGAGGGGTGTGGCTTGAGGTCCTTGAGCACCAGAGTACCCCTTTAATGCGGGAAATCGGACCGATCTGTGATGAATGGCCTTAGCTGTGGGTCCAGGCAACCGGAACCCACCTGGTATGAAGCGTGCTCACCTTCTGAGTGCACTTTATACAACGGAATCAGAATTTGGCCTGGGTCTTGGTGGTAAGGTCTGTATACACAGGGACAGCTAAAGTCTTCATTTGTCTAGACAATACTTGAGAAAAGATGGAGGATGGGATCAGGATGAACTTCAGTCAGTGTTCAAGGTCAGTCAGCGTTCTTATGTGAGAGGGAACACAAAATCTTATTTCCTCAGTTCTGTGTATGTGTCCTCAGATCTAAACTGCAAACTCTGCAAGAGAAACATGTAAATAGAAATATTCATAAATTACCACAAAAACAACATAAAATGACAACATTGTTATAATGTGTAAAATATGGAATGCAAAAATGTGTAAATCATCGTTTATGGTCGCTGAATTTATTTAAAGAGTACCTCTCATGATCTTGTTAAATTTTAAAATCCCCCCATTTCACTGCCCCCATCATGATAAACCACCCCCTGCCTTTATTTTTATTATTTTTTAGTTTTCTACCTTGATATTGCTATGTATTCCCAGCTCAGTCAGATTCACAGACTGGGAGGGGGTGTTCCCCAGCAGGCGTGACATCATCTGAAGCCATACAGGGGAGAACTTCCTCCCTCACTCTGCTACACACAGCCCAGTGCAGTTCAGTGTCAGATGAGCTATGATTGGCTAAGGCTGCCCAATGCACTACAGATTGCATTTCCAGGTTTTGGACTTCTGCCAGGCCAGCAGGAGTCCAGAGTCTGTGCAAGAGATGGGGGGGAAATGTGCTCTGGACAAGTAGGGAGACACCTAGTGGCAGCTTTTTTTAAACACAAATAAAACATAGAAAACAACTTTTTTTTTTTTTTTTTTTTAAACAAAGTACATTATAAAGATGTTTTATTTACCATTATATTTACCAATAGCAAACATTTATTTTAATGACAGTGCCCATTTAAAAACCTACTCCAAAGACATCTAAAAAATACACTGAAAAAATTATTATTATTTTTTTTTTAAATAGTTATATATTGCCACAGAGACATGGTGGTGCCGTAATGCTGCATTAAAGAAATACTACAGTAAAATCTCCCTTAGAGGACGCCTCCCAATAGTGCACAGTTTTTAATTCCCCAGCAGAGTCCCATAAGACTTAATGTATTTTCACCCTCAGAATAGGGGACATTCCCAGTAGCGAATGCAGACACACCCGGAAGGGAACAATAGGGGACAAAACACTCCCAATAGGGTAAAACTAGGCTTTTCCCCCTATTGTGGACCTTGTACACAGGGCCTCCATCAGGGGGTACAGCCAATACCCCAGTAAGGGTCCCAGGCCCCGGCTGCACCCCCCTGCAGAAGCCCAAGCACAGAAGCAGAAGACCAATGTTTAAACAGTGGTCTCCTTCTTCTGTACGTCCACCGGCCACATCATTCACCCCCCTCCTTCCCTGATCCCCCTGTGGCACTTTATTCCCCTGTGCCAAATCCCCCCCCCCTTTATTACCCCCTGCCACATAATTTCCTCTTGACCCCCTGTGCTATTTACTTCCCCCTTTATTGCCCTCTGTGGAAATTCATCACCCCTTCTTTACAACCCCCCTGTGCCATTTCATTCCCCCTTTATCCCCCTGTGCCATTTCATAAACAGAGGGGTGATGAATTTACACAAAGGGTAATAAAGGGGGAATATGGCACAGGGGGGATCTAGGGTAAATGATGTGGCACAGGGGGTAAGGGGGGGGGGAAATTGGCACAATGCACACAGAAATAGGATGGCACAGGGTATAACAGGGGGGATGAAATCATACAGGGGGTTAGAAAAGGAGATTAAACGACACTGGGAAATTCTACAGTAATATTGCATTTTATCATGTGTTATAGGTAATTACACTCTGTAGTGAGTACAGGACAATATTCCATCATTTAGGAATATTTTTGAGCCTTTTTTCCAATAAGGGACATCTCTCAAGAGTGGACACTTTTTTTTATTCCCCTTGAGTATCCGCTATTGAGAGATTCTACTGTATTAGAGAGAATGGTGTAGTAATCTAATTTGACCACAAGATGTCACTCTTCCACCCTAAAAAAAAATTGTGTTCAGTGGAGCTCAGTTCAGGTCATACCTGCTGCAAGATATTTTAATAAGGTCAGGAGGGTAAATTTTATTTGGCAGGTGGGGCAAAACATGCATCAGGCTCTCATTAAAGGGTACCTTTCATGAAAAAAACTTTTGATATATTACAGATTAATGTATGCAGAATAACTTTCCAATAGCATGTTATTAAAAATTATGCATCTTTCTATATCATTTTCCACGTTGAAAAAATGACCACTAGGGGTCTCCCTACCAGTCCTTTTTTATAGATTTCAGACTCATGCTGGAGTCCTAAATCTCAGACTGCAGCCGGGACACAGACAAACTCCCTGGCAGGGAGCAGTGCTGAGTTTGTCTGTGTCCCGGCTGCAGTCTGAGATTTAGGACTCCAGCATGAGTCTGAAATCTATAAAAAAAAAAAAAGGACTGGTAGGGAGACCCCTAGTGGTCATTTTTTCAACGTGGAAAATGATATAGAAAGATGCATAATTTTTAATAACATGCTATTGGAAAGTTATTCTGCATACATTAATCTATAATATATCAAAAGTTTTTTTCATGAAAGGTACCTTTTAAAGTTTTAAAGGATTTAAATAAGGCACAATATATAATAAAGACAGAACAGGACTGCAAATGCTACCACCGGAGCATGCCAAGTCTCCTCCTCTCCAGGGTTGCTAAGCTATGTTCATACAGGGTAAAAATGTAAAAAATATCCTTTTTTTTTTTTTAAACGCATGTAAAAACAATTTTTTTCCCCCCTGGTAATCGATTTTTTCCCTGGGATAGACCGATATCGATCTTTTTAGGGCCGATACCGATAATCTGTGGAGGTTAAGGCCGATAGCTATAACTTTTTCCGATATTCCAGTATAAGTTATCGGCTATTTCTCACCCCCCCCCCCCTGGCGACGCCGCTGCAGATCATTGATTTATCGGTTTGACCGATTAACGATTTTGGACGTTATCGGTATCGGCAATTACCTTGTCGATAATCCGATTAACGATTTTGGACGTTATCGGTATCGGCAATTACCTTGTCGATAATCTGATAATGCCCCGCCCCCCCGCTTAGACAAATTCATCATATGCTCTGCGCCATATCATAAATTTGACGCCCGTGCGGGGGGCGCGGCATTATCGGATTATCGACAAGGTAATTGCTGATACCGATAACGTCCAAAATCGTTAATCGTCAAACCGATAATCGGTCGATCCCTAGTAATCAACAATAAAAAACTGCTGATTAATCAATTACTCCCCCTGAAAAAATGCCTAAAATATGTGCACAGATGGGGGGATGGGGGGTTGGGGGGAAAATCTATCATTATTGTCGGTGGTAGACGTGTTTTGCAGTTAAAAATATTCAGCTGTGAAAGTGCAGACGGGCGTCAAATTTATGATATGGCGCAGAGCATATGATGAATTTGTCTAAGCCATACACGGCTAGGGGGAATTACCCCAGCACAGCCAATTTCAAAAGTGACTGTGATAAGTGCTGCGTGTTTCTGTATTGTTGACCCTCTGCGGACCCCTGTAACCTTCTTATTTTACTTTATTTTACTTAACTACTGGGGCTGTATGAGGGCTTATTTTTAGCGCCATGATGTGTAGCTTTTAGCAGTCCCACTTTTGCATATATGTGGCATTTTACTAAAAACATTTATTTATTTATTTTTTTTTTTTGGAATGTTATGTGACCAATAATCAGCAATTTTGTGCTTAGGAATTTTTTTTTTAAGTTTGCGCTGTTCACTGCACGGGACCATCAACATTTTATTTTAGTGGTTCCGACATTTCCAACTCCCAGTATGTCCTCACCTGTCAGGGCATGCTGGGAGTTGTAGATTTGTACCATATAGAGCAGTGGTCTTCAACTTGCGGACCACCAGATGTTGCAAAACTACAACTCCCAGCATGCCCGGACAGCCGTTGGCTGTCCGGGCATGCTGGGAGTTGTAGTTTTGAAATATCTGGGGGTCCGCAGGTTGAAGACCACTGATAGTCCAGTCATTTTTTTTAAGTATGGTTCCGGCCTGGTGGTGACTTATGTAAAAACTTTCTTTAAAAAAAGGGATAAATTCCTGACACTGCATGCGCTAACACAGATAAGACTATCTGAAGTCACTTCTTAGTAATCTGCAGTGCAGTGATAAGGCGCAAAAAAGTGGTATGCAACACAACTGCGACTTTTCTGCGCCCTTTTACTGCAAAAAAAATTCCTTTACAAATTCCCCCCCCCCCCCCCCCTAATATGTTTCTCAGACAGCCAAAGGCTTCCTGAGTATACTGGGGGTTGTAGTTTAGTAACAGCTGGAGGCTCCATGTTTGGTAAACACTGCTTTATGCCCTTTATGGGCATTTTTCCAATTTTTGGGGATTTTTCTCTTCTTCTCTTCTGATACTAGGATGACCAGATTTTTTTTTTTTTAATATCTTTTTATATTTTTATTTTTTTTTATAAAATGATTAAGGAGGGCTCTGGTTGAGGTTTTTTTTTTTTTTTTTTTTTTAAATAAATGTTTTTTTCTGAATGTAAAAATTTACCTTACAGGCTTAGTAGCGGTAGCCATGTTCTAAACAGAGTTCATTGCCAAGCTGGAGCTTAGCGTAAGCCCCAAAAAATGCGCTCTATGCAGATTGCTGGTGTACTGTATATTATTAATGAGCAGGAGGTATATTACATATATCTCCTACCCAGCATGAGCTGTACCCTTGACTGTATAGCTGCGGGCACAGCTGAGTCCTGCTAGTAGCAGGGGCAGTATACAGTACTGCGCTATGAATGGCAGAGGTAAGTAGTGATGCTAAGCAGCGCTGTATATTGTATGCCCGGCAGAGGTAAGTAGTAATGCTATACAGCGCTGTATACTGTACGCCGGTAGAGGTAAGTAGTGATGTTATGCAGTGCTGCCTGCAGCCTAGTAGGGAAAGTGAGGAGCAGGGAGTTTATGGCTCTCTACTCCATAACCAGAAAGTAGTTCAGTCTCAGTGATCACATGTCAAATCACATGATCCCTTGAAGCTGCTGACGTAACCTCTATGGTATGAGTTATATTTCCAATGAATTTCCCATGTACTGTAGATGTATTTCCAATGTAACTGTTACTGATAGGTCCAAGTTCCAGAGAACAGGGGGAATATATATATATATTTTTTTTTTTGTTAAATACAGATCACAAAGTAGGACGTAGTATGCTGGCCTGTGTTTTGTAAATTCTATTTCTTAACAACCTAAACCTTGGTGATGACTAGTAGTCGTTCTGATAGTAGACATTCCAGTATTCCTCTTACCATTCATCCTCTTGGTCAGACATTTCCAATATAAGCAGACGCCTCCAATAATTATTAGTAGAGCTCCAAAGATTACGGCAAAGGCAAGTCCAAGTATAGATTCAGGTGTAAGTCCTATGTAATTGTCATTTTTATCAATTATTGTTTCTACAAAAAGCAAAAAAAAAAATAAAAAAAATAAAAAGAGCATGAAATAGTAATAAAACATCTAAGCAATAATAAATAGTAATATTAAGGCGTAAAGTGTTTTTAACATATTACTGGACTATTCCCATCTCAGACATTTATGGCGTATGCATAGGGTTCTAAACATTCTATAGCACTAAACTGATGTTAACATTGGGTATTGGGTATCAGTAAGTACTTAAAGAGGTACTCTGCCCCTAGACATCTTGATGTCTGATTGTGGGGTCCCACCGCTGGGGACCTCTGCGATCTCTCTGCTGCACCCAGCGTTCATTTAGAGCGTCAGGTGCAGCTCCGGAGGCTCGTGATATCACGGCCACGTCCCCTCGATGCAAGTCTATGGGAGGGGGTGTGACGGCTGTCACATCCCCCTCCCATAGACTTGCATTGAGGGGGCATGGCCATGATGTTGCGAGCGGGGTGTGGTTGTGACATCACAAGCCTCCACATCGCCAGTCATCCGGCACGCAGCCGAGATCACGGGGGTCCCCAATGGCGAGACCCCTGCGATCAGACATCTTATCCCCATGTGGTGCCGGTCTTCCACATTGTCTGAAGGTACTAGATGTATACAGGCCACAGCCACAAGTCCTATACTACGTGTGTATTGCTGTTCTTTGAATACTTTGTTTGTGACCCAGGTTACCCCTCTGCCTTGAAATATCTGAGGTGGATCGTCAAAGTAGGAACAGGGGTGCAGGTAGGGATTGGGGCTCCACGTCCATACCACTGCCCTAAAAGGGAGACTGGCTAACTAGTGTATTATGTCTTAAAAGCCATATAATGCTCCAAAAGCAAAAGATCTTGTTCTACAATGAAACCTACTGGAGGTAGCTTTCCCTGAAATCCATGTTTGAGCCTTCAAACATGATTGGGGATTATATGCTATACCAGAATCTCTTCCAGAAGGGGGGATACCCAGGTGTAAACTGCTGTTTCTGGGCTCTTGTATCTTATCTTTACAGAGCAGGGGACTGGCTGGCGAGAAGCTTTCTTCAATTGTATTTTAACGCCCCTTGAGTGTCAAACATTGAAGGAAAACTATGTTCATTAGGTGGCGCTGTAGAGCAAGTTCTTTTCAAATGCAGTCTAGAAAATGGAAGCTGATGGTCCTCATGTGAAGGGCAGTGTGAGCTTATAACAACTGTAAAAAGGGAGATGGATACTCGCCATAGACAGTCAGGTTCACAAGAAGGTTCTGTGTGGATTTCACAGTACCAACCGTGACAGTATAATTCCCGCCATCTGTGGTATGAAGAGCAATAATCTGTAACGATCCGTTATTGAAAGCCAAGAACCTAGGACTGTACAGAGGTCCATGAAATAATGGTGGAGTGCTACCAGGAACATGTGCTAAGATCTGATACTGAGACATTGCATTTGTTCCTTTATACCAGACGACAGCCTCAATGTCCCCAATGATGCCGGTAACACTCAGGGTGACGGATCCATTAATCATCGGATACTGAGGGATCAGCTGGATACTGATCATTCCACTGGTCACATCCAATGTGAGGCAGAGGAGAACTACAAGAGATAAGAAGAGTATGTTACAGGTATTAGTAAGGCACATACCTTTAATAGATTAAGGAGCCGGACTTGGTAAGAGTGCATGACAGTGAAACCCAAAGAAGTGGTCCCATCTTCTACCAACTAGTAAGAGATAGACACATACCTGGCCACCCACATGTCATAGACCAGGCCATCTTCTTCCATTGCTCTGTGGTCTGATTTCGATGCTTAAATACCCATATATTCGTGCTCAACACTACAGTGGACAGGGTTCAGCATGGGCATTTTGACCAGACAGCGGTTCCAATGCCCTGTGGGTCCTGACACCGGAATTTTCCAGCAATTTGTGATTTTTTTTAGAATCAGACCAGCCTTGGGCTCCCATGACCTTGTAGTCCCTTCCTTGGATCACTTTGATGGGTACTATTGACTACATACCATAAATACTCTAAAATACCCTACACTTGTTCATGTTAAAAAAAAAACACTGGTCTATGACATAAAATAATCCGGAAATCTTGTTGTTTTTAGTCTAGCCACTAGGCCTAAAACTAAGCCGGCACATCCTATTTTTTCCATGAAGGCTGCTGGAAAGTGATCTGTACAGCATTATAGTGAAA
Source organism: Hyla sarda (assembly GCF_029499605.1). NCBI lineage: Eukaryota > Metazoa > Chordata > Amphibia > Anura > Hylidae > Hyla > Hyla sarda. The sequence continues at coordinate 18,830,602 of NC_079198.1, read as the reverse complement.
GGTGATACTAGCAGATAGAGAAGACAATAGATCATGTTCACAGTGCAGCCTCTCCCTCCCTGTGGACTGAGCTCTTCAAAGGTCACAGAGAATGCCCAGTAACATTTCCCATTCATATCAATGGGGCAAGTCCAATCTATTGTTGCCTGTGTCCATGGGAGTTACTGTAAAGCATCTCTCTAAATGCTGTACAATACAGCTTAGGAAAGATGGTTGTCCCATTATTATGTACTAAAAAAAATACAATCAGAAAAAGGAAACAGATAAAAAATAAGGAATATGTTATTTCATGCTAATAGAGCACTGTCAGATTTAAAAATGTTGTATATGTTGTACATATTGGCCTGTATTCCTCTAGTTACAATATATCTGAATACAATCTTTACTATAGAGAGATTGCCAGCATTTACCCTTTTGTGATGCGCTTTCATCTGCATTGCATAAAGGTATATGCCGGCAATCTCTCTATAGTAAAGATATATTGCAGATATATTGTAACTAAAGGAATACAGACCTATATAAAAGGGGTTCTCCACTATAAGGTGATTTTAGTACTTACCTGGCAGACAGTAATGGACATGCTTAGGAAGGATCTGTGCTTGTCTTGTGAGATTACCAGAACACTGTGGCTAGCTTTTTGTGAACTGGTTTTTCCTGTTTGACTTTTCTTTTTTTGACTACAAATCCCACAATTCCATTTTCCTCCTTTCCACACATCAGCCACCCTACCCATTGAAACATAATTGAGCTGCATCCATTCAAAAGACCTGTGTTTTCCAATCAGGAAGCCTACAGCTGTTGCATTAGTTGCAGATTGATCTCTCTCCCACCAAGCAATCGCTCCACCCATTGAAGCAGACAGGCTCCCTGTCATCAGCTGACTAGTGAGTCAGGTCTCGGCCACATTGGAACCTGGGAAAAATCTGAGACAACAGTCATTTTGTATGCTGGTAAAAATCAATATTGGGGTGAAAAATCACATAAGAATTGTGAGAAAACCGTCACACACAGGTACAGACACTATATTATGAACTACACTAACTTTACAGCCCCTGTAGCATAGTCAAATAAAAAAAATTCTTGGAATACCCCTTTAATTTCTAAAACCCTAATATTCCATCAGAAAGGTATAATAGCATACTATTGAATGTGTGGGGATTACTTTATGAATCTTGAATTTAAGGCATACATCTTTATGTAGCGCTGGCACCACTAGATATAATTTTTTTAAATAATAGATTCAACATTAATGGTGGATCAGGGGCCCATTTTTGGTGATATAGTAGCTTCAGCAAACCATTAGCGCCTGTGTTCCCAAAAAAATTATTTTATGTTTTACATCTTGGCAAATGTTTAACCTTTCTAATATCCTTCATAAAAAAAAAATCTCTTTTCTATAGAAATCATGACTGCAGAATCAACTTTGTCCCAACTAAAGCACAGGCTGGGACAAAGTCCAGGAAGTGAGGGCGGGACTAGCACTCCTCTGTGCTCACTCCTGTCCGGTCTATTAGACTCCTGTCTGAAAACCGAGAGGGGAAGTGGGGGGGGGGGGGGGTTACAGAGCAGCTAGCAGTGATTGGTTGAAGAGACCCAGCCCAGCAGAGGAACTAAATGCATGGTGAGTGAGGGCGGGGCTCAGTGCTTGTCTCAGACATGCCCCTTCCTGGGCAGTGGATGTCAGAATGAGAGAGCAGCAGAACAGAGGGATTTGTTAGCCAAACACAGAAGCAAGACACATAAAAAGACATGTAAAGAATCTGCATTACCTAATGAGTAACATATAGAAGTAGTATTCTTTTCTATGAAATGACAGGTACGCTTTAAATGGGTACTCTCATTAAAATTTTATTTTTTTTATTAAATAGATTATGTAAAAAAAATGTTTCTAACATATTTTATATATAAAAAAAAAATCGTGTTATATGTGTTTTTTTTTTTTTTTACGTTTGTAAACCTGGCCACTAGGTGTCACCCTATATGGCCCAGAGTTACTTTTCCCCCCTGACGTTCAGCACGTTCAGACCAACGCTGGCCGGGCAGCGTGGCACAGCGTGGTCCGGAACACGCGTCCACATGAATGAGGAGAGGGAGATGCAGGGGGTGGGGATATTTAAATGCGGCGCACAAAATTTAAATATTCCTGCCCCCCTGAATCTCCCTCTCCTCATTCATTGCAGCGCGCGAGTTGCAGGAGAAAGAGGAGATGGGCGGAAGCGAGCCCCGGCCAGGCTTCAGATGACGTCGCACCTGCCGGGGACGCCCACTTTCTGCCCTCACCAGAGAGCTCAACTCTGAGCTCCTGCAGCAGTTCAACATAAGGTATTTTTATGGGGATTTGTAGAAATATAAAGATAGGGATAGCTGTAGTTAGTGTCAGGGACAGATGGGGAGGGGGAATAGGGAAATTTAATTTAGTGATAGCTACTCTTTAACTCAACAAGAAATTAGAGTTGACTTTTTTCCTCATATATCCCATGTCTTGGCACCAATGTTTTGAGCACATGGGGGTTATTGTAGGCACCCTAGACACTGCTGTATACCACAGTCTTCTGCGGACAGTCACAGAACAGTCCTGGAGTAGCATAGCTACATGGAATACGTTACGTGACAAGGAGAAGACAAATACATGTGTGTTCTGTCCACCTAGTATAGGGCACTATTAATACATTCTCAGAACGGTCACTTACTGTCCCTGATTTATGGAGGTATCTTGGTATGTATAGGAATCTTACCTGTTATTATAAATCCCCTCATGGCAGATGACGGACCGTTGTGTGATTCTCCTGTAGATCTATCATAGAATGAGGAAGTTTCATGTGACATACAAGCTGCAGCACTTTATTATGAAAGTCTTATGAAGCAATAAATGTGGGAACCCCACCGATCCCGCACTGACATCCTATACGTGTTCTTTGTAATATCTTGAAACATCCCTTTATTAATGGGGTATTCCGGGCAAAAACATGTCTGATCGCTTGGGGCCCGCTGCTGAGACCGGATTGGGGACCGCATGCCGCGTCCCCTCCACTCATGTCTTTGGGAGGGGGCGTGACTACCGTCACGCCCCCTCCCATAGACATGAACGGAGGGGGTGTGGTGTGACGTCCCCAATCCCGGAAATCAGGAGGTTTCCAAAACTGGAGATTCAGCACCCGCATAGCAAGCGGGTGCTGCAGGGAGATTGCGAGGGGTCTCAGCAGTAGGCCCCCTGCGATCAGACATCTTATCCCCTATCCTTTGGATAGGGGATGAAATGTTTTTGCCCGGAATATCCCTTTAAACACTACCTGAACACTGTTAAAAGGGAAACTGACAGATGGTTTAACTTACCTGAATATACAGGTATGTGGTGTGGTTCATCCGGAGTCAAACAATGTATTTGTTTCCCCCAATCCATTCAGTGGTTTAAGAGGTATAGCTAAAAATTGTGTTACACAAATGAGGTAATAAGAGGGATTTGTTATCAGTGTCACCCACACTAACCTCTTGGTACAGGCTTGTTGTGCGGGTGACATAGGTGATAATGATACTTACCACGGGCTGACCTGTGGCTCTATTCGTCCATTATCCTTCTTATTCTCTTTATGCAAATCACCAGGCTTGGTATGCACGACGGTGTTCACAAGCCTCCAAGAGCACGCTGACATCACAGCAGCGTCTTTCTTTCTTCATCTGGCTAATTAAAGGGGTTATCCAGGAAAAAACTTGTTTTATATATCAACTGGCTCCAGAAAGTTAAACAGATTTGTAAATTACTTCTATTAAAAAATCTTAATCCTTCCAGTACTTATTAGCTGCTGAATACTACAGAGGAAATTCTTTTCATTTTGGAACACAGTGCCCTCTGCTGACATCATGACCACAGTGCTCTCTGATGACATCTCTGTCCATTTTAGGAATTGTCCAGAGCAGCATATGTTTGCTATGGGGATTTTCTCCTACTCTGGACAGTTCTTAAAATGGACAGAGGTGTCAGCAGAGAGCACTGTGGTCATGATGTCAGCAGAGAGCTCTGTGTTCCAAAAAGAAAATAATTTCCTCTGTAGTATTCAGCAGCTAATAAGTACTGGAAGGATGAAGATTTTTTAATAGAAGTAATTTACAAATCTGTTTAACTTTCTGGCACCAGTAAAAAAAAAAAAAAAAAAGTTTTCCACCGGAGTACTCCTTTAATCCCATCATGGAAAGAGTAAAAGCTTCTGCTGGAGCATAAGAGCACGAATGTGGATCCCACCCGCCATCTCCAGCCCGGCACCCTGACATTGTGAATACTAATGTCATTCGGGTGGCCATGGTCATGACATCACACCCCCTCCATTCATGTTTATGGGCGTGACAGCCCCCCCCAATGATCAGACATCTTATCCCCTATCCATTGTATAGGGGATAAGATGTCTAGGGGCAGAGTATCCCTTAAAGGAGCTTAAAAAGGGGTTAGGCAGCCTCAAATTGTCATAAACAACTATTCTGGACAAATGGGGAACTTCCAAATCATATTTAGCCCTTGAGTCAAGATGGCCAACCAATTCAATAAAATTGGATTTAGAAAAATCCACTTATCTATACTCCTTACTCTCTGAGAGTTGGGGCCTTGTGATCTGGTGCCTGCTGGCCACTAGATCTCCATAGAGTGGAATTCTGGGAGAATGCATATCACGTCTTCCCAGCATGCTCCCCTCCTCAATGAGAGGGAGGCTTGTGAATTTGTGGTGGCCTAGAGCAAAAGTACCAGCTTCTACACTGAACATAGTTCTGGTGGCTGTAGCCTAAGGTTAGGTTCACATAATGTTTTTACCAATACGGGACCGCATACGGCTGGGGGGAGCTAAAACCTTGTGCTCCCGTATCCCTGCCGTATGCCGCCCGTATGTAGTTCATTTCAATAAGCCGACCGGAGTGAAACGCTGACTCTGGTCGGCTCATTTTTGCCCCGTATGCAGTTTTCCACCGAACCTAAAACCGTGGTCGACTACGATTTTAGGTGCTGTGCCGCATCCGAGGCAAAAATGAGCCGACTGGAGTCAGCGTTTCACTCCGGTCGGCTTATTGAAATGAACTACATACGGGCGGCATATGGCTGAGATACGGGAGTGCATTGTTTTAGCTCTTTTGACGGATCCATCTGCTGGTTACCCTCTTGGCCCCAATTAGAACGTTGTGGTTAACCGCAGACACCTCCCCATTCCATTCGTACAGGTGGTCGTCTTTCGCCGACCACGAGGCGGTGGCTGTTTTTGGGACCCAAGGAAAATTCAGCAACAAATCCTATGGAACTAAAAACGGACCCTTTATCTACCAAACACCGCTGGAAGCTGCCGCCCACCTTCTATTTCGTCCTTTATATGTTACAATGTATTTTCTTGTTGTGTTCTGGGATGGCATTTGTCTCTGTCCTGGGAGATAATTGGATTTCTTCATCCTGGGAGATAATTGGATTTCTTCCCAGTTGTCTGGGGGATAGAGAGGAGGGAGGTATGGGTAAAGTGGGAAGGGCTTATGTTGAAGCCACTGCGATTGGTTACTGTCAACTATGTTTTACAGTCTTCCATCAGGTCCCCTAGGGGAGTGTTCACCTGGTGGAGACCTGCATAAATACCGGGCAGGTAGCCCCATTAAATTCATTCCTGTTTGACCCTCAAGACGTAGCTGGTCTTGTTTGTGGGGGGAATTACTATTGGGACAGCGCTTTCGTTACTTCTAGCTATGGAAGGAGTTCGATTGATTTGCTGATCGGGAGCGGCCGCGTTCGTATGCTCCGGTCGGGAGTTGGGCGGTCGGCTGGAACCAACCTGCGTTCCTGGAGAAGGGGATCATTCCAAACGGCGGCTTCCTCTACCTGTCGGGGAGTGTCGTAACAGCTCCCCCCTACCATCTTTCCTTGGCTTCTTTATGCACATTAATATACTTTTTTACCTGGGGTGCCCAAACTTTTGATCCCCACTGTGCATGGGCTGAGTCTTATAAAGAGTCAAAGAAGAGGGGTGAAGAATTCCTACCCATAAGTCTATTGTAGGAGCAGTGGTACTCTATCACCGGCCCTACCCCTTAGCCAATTAATGCTAAGGACTGTCTGCTTCACCCCTATTCTCAGGATATGGGAGGAGATTTATCAAAACCTGTCCAGAGGAAAAGTTGCTGAGTTGCCCATGGCAACCAATCAGATCGCTTCTTTCAGTTCTGAAAAGGCCTTTGAAAAACGAAAGAAGCGATCTGATTGGTTGCTATGGGCAACTCAGTAACTTCTCCACTGGACAGGTTTTGATAAATCTCCCCCATGATTATAGTCTGTCAAGGAGAGGGCTCCAAGGTGAGAACATATGTGGTGAATAAGTGGTGCAGGTAATAGTGTAGGGTATGCTGGTATTAACCCTATGTTGTCGTGATGCCAGGATGAGGTTTCCTTAGAGTAATGTTCCTACCGCCAACCGTCCCAGAAACGGTATGGAGAAATAATTGAATGTCCACAGTAGATATTTAATGAAAACCGGAATAAACTTTACTGCATATTTTATGCAACTGCAGGTAACAAAACAGTCTTTGTATAGAGGACTGTAGTTCAGGTTTGCTGGGACTTCTAAGTACAATGAGCTTTAGTTTGCTAGTCACTGTGCTACTGGTTTGAAGATAATTGAGTTGCAGTAGTCACACAGGATTTTAGTAGTTTTGAGCTGGATAACTCACGGTTTAGTGGCTGCGGAAGATAAGGCTTCAGGCCTAGCTTGAATTGATGAAGAAATATAGATTGATGTGCTTGCTTTGAAGTGCAGGGACCAAGAGAGCGAATTTAGTGGCAGCAAGGGGTGGGACAAAAGCTCATTGGTTAGCAGAACCTGTCAGTCCTGACCTCTGGAACTCTGGGTATCTCACATGACCCAAAGGTCCTTAAACCATAGCATAACATAAATCAAAGGCACATGACCTCTAAGGTCCTATACAGAGGTATCCTATACAAATTAAATATATAAGTATATACATTAAATATCAACATATTAATCATGGAGGGACTCTGGCTGAGGGAACTCCAAACAAAAGGGACAGGACATGTCCTGTACCGGGACACCACACATGCTCTTCAGCTTTTTCCACATGAGGGAGTTTGCCTACATTTCTAGCTATCCAAGTTATCCTGCCTAGCATGCCTTGCTACAGAGGTACAAGAAAGGGTAGCATTCAGGAGAACAAATATTTAACAAGCCTTATTGCCATGAAGAACTAGCCTAGTTATAAACAAAATAACTGGGGACTGCCTTCTGGATACACTCAGGACGTTGTGTCACAGCATAGCCCAAAACAGTAGGTAAGAAGTGATCCATTTTTCCTGGACCACCTTTCTGAAAACCCCTGATATCTTGCTTAATTAAAGGGGGACTCCAGCCCCAAGACATCTTATCCCCTATCCAAAGGATAGGGGATAAGATGTCTTATCGTGAGGGGCCCGCTGCTGGGGACCCCCGCAATCTAGCATGCAGCACCCACCTGTAAGGACTGCTGGAAGTGCTGGAGGCTCTCAGTCTCATGCCTCCGACCACAGGGATAGGAGTGACGTCCCGACTCTGCCCCCGTGTGCCGTCACGCCCCACCCCCTCAATACAAGTCTATGGGAGGGGGTGTGACGGCTGAGAGCCTCCAGCACTTCCGGCAGTACTTGCAGGTGAGTGCTGCATGCTAGATTGCGGGGGTCCCCAGCGGCGGGATCCCCGCGATCAAACATCTTATCCCCTTTCCTTTGAATAGGGGATAAGATGTCTTGAGGCCAGAGTACCCCTTTAAACTGGACTTTAGCAAGTGCATTGCACAAGTTACAATCAGCAAGATTACCAAAATAAAGTAGAACTACAAACACCAGCAGAACCGAAGCAAATATCTGTAAATATCTTCTGGACAATGACTAGTGACACTTTACCACTTTTCCTAACTAAAAGTGTATCCCAAAGTACTGTACTACGTATGTGAAGTATTCCAAAGCATTGTTACTGTATTTGTCGCAATTTTCTTTATGTTACTTTTTGCGACAATCAATTGCACCAAATGATTTAGAACATTATCACTGATTTGACTGTGTAAGTCGTGATTTCAGTTGTAATCACACCTTGTGTGAAATTCTTCAATTGCGACTTTTAGTTTTGGCGCAAATTTGGGCGCAATCATGTTCGTTAAAGGGTCACTCTCATTAAAATTAATTTTTGTTATTGCACAAAAATATTTCTGATATATATATATATTTTTTTTTTTAAATGAAGTTTTCTATGTTTTATTTGTGCTTAAAAAAGCTCAAGAGCACATTTTCCCCGGTCTTATACACAGACTTAGGACCGAAGCCCAAACACAGGAAGTGCAGCCTGGAGTGCTGAGGGGGTGTGTGTCCAGCCTCATCCAATCATAGCTCCTCTCACACTTAACTGCCATATGCTGTTGATTGGACCCCCCCCCCCCCTCAGCACCCCAGGCTGCACTTTCTGTGTTTGGGCTTCAGTCCAAAGTCTGTGTATGAGATGGGGGGAAAATGTGCTCTTGAGCTTTTTTAAGCACAAATAAAACATAGAAAACTTCATTTTTTTAAAACGACGTATATTAGAAATATTTTTTATTTACCATAAGGAGTGCAATAGCAAAAATTAGTTTTAATGAGAGTGACCCATTTAAGGCGCAAATTTACACCAAGAAAAAAAAGACAGAGAAAGTAGCTACAACAAAAGGAGATAGAACATTCAAAGACTGAACAACCAAAGTGTGTTACAAATGTTTGTTTACATTTAAATACTTTGTGTTTCCTCCAAAACATAATTATGTAGCAGTTACACACAATTTTTTATTTTTTTATTTTAAATAAAATGTTTTATTCTATAATTTTTTTCCTTTTTTTGTTTTTAATATGCTTTAGGAACGTGACATAACTGTAATATTTTATACATGTTTTTAAACTTACAAAAAGGACCTAGCTGTGTATGATTTACTTTTGTGAACCTTTTGTAACACTTTTCAGATGCTTCCACACAGCCGGAAATTTCTGCCTGGAATTCTGGGGCAGGAGTCTGCGCCTTTTGTAGGGCTGCATTTGTGCCAAAATGACAAACTTGCGTTTCGTCAATTGATAATTTTGGCGCAACTATGCTCCATTTGACGCAAAAAAACATACACAAAATCACACATTGCAACACCATTATTGATACATACGATGGTAATCCGTTCCAAATGGACCATCGTTTGTTGAAACCATTGTATGTTGAGGCATCCGTGCAATGTAAAGTATAGGACAGTGGTCTCCAACCTGCGGACCTCCAGAAGTTGCAAAACTACAACACCCAGCATGCCCGGACAGCCGTTGGCTGTCCGGGCATGCTGGGTGTTGTAGTTTTGCAACATCTGGGAGGTCCGCAGGTTGAAGACCACTGTTAGAGAAAGTTATACTCACGTGTCCCCGCCGCTCCGGACCGTCACCGCTGCCCAGGATGTCGCTTTCCATCGCTGTCGCCGCGTCCCCGGGGTGTCCCCGACGCTCCGGCAAGGCCTCTGCTTCCCCGACATCCTCGCTCTCCGCCGCCATCACGTCGCTACGCACGCCGCTCCTATTGGATGACGGGACGGCGTGCACAGCGACATGATGACGACGATGGAGAGCGCCGACTAGAGATGAGCGAACTTACAGTAAATTCGATTCATCACGAACTTCTCGGCTCGGCGGTTGCTGACTTTTCCTGCATAAATTAGTTCAGCTTTCCGGTGCTCCGGTGGGCTGGAAAAGGTGGATACAGTCTTAGGAAAGAGTCTCCTCGGACTGTATCCACCTTTTCCAGCCCACCGGAGCACCTGAAAGCTGAACTAATTTATGCAGGAAAAGTCATCAACTGCCGAGCCGAGAAGTTCGTGACGAATCGAATTTACTGTAAGTTCGCTCATCTCTAGCGCCGACGATGCAGGGGATCCCGAAGAGGACGCGCCGGAGCCCCGAGGACAGGTAAGTGATCGTCAGCGGACCACACGGGGCACCTTAAACGGCTATCCGGGGGCAGCTGAAGCAGTCTGTGCTGCCGGATAGCCGTTTATGCGATGGCCCCGACATACAAAAGCATCGTATGTAGATGCTGCCTTCAACATGTGATGGCCTCTGAGAGACCATCATATGGGGAAATGATCGTATGTCGGGGCCATCGTAGGTCGAGGGGTTACTGTACGTACCCCGCAATATATCTTAGCTCTTTAAACCCCCATAAATATGACTTGAGAAGAAGATGTAGATCAGGGTGGAGCCCGTGCAGTGTTTGGGTTTGGCTAAAGTCATCGTTGGCTTCTAATGAACAGAGATTCTTGTGTGATAGTGATCGCCATCTCCTATCTCTTCAGTTCTGTGTATGTGTCCTCAGATCTGAACTGCAAATCCTACAAGATAAACATATAGAAAATGTTCATAAATGACAAAAAAAAAAAAAATTATAAGAAAATTGCTACAGGATATAAAGTGTAAAATAAAAGAGAAAACACTTTATACTGACAACATTACAGAATTGTGGGGCATATGTATTTGGAATCTTCTATCTTTCTGATTTACTTTGCCATTCATGTTTTGCGCAGTTAGTTTATTCATCAGTAATGAGTAAGGTGGGGGGGGGCATGTATCAAGGAAAACTGAGGCTTCTCCTGTTTGCAAATCCAGTCCAGTCTTTGAATTCAATAATTGGAATTAGAAAACCTGAACGTGTGAACGTATTTAAGTCAAATATTTCATTCGAACATTAGTAAGTCTTAGGGCTCGTTCATGCGGCCGTAGAGCTCTAGAATAGGGAGCTCTGTCGGTCAGGCATCGGACCCCATTCAAGTCAACGAAATCTGTCAAGGACTCGGCAGTGTCTGTTGTCCTCCGACCCATTCGGGGTCCGTTCGGTGCAAAAAAAAAAAAAGGGCTGAATGGACCCTGAACAGGTGAGAGGACAAAGGCTGTGCAAACTTAGATACTGTAGAATATTGTGTGATGTCCCAGTACAGGACGTGGTCCTGTACTACCCTTAGGCCCTGTCAGGTTGAGACCCTCAGTGACCTGGGGGCTCCCCTGCAAGGTCTCCCCCTGTTGTTTCCAGAATGTTGGGTATATCACTTTAATGCCTAGACAGTATCCTTATGTATAGGTAGGACAGAGGGCCTGTGGGAGGTCTCAAGGATGTTATGTTATAAAGTCACATGATTTGTTGTCACATGTTCTCCCAGAGAGCACCAGCTTAACCTATGACCTGCAGCTTGACCAATGGGCTTTAGTCCAGTCCCCCACTATATAAAGGGGTGGCCATTACAGTTCACTCTCTTCTCTTTGGAGATTCCATCTGCTACTGAGGACAGCAACCACCAGAGATCTCAGGGCAAGTGATCAGCATCTGGAAGACCCCAAAAGCTACAGTCATTCCAGTAAGTCTCAAGTCTATGTCTGCTGTCACTGAAACTAGTCAAGTCCTGCATATAGTCAAGTCCAATCTCAAGTCAAGTTAATTACGAGTATATTGGTCCAGCAAGCTGCGAGGTCCTTCTGGGTCCTGGCCACCTCTCTGGGATTCTGGCCTTAGCTGTGAAGATAATTCCATCTGTCTTATACTCAGTAAAGCCTCCATTTGACCATAACTGGTTGTGGATTCTCTATTCACTACTAGCAACTGGGATAGCGGAGAGTCCGGGCATGTGGTGTTCCGGAACCCTAAAAACCACACTGGCGTCACGGACACTAGGGGTTAATACCATCTTGCCCCCCGGGGTTAATACAATCTGATCCCACAACTCACACTGCTACACCCGTCACCATACATCGGTGGTCCACCACAAATGACTAAAGAGCCTTAAATGGAGTTTGTAGCCCAGGTTCTACATATAATGTTTCTGGGACCCAGTTGCGCTCTTGTCATGTACATGCACTGTTGAAAGTCTTAGTTCACGTTCAGAATGTAATCATAATAACAGACATCCTAAAATAACTCAACGAATCCCATTAAAATTCAAAATGCTCCAGCAGCCCTGTAGGTATATGTCACGAGATGTATCTGACAGAGTCTCATCAGGCAAAGTTCGCTCCGTGCACCTGATGACTGCGGTGCCGTAGCAGAGATCATGGGGGTTCCCAGCAGCGGAACCCCCGTTTTCAGACATCTTATCCCCTATCCTTTTGGTGGGCGATAAGATGTCCCCAATGGAGTAACCCTTTAATGGTGTGTCAGTTTGACATGTCAATCATTCCATCAAAGTTAGATCTTTGGTGGTCTGACCACTACCTGGGGCTCTTATGAATCTCTACTTACCATATATGATGATTCTTCCTTTGACTGTGCTCTCTGTATAAGAAAATAAGAGTGAAAATAGAAATTATACCAAGACACATAATATTTCTGGGAATCTTTGAAACGCATCACCTTGCTATAAGGTTTTTTTGTTTTTGTTTTTTAAGGTGATGGCCACAGGTTACTTCCTCCCTCTGCCTGCCTTATGCCCCTTTACTCTCCCTCCACAGTGACCTCTGCCTTAGTCAAAGAGCATGCTCAGTACATTCTCCCATAGAAGTTAGTAGTGATGAGCAGCAGGGGCCATATTTGAATTCAAAATATTTCGTTCACTTTTTTTTCCATGCAAAAATCGTAATGAAATTCGTATAGTGCGCACGCATTATATCGTTCAACTAACTAACACTCTACCCTACACTAGAACCTATCTGCTAAACTAACCTACCCTATCTAACACTATCACTTTTTTTTACACAGTACACATCATTTGTGTGATGTGTACTGTGAAGAAGAAGAAATCAAAAAACAAATATTTGTCATTACAAATATATACCGCTATGTTCTAAATATTCTCGAAACGCCGATATTCGCGGTAAAAATTTGAATTTCGAATATTCGCGCTCAACACAAGAAGTTAGTGAGTTATCTCCAGGTATCTATAGTGTCTGCTGTAAAGCAGATCTCTAAATGCTGTTTAAAAGGGTACTCCGCTGCAATTGGAACAAATTATGATATCACGCCCCACCCCCTCAACGCAAGTCTATGGGAGGGGGTGTGCCAGAAAGTTAAACAGATTTGTAAATTACTTCCAGTACTTATCAGCTGCTGTATACTACAGAGGAAGTTGTATAGTTCTTTTCTGTCTCACCACAGTGCTCTCTGCTGACACCTCTGTCCATTTTAAGAACTGTCCAGAGCAGGGACAAACCTCTCCTGCTCTGGACAGTTCCTGTCAGCAGAGAGAACTGTGGTCAGGCATAAAAGAAATTCAAAAAGAAAAGAACTTCCTCTGGAGCATACAGCAGCTGATAAGCACTGGAAGGATTACAATTTTTATATAGAAGTAATTTAGAATTCTGTTTGATACCTGTCGATTTAAAAAATAATAATAATCTTTTCCACTGGAGTACCCCTTTAAGTGTAAGTTGAGCATCTTAAATTAAAGGGTTTTATTGCTGCACCATTTGTCCCCAGCATGGCGGTTATCACCAGGACCTTTCCCTTATTAACTGATGCCCATAGGGACTAGAAATTAGGATTAGAGATGAGCGAACTTACAGTAAATTCGATTCGTCACAAACTTCTCGGCTCGGCAGTTGATGACTTTTCCTGCATTAATTAGTTCAGCTTTCAGGTGCTCCCGTGGGCTGGAAAAGGTGGATACAGTCCTAGGAGACTGGAAAGCTGAACTAATTTATGCAGGAAAAGTCAGCAACCGCCGAGCCGAGAAGTTCGTGACGAATCGAATTTACTGTAAATTCGCTCATCTCTAATTAGGATTATTGTAATACTGTTACTATGAAAGCATTATGTACCTTCACCTACCTTCACATTTTCATAAACAGGAATGTCTTCATTTTTATTCTCTGATGACTCTGAGGATGGAAAAGAATTTATAAGAAATAGTAGCTGACAACTTACGTTTATAAACTATTGTAACCTCTAGAGGTGGCCGGGCATAAATGTTTGTTTTAGCCACCGCAAGGTATATTTTTGGATACCAGGTCCAGACTTCTGTTCAGTAGCCTGGACATCAATGATCAAGTGATTGCCCACCATTAACCATTTAGATGTCATAATCAATACTGATCACAGCATTTAAAGCAGCTCCTGTGCTTAGTGACCCTAATCAGACCCCTGATTGCGGGGGTCCAATGAATGAAAATGGCGACTGGATGTCCCCTCACCTGCTCCGTGCTGCTTTGCTGCAATCCTCTTGTATGGTCTGCCTTTTGTCAGGCTGTACAAGTGGATAGTCAATATTACTTAACAGTAATAGCAATGAAGTGATTGCTATTAACAGTCCTCTATGGGGGAAAAAATATTAAATAAATAACTAAAAATAAATAAATAAATAACTAAAAATAAGCCCCTTCCCAATCACCCTCTTTTTCCATTTTACAAAAAAATTTTAAGTTGAAAAAAAACCATATTTAGTATTGCCGCACATGGAAATGTATGTGCGAACTTTTCAAATATGATGTTAATGATTTTGTACGGTGAACAGCGTAAAAGTCCAAAATTGCTAATTTTTGGTCACATCTCATCCCAGAAAAAAAACACACAACCAAGAGCAGTTCATTGTGAGATGAGCTATGATTGGTAAGGCTGCACACAAACCCCTCAGCACTCCAGGCTGCATTTCCTGATTTTACACTTCTGCCAGGCCAACGGGAGTCCAAAGTCTGCAAGAGATGGGGGTAAATGTGCTCCGGACAACTAGGGAGACACCTAGTGGCAGATTTTTTACACACAAATAAAACATAGAAAACTTAATTTTTTTCAAACAAAGTACATTAGAAAGATTTTTTTTTTATTTACCATATGGAGTACAATAGCAAAAATTTGTTTCAATGACAGTTGTTACGCCGAGCGCTCCGGGTCCCCGCTCCTCCCCGGAGCGCTCGCAACATCCTCGCTACGGCAGCGCCCCGGTCAGATCCACTGACCGGGTGCGCTGCGATACCGCCTCCAGCCGGGATGCGATTCGCGATGCGGGTGGCGCCCGCTCGCGATGCGCACCCCGGCTTCCGTACCTGACTCGCTCTCCCTCGGTCCTGTCCCGGTGCGCGCGGCCCCGCTCCCTAGGGCGCGCGCGCCGGGTCTCTGCGATTTAAAGGGCCACTGCGCCACTGATTGGCGCAGTGGTTCCAATTAGTGTCTTCACCTGTGCACTCCCTATGTATACCTCACTTCCCCTGCACTCCCTCGCCGGATCTTGTTGCCCTTGTGCCTAGTGAAAGCGTTCCCTTGTGTGTTCCTAGCCTGTGTTCCAGACCTCCTGCCGTTGCCCCTGACTTCGATCCTTGCTGCCTGTCCCAACCTTCTGCTACGTCCGACCTTGCTTTTGTCTACTCCCTTGTACCGCGCCTATCTTCAGCAGTCAGAGAGGTTGAGCCGTTGCTAGTGGATACGACCTGGTTACTACCGCCGCAGCAAGACCATCCCGCTTTGCGGCGGGCTCTGGTGAACACCAGTAGTAACTTAGAACCGGTCCACTAGCACGGTCCACGCCAATCCCTCTCTGGCACAGAGGATCCACCTCCTGCCAGCCGGCATCGTGACAGTAGATCCGGCCATGGATCCCGCTGAAGTACCTCTGCCAGTTGTCGCCGACCTCACCACGGTGGTCGCCCAGCAGTCACAACAGATAGCGCAACAAGGCCACCAGCTGTCTCAACTGACCGTGATGCTACAGCAGCTACTACCACAGCTTCAGCAATCATCTCCTCCGCCAGCTCCTGCACCTCCTCCGCAGCGAGTGGCCGCTTCAGGCCTACGACTATCCTTGCCGGATAAATTTGATGGGGACTCTAAGTTTTGCCGTGGCTTTCTTTCACAATGTTCCCTGCACTTGGAGATGATGTCGGACCAGTTTCCTACTGAAAGGTCTAAGGTGGCTTTCGTAGTCAGCCTTCTGTCTGGAAAAGCTCTGTCATGGGCCACACCGCTCTGGGACCGCAATGACCCCGTCACTGCCTCTGTACACTCCTTCTTCTCGGAAATTCGTAGTGTCTTTGAGGAACCTGCCCGAGCCTCTTCTGCTGAGACTGCCCTGCTGAACCTGGTCCAGGGTAATTCTTCCGTTGGCGAGTACGCCATACAATTCCGTACTCTTGCTTCTGAACTATCCTGGAATAATGAGGCCCTCTGCGCGACCTTTAAAAAAGGCCTATCCAGCAACATTAAAGATGTTCTGGCCGCACGAGAAATTCCTGCTAATCTACATGAACTCATTCATCTTGCCACTCGCATCGACATGCGTTTTTCCGAAAGGCGTCAGGAGCTCCGCCAGGATATGGACTTTGTTCGCACGAGGCGTTTTTTCTCCCCGGCTCCTCTCTCCTCTGGTCCTCTGCAATCCGTTCCTGTGCCTCCCGCCGTGGAGGCTATGCAAGTTGACCGGTCTCGCCTGACACCTCAAGAGAGGACACGACGCCGCATGGAGAATCTCTGCCTGTACTGTGCCGGTACCGAACACTTCCTGAAGGATTGTCCTATCCGTCCTCCCCGCCTGGAAAGACGCACGCTGACTCCGCACAAAGGCGAGACAGTCCTTGATGTCAACTCTGCTTCTCCACGTCTTACTGTGCCTGTGCGGATATCTGCATCTACCTTCTCCTTCTCTACTATGGCCTTCTTGGATTCCGGATCTGCAGGAAACTTTATTTTGGCCTCTCTCATCAACAGGTTCAACATCTCGGTAACCAGTCTCGCCAGACCCCTCTACATCAATTGTGTTAACAATGAAAGATTGGACTGTACCATACGTTACCGCACGGAGCCCCTCCTAATGTGCATCGGACCTCATCATGAAAAAATTGAGTTTTTGGTCCTCCCCAATTGCACTCTTCCGAAATTCTCCTTGGACTACCGTGGCTTCAACGCCATTCCCCAACCCTGGATTGGTCCACAGGGGAGATCAAGAGCTGGGGTACCTCTTGTTTCAAGGACTGCCTTAAACCGGTTCCCAGTACTCCCTGTCGTGACCCTGTGGTTCCCCCTGTAACCGGTCTCCCTAAGGCCTATATGGACTATGCTGACGTATTTTGCAAGAAACAAGCTGAGACTCTACCTCCTCACAGGCCTTATGACTGTCCTATTGACCTCCTCCCAGGCACTACTCCACCCCGGGGCAGAATGTATCCTCTGTCCGCCCCAGAGACTCTTGCTATGTCCGAGTACATCCAGGAAAATTTAAAAAAGGGGTTTATCCGCAAATCCTCCTCTCCTGCCGGAGCTGGATTTTTCTTTGTGTCCAAAAAAGATGGCTCCCTACGTCCTTGCATTGACTACCGCGGACTTAATAAAATCACGGTAAAGAACCGCTACCCTCTACCTCTTATCTCTGAACTCTTTGATCGCCTCCAAGGTGCCCACATCTTTACCAAACTGGACTTAAGAGGTGCTTATAATCTCATCCGCATCAGGGAGGGGGACGAATGGAAAACGGCATTTAACACTAGAGATGGACACTTTGAGTATCTGGTCATGCCCTTTGGCCTGTGCAACGCCCCTGCCGTCTTCCAAGACTTTGTTAATGAAATTTTTCGTGATCTCTTATATTCCTGTGTTGTTGTGTATCTGGACGATATTCTGATTTTTTCTGCCAACCTAGAAGAACACCGCCAGCATGTCCGCATGGTTCTTCAGAGACTTCGAGTCAATCAACTTTATGCCAAAATGGAGAAATGTCTGTTTGAATGTCAATCTCTTCCTTTCCTAGGATACTTGGTCTCTGGCCAGGGACTACAAATGGACCCAGACAAACTCTCTGCCGTCTTAGATTGGCCACGCCCCTCCGGACTCCGTGCTATCCAACGTTTTTTGGGGTTCGCCAATTATTACAGACAATTTATTCCACATTTTTCCACCATTGTGGCTCCTATCGTGGCTTTAACCAAGAAGAATGCCAATCCTAAGTCATGGCCTCCTCAAGCGGAAGACGCCTTTAAACGGCTCAAGTCTGCCTTTTCTTCTGCTCCCGTGCTCTCCAGACCTGACCCATCTAAACCCTTCCTATTGGAGGTTGATGCCTCCTCAGTAGGAGCTGGAGCGGTTCTTCTACAAAAAAATTCTTCAGGGCATGCTGTTACTTGTGGTTTTTTTTCTAGGACCTTCTCTCCGGCGGAGAGGAACTACTCCATCGGGGATCGAGAGCTACTGGCCATTAAATTAGCACTTGAGGAATGGAGGCATCTGCTGGAGGGATCAAAATTTCCAGTTATTATTTACACCGATCACAAGAATCTCTCCTATCTCCAGTCTGCCCAACGGCTGAACCCTCGCCAGGCCAGGTGGTCTCTGTTCTTTGCCCGGTTTAATTTTGAAATTCACTTTCGCCCTGCCGATAAGAACATTAGGGCCGATGCTCTCTCTCGTTCCTCGGATGCCTCGGAAGTAGAGCTCTCTCCGCAACACATCATTCCTCCTGACTGCCTGATCTCCACTTCTCCAGCCTCCATCAGGCAAACTCCTCCAGGGAAGACCTTCGTCTCTCCACGCCAACGCCTCGGAATCCTCAAATGGGGTCACTCCTCCCATCTCGCAGGCCATGCGGGCATGAAGAAATCCTTGCAACTCATCTCTCGTTTCTATTGGTGGCCGACTCTGGAAACGGATGTTGTTGATTTTGTGCGGGCCTGCACTGTCTGTGCCCGGGATAAGACTCCTCGCCAGAAGCCTGCTGGTCTTCTTAATCCTCTGCCTGTCCCCGAACAGCCTTGGTCTCTGATTGGTATGGACTTTATTACAGACTTACCCCCATCCCGTGGCAACACTGTTGTTTGGGTGGTCGTTGATCGATTTTCCAAGATGGCACATTTTATTCCTCTTCCTGGTCTTCCTTCAGCGCCTCAGTTGGCAAAACAATTTTTTGTACACATTTTTCGTCTTCACGGGTTGCCCACGCAGATCGTCTCGGATAGAGGCGTCCAATTCGTGTCAAAATTCTGGAGGGCTCTCTGTAAACAACTCAAGATTAAATTAAACTTTTCTTCTGCTTATCATCCTCAATCCAATGGGCAAGTAGAAAGAATTAACCAGGTCCTGGGTGATTATTTACGGCATTTTGTTTCCTCCCGCCAGGATGACTGGGCAGATCTTCTTCCATGGGCCGAATTCTCGTACAACTTCAGAGTCTCTGAATCTTCTTCCAAATCCCCATTTTTCGTGGTGTACGGCCGTCACCCTCTTCCCCCCCTCCTTACTCCCTTGCCCTCTGGTTTGCCCGCTGTGGATGAAATAACTCGTGATCTTTCCACCATTTGGAAAGAGACCCAAAATTCTCTCTTACAGGCTTCATCACGCATGAAGAAGTTTGCTGATAAGAAAAGAAGAGCTCCCCCCATTTTTTCTCCCGGAGACAAGGTATGGCTCTCCGCTAAATATGTCCGCTTCCGTGTTCCCAGCTACAAATTGGGACCACGCTATCTTGGTCCTTTCAAAATCTTGTGCCAAATTAATCCTGTCTCTTACAAACTTCTTCTTCCTCCTTCTCTTCGTATTCCTAATGCCTTTCATGTCTCTCTTCTTAAACCACTCATCATCAACCGTTTCTCTCCCAAACTTATTTCTCCTACTCCTGTCTCCGGTTCTTCAGACATCTTCACCGTAAAGGAGATACTGGCCTCCAAAAAGGTCAGAGGAAAAACTTTTTTTTTAGTGGACTGGGAGGGCTGTGGTCCTGAAGAGAGATCCTGGGAACCTGAGGACAATATCCTAGATAAAAGTCTGGTCCTCAGGTTCTCAGGCTCTAAGAAGAGGGGGAGACCCAAGGGGGGGGGGGTACTGTTACGCCGAGCGCTCCGGGTCCCCGCTCCTCCCCGGAGGGCTCGCAACATCCTCGCTACGGCAGCGCCCCGGTCAGATCCACTGACCGGGTGCGCTGCGATACCGCCTCCAGCCGGGATGCGATTCGCGATGCGGGTGGCGCCCGCTCGCGATGCGCACCCCGGCTTCCGTACCTGACTCGCTCTCCCTCGGTCCTGTCCCGGCGCGCGCGGCCCCGCTCCCTAGGGCGCGCGCGCGCCGGGTCTCTGCGATTTAAAGGGCCACTGCGCCACTGATTGGCGCAGTGGTTCCAATTAGTGTCTTCACCTGTGCACTCCCTATGTATACCTCACTTCCCCTGCACTCCCTCGCCGGATCTTGTTGCCCTTGTGCCTAGTGAAAGCGTTCCCTTGTGTGTTCCTAGCCTGTGTTCCAGACCTCCTGCCGTTGCCCCTGACTACGATCCTTGCTGCCTGCCCAGACCTTCTGCTACGTCCGACCTTGCTTTTGTCTACTCCCTTGTACCGCGCCTATCTTCAGCAGTCAGAGAGGTTGAGCCGTTGCTAGTGGATACGACCTGGTTACTACCGCCGCAGCAAGACCATCCCGCTTTGCGGCGGGCTCTGGTGAACACCAGTAGTAACTTAGAACCGGTCCACTAGCACGGTCCACGCCAATCCCTCTCTGGCACAGAGGATCCACCTCCTGCCAGCCGGCATCGTGACAACAGTGTCCATTTAAAAAAAATAAAAAATAAAAAACAGGCCCTCATTTGAGTCTGGATGTGTGGATAGAAACATAACAGAGTTTTGTCTCTTAGTAGGGGAGGAGGAAAGAATGAAACAACAATAATATAAAATTGCTGTGTCCTCAAGGCCAAAATGAGATGTGTCCTTAAAGGGGTTATCCAGGAAAAAACTTTTTTATATATATCAACTGACTCCAGAAAGTTAAACAGATTTGTAAATTACTTCTATTAAAAAATCTTAATCTTTCAGTACTTATGAGCTTCTGAAGTTAAGGTTGTTCTTTTCTGTCTAAGTGCTCTCTGATGACACGTGTCTTGGGAAACGCCCAGTTTAGATGCAAATCCCCATAGCAAATCTCTTCTAAACTGGGCGATTCCCGAGACACGTGTCATCAGAGAGCACTTAGACAGAAAAGAACAACCTTAACTTCAGAAGCTCATAAGTACTGAAAGGATTAAGATTTTTTAATAGAAGTAATTTACAAATCTGTTTAACTTTCTGGACACAGTTGATATATATAAAAAAGGTTTTTCCTGGATAACCCCTTTAAGGGTTTAAGACTCTATTGTGTTTAGGTCCAAACTTCTGCTTATTAATATCATAACGGATCTTTATCGCATTCAGTTTTTTGTTTCTAGAAATACAAAGTCCAAATCCAATAGATTAGATTAGGAGCGTAACACGTACTGTTTTATTTTGGACATAAAGGTTTTCGCACAGTGCAGTAAGCTTCCTCTAGTAGCAGCTGTAGCAAGGCAGTATATATATATACAGTGATCCCTCAACTTACAATGGCCTCAACATACAATAGTTTCAACATACAATATTTTTTTCTGGACCATCGTAACTTGAAACCAGACTCAACATACAATGCTTCAAACCGTCCAGATCTGTGATACCTGTCACAACTAGAGGAACTGACCAATCAGAATGGGCATTTTACTGGTAAATCACCTGTATTACTGAAGTACAAGCACTGACTGGTGTCTGGTAGCGCCCCCTACAGTACAGGGAGGAACTACATGTTCTGTACTACTCCTTACCTGTGCCAGGGTTAGCTGCTCCTTTGGACACCAAGTAAGGACGGCTCCATTTAGGACACTGTGTGTACTGTATAGGACCCTGAAGAAGTTCCTGTCCGCTACATAAGCCATTGTTTCCCAACCAGGGTGCCTCCAGCTGTTGCAAAACGACAACTTCCAGCATGCCCGGACAGCCGTTGGCTGTCCGGGCATGCTGGAAGTTGTTGTTTTGCAACAGCTGGAGGCACCCTGGTTGGGAAACACTGACATAGACAGTGATTTACAGCTCCCAGCAGATCTTTCTTACTTTTATATGTAAGGATTTGCTTTATCTATATTAGTTATCTACTTATTTTTCTTTAATCCTCACTTTTTCCTATTTTCGGATGACATTTTGGTGGCTTCAGAACCAATTACCAGGTTTCCATAGA
Organism: Hyla sarda; assembly: GCF_029499605.1. Classification (NCBI taxonomy): domain Eukaryota; kingdom Metazoa; phylum Chordata; class Amphibia; order Anura; family Hylidae; genus Hyla; species Hyla sarda. The sequence goes on along the minus strand of NC_079198.1, from coordinate 18,808,655 downwards.
GTTCTGGTCTCAACATACAATGGTTTCAACATACAATGGTCGTCCTGGAACCAATTAATATTGTAACTTGAGGGACCACTGTATATATATATATATATATATATATATATATATATATATATATGTGTGTGTATACAGCTATATATTTAAACTATATCTATGCAGAGGATATGGAACTTTGTATTAGAAAAACAAAACAACACTTGATATAAAGACAAATAAAAAAACATTTATCAGCTCAGAATTTAGACAAATTCTATTTAAGCACTGCTTAGGATCACTCCTGTAAGATTAAATGATATAGATGGTCAATATATGAACTATTGTCCTTGTAATTTTTATTATATAAGCAAAATGATACGATCCTTAAAGGGGTACTCTGCTGCTCAGCGTTTGGAACATCATAGCCCCGTCCCATCATGACGTCACGCTCCGCCCCCCTCAACGCAAGTCTATGGAAGGGGGCGTGACATCCATCACGCCCCCTCCCATAGACTTGCATTGAGGGGGTGGGGCATGACCTCATAAGGGGGCGGGGTTATGATGTCAAAAGCTCCAGGCGCCGGCTCCAGCATTCGGAACAGTTTGTTCCCAACGCTGAGCAGCGGAGTACCCCTTTAAAAAGAAGATTCTATGAGCACATGTCCTCCATTACTTTAGGTTGTGCAAGATTAATAAATAATATAGATAAACAGATTTGTAAATTACTTCTATTAAAAAATCTTAATCCTTCCAGTACTTATTAGCTGCTGAATACTGTAGAAGAAATTCTTTTCTTTTTGGAGCACAGAGCTCTCTGCTGACATCACGAGCACAGTGCTCTCTGCTGACATCTCTGTCCATTTTACGAACTGTCCAGAGTAGGAGAAAATCCCCATAGAAAACATAGGCTGCTCAGGACAGTTCCTAAAACGGACAGAGATGCCAGCAGAGAGCACTGTGGACATGATGTCAGCAGAGAGCACTGTGTTCCAAAAAGAAAATAATTTCCTTTGTAGTATTCAGCAGCTAATAAGTACTGGAAGGGTTAGGATTTTTTAATAGAAGTAATTTACAAATCTGTTTAACTTTCTGGCATCAGTTGATTAAAAAAAAATAATAAAATAAGTTTTCCACCGGAGTACCCCTATAAAGGGGTATTCCAGGAAAACACTTTTTTATATATATCAACTGGCTCCAGAAAGTTAAACAGATTTGTAAACGACTTCTATTAAAAAATCTTAATCCTTTCAGTACTTATGAGCCTCTGAAGTTAAGGTTGTTCTTTTTTGTCTAAATCTTCTCTGATGACACCTGTCTTGGGAACCGCCCAGTTTAGAAGAGGTTTGCTATGGGGATTTGCTTCTAAACTGGGCATTTCCCGAGACAGGTGTCATCAGAGAGGATTTAGACAGAAAAGAACAACCTTAACTTCAGAAGCTCATAAGTACTGAAAGGATTAAGATTTTTTAATAGAAGTCATTTACAAATCTGTTTAACTTTCTGGAGCCAGTTGATATATAAAAAAAAAAGTTTTTTCCTGGAATAACCCCTTTAATGTTATTATTAGTTAATGGGGCCTGTGTTTCCATAAATTCTACAGCTAAATAACCTAAACCTCCGTGATGACGCGTTGTCCTTTGTAGCCGTCATTTCTGATAGTAGACATGTCAGCATTACTCTTACCAGTCTCTTCCTTGGTCACACGTTTCCTATATAACCAGACACCAATAATTATTACTACAGCTCCACAGATTATGGCAAAGACAAGTCCAAGTATAAGTCCTATGGGGTTGTCATTTTTATCAATTATTGGATCTAGGAACAAAAAGAAAGAAAACTAGATAACATATTAGTAATAATGATGATAATAATAATAAAACTTAAGTCATCATAAATATCTATGTTTGTAGTATTGTTTTTAAAGAGGAACTTAATTTAAGCATTATCGTATTTTTCGCCCTATAGGACGCACCGGCATATAAGACGCACCCAATTTTAAAGGTGCAAAATCTAGAAAAAAAAGATTCTGAACACAACAGTGATCTTCAACCTGCGGACCTCCAGATGTTGCAAAACTACAACTCCCAGCATGCCCGGACAGCCAACGGCTGTCCGGGCATGCTGGGAGTTGTAGTTTTGCAACATCTGGAGGTCCGCAGGTTTAAGACCACTGGTATAGGAGGTAATACTCATGTGTCTCCGCCGCTCCGGACCCGTCACCGCTCGTCACCGCTGCCCTGGATGTCGCTCCATCGCTGTCGCCGCGTCCCCGACGCTCCGGACGTCTTCTTACCCGGGATCCACGCTCTCCGTCGCCGTCATCACGGCACTACGCGCGCCGCTCCTATTGGATGACGGGAAGGCGTGCGCGATGCCGCCCGATGCTTTAAACGAACGTTGGGTGCAGCAGGGAGATCGTCGGGGTCCCCTGCGGCGGGGTCCCCCACGATCAGACATCTTATCCCCTGTTCTTTATATAGGGGATAAGATGTCTAGTGGAGGAGTACCCCTTTAACAACTGTAATGCAGCCCTGTTGCAGCCATCTCCATCTGCAACTGATTCACCAAATCCTTTATAATCTTACCTGCAGTCACAGCCACATATATAGAGGAAGTAGTAGTGTGGAAAGTCACTGGGTTCCTCAGGAAGGGGTGAACAGAGCTGGGCGAACCTGGTTTCTTTAGGCTAACTTGGCTTGTGCAATGCCAGATGTGGCAAATCAGGCACAGTGCAAAAAGAAAGAAAGGCATAGCCAGGGTCCGAGTATAGGAACAAGGCCTAGTATCACTAGTTCATTAATGCCTGCTGTCCACCGGATACAACTACTACTAGTCCACCAATGCCTGCTGTCTACTGGTTTCAGCTACTACTAGTCCACTTATGTCTGCTATCCACTGGTACCAGCTACTACTAGTCCACAATGCCTGCTGCCCGCTGGCTACAGCAACTACTAGTTCACCAATGCCTGCTGTCTGCTGGTGCCAGCTACTACTAGTTCACCAATGCCTGCTGTCTGCTGGTGCCAGCTACTACTAGTTCACCGATGCCTGCTGTCCGCTGGTGCCAGCTACTACTAGTTCACCAATGCCTGCTGTCTGCTGGTGCCAGCTACTACTAGTTCACCAATGCCTGCTGTCTGCTGGTGCCAGCTACTACTAGTTTACCAATGCCTGCTGTCTGCTGGTGCCAGCTACTACTAGTTCACCAATGCCTGCTGTCTGCTGGTGCCAGCTACTACTAGTTCACCAATGCCTGCTGTCTGCTGATGCCAGCTACTACTAGTTCACCAATGCCTGCTGTCCGCTGGTGCCAGCTACTACTAGTTCACCGATACCTGCTGTCCGCTGGCTACAATTAACCATAAATCCCCAGAGGATCTCAGGGACAATAACAATTTTTCAATACTCCTTTAAGGATTGACCCCTCATGGTAAACCCTAAACCAAAGGGTTTACCTGAGGGGTCAATCCCTGTAGGAGTGTTGAAAAAAAAGTCAGCTGGCTACAGCTACTACTAGTCCACCAAAGTCTTCTGTCCGCTGGCTACAGCTACTACTAGTCCCCCAATGCCTGCTGACAGCTGGCTACATCTACTGCTCCACCAATGCCTGCTGACAGCTGGCTACATCTACTGCTCCACCAATGCCTGCTGACAGCTGGCTACATCTACTGCTCCACCAATGCCTGCTGTCAGCTGGCTACATCTACTGCTCCACCAATGCCTGCTGTCAGCTGGCTACATCTACTGCTCCACCAATGCCTGCTGACAGCTGGCTACATCTACTGCTCCACCAATGCCTGCTGTCAGCTGGCTACATCTACTGCTCCACCAATGCCTGCTGTCAGCTGGCTACATCTACTGCTCCACCAATGCCTGCTGACAGCTGGCTACATCTACTGCTCCACCAATGCCTGCTGACACTGAATGGCATATTGGGCGTATGAGGAAAAGAGATGAGTACCGGATAGCCACACTCTAAGACCCTCGGTATAAAGCCCAAATGGCTACATTTTCTTTTCACCTTCCGAGAAGGAGGCTAAATCAGATTTTAATAGGGACAAGCTACGCAGCCAGCTTACCCCGGCATTCCTACGGCAAACACCTGCAGAACAGGGGTCCTGTCTTCCCCACCCAGCTGAGTCAATGTCGGAGTGCATGATGATTATATCGTTTTAACTTAATTTAAAAAAGCAATGTCTTTACTGTATAAAGGTTCTTCAATATCCTGTTGCAATTCTGCATTATTTTTTACAATTTTCAAAATATACAAAAGCATTTTTTTTCCACTGTTGACAGTTTCTTCACTATTTTGAGACACCGTCACCAATCTTGCTGCAACTCCGAAAAGGGATCATTTTTGGAACGTCTTCTGATTTGACAGTACTACCACCTCCGCTGTCTACTGCAACTCCCACCACCCTTGCTGATACCGCTACTTCCACCTAGGCCTACACATACATAACTCATGATCCTCCAAAAAAGGAATATTTTTGGGGGGCTTTTCATGCAGAAGCAATTTTTTCTTCTATATTTTGGGACACCAATCCTGTTGCAAATCCCAAGTTGCGTCTTTTGATACCTCTGTTTTCATTTTAACCCCTTAACGACGCAGGACGTAAATGTACGTCCTGTGAGGTGGTACTTAACGCACCAGGACGTACATTTACGACCTATACATAACCACAGGCATTGGAGCGATGCCCGGATCATGTGCGGCAGGTCCCGGCTGCTTATCAAAGCCAGGGACCCGCCGGTAATAACGGACACCTGCGATCGCGTGGATGTCCGCCATTAATCCCTCAGATGCCGTGATCAATACAGATTACGGCATCTGCAGCATTGCGGACACAATCGGATCGGATGGCCCGCATCGTTGCCGCGGCGATCTGATCATCCAGCACGACAGACAGAGATCCCCCTCACCTGCCTCCGCTGCCTTCCGGGCGTCTTCTGCTCTGATCTGCCTTCCCGCAGACCAGAGCAGAAGATGACCGTTAATACTGATCAGTGCTATGTCCTATACATAGCACTGAACAGTATTAGCAATCGAGTGATTGCTATAAATAGTCTCCTATGGGGACTATAAAAGTGTAAAAATAAAAGTAAAAAAAGTAAAAAAATTTGAAACCCCCCCAATAAAAACGTAAATTGTCCCATTTTCCCTATTTCACCCCCAAAAAGTGTAAAAAAATCATTTTATATACATTTATTTGGTATTTCCGCGTGCGTAGATGTCCAAACTATTAAAATAAATTGTTAATGATACCGTACGGTGAACGGCGTGAACGTAAAAAAAAAAAGTCCAAAATAGCTGTTTTTTATAACATTTTATTTAAAAAAAATTCATTAAAAATGTAATAAAAGTTTTATATAAGCAAATATGGTATTAATAAAAAGTATAGATCACCGTGCAAAAAAATTAGCCCTCATACCGCCACTTATACGGAAAAATGCTAAAGTTATAGGTCTTCAAAATAGGGGGATTTTAAACATACTAATTTGGTTAAAAAGTTAGCGATTTTTTTTAAGCGCAACAGTATTAGAAAAGTGTATAATCATGGTCTCCGGCCTCCGGCTCCCAGCCTTCTGAACTAAATGTTCAGAACACTGGAGCACCAGATTACCCCTTTAATGCAATTTTTTCTTGCTGTTAGTTACCATGGGTTACCACATGTTGTCATAACTTTGACATTAACCAATTTAACCAACCAGAATAAACGACCTATCAGGGTTGTAGAGCTTCTAGGCCGTATTATACACATGTTTGGCGGTTCACAGAGAACTTGTTTGCCGCAAACTAAAAATTTTCTGAAAATTCAACGAGCCCGGCGAACGCAACTTTTCAATAGTCGCTCATCTCTAGTTATTATGCAATAAATATGTATGTGGTTGTGATAAGGACAACATTTCTATGCGATTGCACATACATAAGGCTCAATGTGAGCTTGTAACATATGGGAAGGTGGAAAGGTTCACTCACCGGTATTGGTCACCATTTCCTCCGTTGTATCAGTATTATCCCAGTAGTCAGATCCAGTAGTTACATCAAACAGAGTGGTCACCTGATCAGTAGTATCACTCATTGTGAGGCAGAAAAAGAACTACAGGAAAAGAAGAAAAAAAAACACAAATCAGTCTCTTTTTATTTATTTTTTATTTTTATTTTTTACAAATTAAAATCTTTGAGATAATCTATACAATCATTAAAGGGGTACTCACCAGGAAAACATTTTGTTGTTTTATTTTATTTTTATATCAACTGATGCTAGAAAATTTAAACAGATTTGTAAAAATCTTCATCCTTGCAGTACTTATCAGCTGCTGTATGTTCCACAGTTCTTTTCTTTTTGAATTTCCTTTCTGTCTGACCACAGTGCTCTGTGCTGACACCTCTGTCCATTTTAGGAACTGTCCAGAGCAGGAGAGCTTTGCTATGGGGATTTGCTCCTACTCTGGACAGTTCCTAAAATGGACAGAGGTGTCAGCAGAGAGCAATGGTCAGAAAGAAAGAAAATTCAAAAAGAAAAGAACTTCCTGTGGAACATACAGCAGATGATAAGTACTGGAAGAAATAAGATTATTTAATAGAAGTCATTTACAAATCTGTTTAACTTTCGGGCACCAGTTGATTTAAAAAAAAAAAAAAAAGGTTTTCCAGTGGAGTACCCCTTTAACAATAGTCATTTGCAGAGGTATGGTATAAGATATATTTCTAAAGAAACCACCAGTAATTGCTACTTTATGAAAAACAGTTGAGTACATTGAAATGTATACCATGAAATTGTATTACGGGGGTCATTTGTGTTGCGCAAAGTAGTTGACTACTCCATACACAAGGCTGGTGCAAGGATTTTTGCCATCCTAGGCAAAAGCTAATTTTGCATTGACTCCTCCCATTAACACGCCCCACCTTACTACTGGGATGACACAATGTAACAAAATTTTCTCATGTAATCTCCTTACTTCTGGGGTAATACACTGTGACAAACCCCCTCTGGATGTGATCACCTTACTACTGGGGTGACACACTGTAACAAACCTCCTCCTCATGTAATCTCCTTACTACTGGGGTGACACACAGTAACAAACCCCCTCCTCATGTAATCTCCTTACTACTGGGGTGACACACTGTAACAAACCTCCTCCTGATGTAATCACCTTACTACTGGGGTGGCACACTGTAACAAACCTCCTCCTCATTTAATCTCCTTACTACTGGGGTGAAACACTGTAACAAACCTCATCCTGATGTAATCTCCTTACTACTGGGGTGACACACTGTTCAAACCTCCTCCTCATGTAATCTCCTTACTACTGGGGTGAAACACTGTAACAAACCCCCTCCTCATGTAATCTCCTTACTACTGGGGTGACACACTGTAACAAACCTCCTCCTCATGTAATCTCCTTACTACTGGGGTGACACACTGTAACAAACCTCATCCTGATGTAATCTCCTTACTACTGGGCTGACACACTGTAACAAATCTCCTCCTCATGTAACCTCCTTACTACCGGGGTGAAACACTGTAACAAACCTCCTCCTCATGTAATCTCCTTACTACTGGGGTGACACACTGTAACAAACCTCCTCCTCATGTAATCTCCTTACTACTGGGGTGACACACTGTAACAATCCTCCTCCTCATGTAATCTCCTTACTACTGGGGTGACAGTTTTGCATCTGTCAGGACCTACGATGGCCCCGACATACGATCATTTCCCCATATGATGGCCTCTCAGAGTCCATCGCATGTTGGAGGCAGCATCAACATACGAGGCTTTTGTATGTCGGGGCCATCGCATAAACGGCTATCCGGCAGCGCAGACTGCTTCAGCTGCCACCAGATAGCCGTTTCCGGTGCCCCGTGTGGTCCACTGACGATCACTTACCTGTCCTCGGGGCTCCGGCGCGTCCTCTTCAGGATCCCCTGCATCGTCGGCGCTCTCCATCGTCGTCATCACGTCGCTGCGCACGCCGTCCTGTCATCCAATAGGAGCGGCGTGCGTAGCGACGTGATGGCAGCGATGGAGAGCGAAGATGCCGGGGAAGCAGAGGCCTTGCCTGAGCGACGGGGACACCCGGGGGACGCGGCGACAGCGATGGAAGGCGACATCCAGGGCAGCGGTGACGAGCGGTGACGGTCCGGAGCGGCGAGGACAGGTGAGTACAACTTCCTATACCTGTGGTCTTCAACCTGCGGACCTCCAGATGTTGCAAAACTACAACTCCCAGCATGCCCGGACAGCCAACGGCTGTCCGGGCATGCTGGGTGTTGTAGTTTTGCAACATCTGGAGGTCCGCAGGTTGTAGACCACTGTCCTATACTTTACATTGCACGGATCCCTCAACATACGATGGTTTCAACAAACGATGGTCCATTTGGAACGGATTACCATCGTATGTTGAGGGACCACTTGTATTCATTTTTTCCCGCATATTTGCATATTCCTTCTTTTCACTTTTGGGCCAATTAGAATGATGCAAATACACTTGTCAGAGGTTATCAACAACATCCCTAGCAACCAATAGTAAAGTTGCCCTCCCCCTCACTGTTTTCTTCCGTGAATATGCGAATATGCAAATATAACAAATACACGAAATTCGCGAAAATAGGACGAATATTCGTCTATATATTCGCGAAATATCACAAATTTGAATATGGCCAATGCCGCTCATCACTATTTTTTAAGTTAATAGGTGCATCTCATAGCCTCAAAAATACAAGAACTGCGCAAAGAAGGTTGCGCATTTTCCACGTCACATGTCCTGTATGATATCATCCTGCTCTCATGTTATGGGGGACCATTCTATGCAACATATATGTACAGTGAAACCTCTTTAAGATGACCACCAAAAAGTGCACAAAAAAGTCCTTTACGGTGGTGGTCTTATTAAATAAAGCACAATAATTGGTGGAACTGAAAATCCCCCACAGGAAATCTCGTCTGGATACGGGGATGGTCTTCTCAAAATGGTGATTTTACTGAATCTGATGTACTATATACTATATATTGTACCATGGGCTACTCAATAGCATTCACCATATTGCTGTTCTTACCCCAATATTGTATAAATGACCATATTTTTCGCCGTATAAGACGCACTTTTTCTTCCCCAAAACTGGGGGGGGGAAAAGTTGGTGCGTCTTATACGGCCAATACCTGCGGCCATCAATGGCTGGGACCCGCCGCTAATAGAGGACATCACCGATCGCGGTGATGCCCTGTATTAACCCTTCAGACGCGGCGATCAAAGCTGACCGCCGTGTCTGAAGCGAAAATAGCACTAACCCGGCTGCTCAGTCGGGCTGTTCGGGACCGCGGCGGTGAAATCCCGAACAGCTTACAGGACACTGGGAGGGACCTTACCTGCCTCCTCGGTGTCTGCTCCGTGCCGGGATCCCCTGCGCTCTCCTTCGACGTCATCACGTCGTCGCACACGCTGTCATCCAATAGGAGCGGCGTGCGTAGCGGCGTGATGACGGCGACGTGATGACGGCGACGGAGAGCGTGGATCCTGGGGAAGAAGAAGTCCGGAGCGTCGGGGACACCACTGGGACGCGGCGACACCGATGGAGCGACATCCAGGGCAGCGGTGACGGGTCTGGAGCGGCGCGGACAGGTGAGTATTACATCCTATCCAGTGGTCTTCAACCTGCGGACCTCCAGATGTTGCAAAACTACAACTCCCAGCATGCCCGGAAAGCCAATGGCTGTCCGGGCATGCTGGGAGTTGTAGTTTTGCAATATCTGGAGGTCCGCAGGTTGAAGATCACTGTTGGGTGCAGAATCTTTTATTTCTAGATTTTGCACCTTTAAAATAGGGTGCGTCTTATATGCCGGTGCGTCCTATAGGGCGAAAAATACGGTATTGTGTATCTGCACAGACCATCACTGTGTTAGGGGATGTAAGTGTGATGTCCCAGTACAGGTACACGGTCCTGTACTACCTGTAGGCCCTGTCAGGTTGAGTCCCTTAGTGACCTAGGGGCTCCCCTGCAGGGTCTTCCCCTGTTGTCTCTGTGGTGTCCCGGTACCGTATTGAATACCGTACCTTGTATGGTGGTCCCCAAAGTCAGATTTACTATGTTCAGGTAGGGTCCCCCAGGTGGGACAGCCCCTAGTCGCCTCCTTCTATTCTAGTTTTGTAATGTTTAAATGTATATATTTAATACAATGTATATTAGTATACTTACCTTGGTAGCGTCGCCTTCAGTCATGTGACTATGTTAATTCCTCTGTGTTATGTTGGAGGACCTTTGGAGGTCCTTGGGTCACATGATTACCCATAACTCTTTGTACAGATAATTAACAGAAGTATTGGACCAATCAGCTTAAGGCCAGCCCCTGCCCATATAAGGGAGCTGCAGCCAATGATCGGTCTCTTGGGTTCCGGACTATCAGAGAGGACAGATCCGTGCAACTTGCAAAGACAACCCTAGGCCTGAAGCCTGAACTCAAAACGTGAGTCTTAAACTGAATCCCCGCTAAAGCTAGCGTGACTGCTGGACCCCAACTAAATCCCCTAAATCCAGCGGAACAGCGCATATCAGTCTACGGACTCTAAAACGCTTAAGGTCCCAACCACTGTCAATATCTAAGAGACTTTGCTTGTACAGAGACTGTTGCGTTAATAAAGCTTGCATAAAATCTTCAGTAAAAAAGTTCTGACTGTTTTCAGCAAACTCTCTGGTTGTGGACATTCAATTATTTCATACCTCCCTATCGCTTTTGGGAAGGGTGGCGGAAGGACAAGCATTACAGAGGAGCCCACACCCTGGCCTCACAAGTAGAAAGGGTTAAACAGACCCCATTACATTACCGCACAGACCCCATTACAGTACCGCACAGCTACACCCCTTATACCCTACATCCCCAAGCTACCACATCTCCACCTGTTGTCTCCCTGTGGTTTCATATGGTGTGTGTATCACTTTAATGCTTAGACAGGATCCCTATGTATAGTTAGTATAAAGGACCTGTGGGAGGTCTCAAGGACCTGTGTGTAAGTTGTCACATGTTATATTATGCAGTTACATGATTTATTGTCACATGTTCTCCCAGAGAGCACCAGCTTAACCTATGACCCGCAGCTTGACCAATGTGGTGGCCATTACTCTTCTGTTTCTTAGCACTTACCACCAGATACCTTACTGAGCTCAGCTGCCAGAGATCTCAGGACAAGTGATCAGCATCTGGAAGGCCCAAAAGCTTTAGTCTCTCCAGTAAGTCTACAAGTCTATGTCGGCTGTCACTGAAACTAGTCAAGTCCTGCACATAGTCAAGTCTAACTACAAGTCAAGATTATTACAAGTATTGGTCCAGCAAGCTGCGAGATCCGCTGGGTCCTGGTCACCTCTCTGGGATTCTGGCCTTAGCTGTGAAGATAATTCCATCTGTCATCTACTCAGTAAAGCCTCCGTTTACCCATAACTGGTTGTGGGCTCTCACTACTAGCAACTGGGATAGCGGAGAATCTGGGCGTGTGGTGTTCCGGAACCCTAAAACCCCACTGGCGTCACGAACACATAGGGGTTAATACCATCCGACCCAAGGGGTTAATAACATCAGATCCCACCAACCTACACCACCACACCCGTGGTCCCGCCATTCACCCAGTGGGTCACCACATATAAAATATGGTACATGTTGTGAATGCAAAAGTACTAATTATAGTGGGAGGGGGGGGGGGGGGTATACTGTATTCTGGGTAGTAGCATTCATAAAGTAGGCAGCAGGTACATGTGTTGTGTAAACTCGGCCAAGATAAATTTTGGCCACAGACTGTGTGGCCCAAAAAGAGAAGTACTAGAAAGGAGAACAACTACAGTGAGAGACGATGTCCAGCATGAGTCAATAGATATGTTTGTTCTCCCTTTGATGGTGTCTGCTGCATACTATGTTGTATTTGTCAGGTCTGCTGCAAGGAAGAACTCTGCAAAGTGACTGCACAGAGATAGGAAGCCCGGTAATGGTGAGAATCAGAGTGTAGGGGCACATGACCGGGGGGAGATGAGCAGGCAGGTTAGGATGGTCAAGGGGAGCTCAGGGGTGAGTAAGGGGAGGAGCAAGAAAGGAGAGGGGTATAAAAAGTGGGGGGGGGTGGAGAAAGAAGGGGCAGTTGGCACGTGGCCATAGGAGAAGTCCTGACCGCTCTTTATTTGGTTGTTTTCTTCGTTGTCACAGCAGAGGTAACAGGGGAGGTATTAGGAGGCACGAGGGGACATTGTGACTGCAGAGAAGGGGCTTTCGAGGTGGGCTGGGTATGGCACCCAGCCTGGTGGTGAATTCCCTGCAGGCCCGGAGGGGCCCGGGGGGGGGGGGGATGTCATTCTGAAGCTGGTGCTCCTGGACCTGGTGACATACGTCTAGGGGTCAAATAGGAGGCCCCTGGTTATAGCTGTGCCTTCAAGTCCTTCTCCTGGCAGGTGTAAAATATTATGACTAGTTTGGATAATTGGTTATTTGGGTGTATGATGTTCATACAGGGGGTTTTATTGTGACAATGTTTTAAATTGTTAATGTTCAATAAAATTGGTCTGCTGTGGCCTTGTACGATCAATAAGTGTGAGTTGTTTTTCTGGGGAAAGGTGGTGGATCATGTATGTATGTAACCTCAGAACTTGTATGTAACCTCAATGTGATGTCCCAGTACAGGTACAGGTCCTGTACTACCTGTAGGCCCTGTCAGGTTGAGTCCCTCGGTGACCTGGGGTCTCCCCTGCAGGGTCTCCCTTTATTCTCCTGTTTGTTTAATAAATGTGGTGTATGTTCCTTTATTCCTTAGACAGGATCCCTATGTCTAGATGATATAGAGGACCTGTGGGAGGTCTCAAGGACCTGTGTGTAAGTTGTCACATGTTATGTTATGCAGTCACATGATTTGTTGTCACATGTTCTCCCAGAGAGCACCAGCTTAACCTATGACCCGCAGCTTGACCAATGGGCTTTAGTCCAGACCCCCACTATAAAAAGGGGTGGCCATTTGCAATTCACTCTCTCTTAGATCCTACCATCTGCTCTAAGAACACGTCTTTGCTGAGGCAGCAGCTACCAGAGATCTCAGGACAAGTGATCAGCATCTGGAAGGCCCAAAAGCTACAGTCTCTCCAGTAAGTCTCAAGTCTATGTCTGCTGTCACTGAAACTAGTCAAGTCCTGCACATAGTCAAGTCAAGTCTAATTTCAAGTCAAGTTAACTACAAGTATATTGGTCCAGCAAGCTGTGAGGTCCTCTGGGTACTGGCCACCTCTCTGGGAATTCTGACCTTAGCTGTGAAGATAATTCCATCTGTCTTCTATTCAGTAAAGCCTCCGTTTACCCATAACTGGTTGTGGACTCTCATTCACTACTAGCAATTGGGATAGCGGAAAGTCCGGGCGTGTGGTGTTTTGGAACCCTAAAACCACACTGGCATCACAAACACATAGAGGTTAATACCATCCAGCCCCCTGGGTTAATTAATACCACCAGATCCCACCAACCTACACCGCCACACCCGTGGTCCCACCATTCACCCGGTGGTGCACCACATCAACATGTCTCAGCCCTTGACAAAGCCGGTGTTGTCCGGTGAAACTTCGGGGAGGTTCACAGTTTTGTTGTTTTTAGCAGCAGAATGTATGGCTAAATAATAAATTAGAGGGAATTTTTTAATTCTACCCAGGTCTATTTTGGGATTCCAATAATTCAGATTAATACTAGACTGTACATTCAGTGTTTTTAAAAACATTTATAGGAGCACCTTTTGATTTTTTAAATGAATATAATAAAGTATATACTTTTTGATAGAGGGTTCCTAAGTTGAATAGAGAATTAATTCCTTCAGGGCCGGCTTGCCTCCTTGGGTTTTTTACTTCAATGGGCACTGTCTGATAAAAAAAAAAAAAATTTTATATGTTGTACATCTCAGCATGTATCGGGGAGCGGAGTCTAAGGTGCCGCTGGTCTTCACCAGAGCCCACCGCAAGGCAGGATGGGCTTACTGCGGCAGGCGACACCAAGGTCACTACCCCCCGATACAACTCGACCACACAGGTAGCTGGGCAAAATGAGGTACAGGTGGATGAGGCAAAGGCATAGTCGGACTTAGAAGAAGGTCAAGGCAGTCGGCAAAGGTGCATAGTCAAATAAAGTAGCAGAAGGGTCAAATATACGGGTAAGGCAAACAGACAATTGGGAACGCTTAATCTCAGGCTAGGGGCACTGAAGATCCAGCAGGGAAGAGGGGGAGGAGCCGGCTTAAATAACATATGGGAAGGAACAGGCACCAATTAGTGGTGCACTGGCCCTTTAAATCTGGAAAAGCCAGCGCGCCCTAGGAGGCGGGAGCATGCACGCAGGGAACCAGTACGTCGGGCCGCAGCAGGTAACAAACAGGCCGCGATTCGCAATGGGGCACATCTCGTGACGCAAATCGCAGTCCCTCCAGGGGAAGGAGGCGGCGAACGCTCACGGTCAGTGTGCCGGACCGGAGCGCTCGCGGTGACAAGCTGTAGCACAGTTTGGGACTAGCACTCCTCTGTGCTTACTCCTGTCCTATCAGACTGCAGAATGAAAACAGAAAGAGGTGGGAAGGTTTACAGAGCAGCCTGCAGTTGTTGGATGAGGAGACCCAGCACAGCACAGCAAACTCAGGGAATAAGTGAATGCATAGTGAGTGAGGGCGGGCTCAGTGCTTACCTCAGACACACCCCTTCCTGAGAAGTGGACTGTGTTGGATTTGTTGCAAGTTTTCCATTTTGCATTGAAAAGGGGGAAATATACATTCATAGCGAATACATATCCAGTCTGGGCCATAAAATTACAGCAAATGTGAATCTACCACATCTACCTTTTTGGCATATTTTTGGCTTATAAAAGGGGGGTTTATTTTGTACTTTTTCCCTATGGTTCAATCCACATAATGTTTCAGGGCTCCGCCACCGATATATATTTGGAAAACCATCAAAAAGCTATTCAAATGTAAACCGCCGCATAGCCAAAAGTAATAACAGACCAGCATAGTCTGATTTGGTCATTTGGTCTGTTTTATGGTTAACTCCTTAAGGACGCAGCTCATTTTCACCATAAGGACGCAGCCCTTTTTTGCAATTCTGACCACCGTCACTTTAAGCATCAATAACTCGAAGATGCTTTTACCGATTATTCTGATTCTGAGACTGTTTTTTCATGACATATTCTACTTTATTTTGGTGGTAAATTTTCGTCGTTACTTGCATCTTTTCTTGGTGAAAAATCCCATAATTTCATGAAAATTTTGAAAATTGTTCAATTTTCTAACTTTGAAGCTCTCTGCTTGTAAGGAAAATGGATATTCCAAATACATTTTATATTGATTCACAAATACAATATGTCTACTATATGTTGGCATCATAAAATGGACATATTTTTACTTTTTGAAATAATTAGAGGGCTTCAAAGTAGAGCAGCAATTTTAAAAATTTTCATGAAAATTGCAAAATCTGAAGTGACAGATGTTACAGAACTACAACTCCCAGCATTGCCTGGGCAGTCTTGACATGCTGAGAGTTGTAGTTTGGCAACATCTGGAGGGCTACCATTTGGGCACCACTGTAATAGTGGTCTCCAAACTGTGACCCTCCAGATGTTGCAAAAACTACAACTCCCAGCATGCCCAGACAGCCTTTGGCTGTCTGGGCATGCTGGGAGTTGCAGTTTGGCAACTACTAGAAGGGCAGCAGTAAATATCGCTTTACTGCAACCTTTTCTTACCCCCCCCCCCCCCCCTACCCCCCACCATCGCCTCCCTACCTGCACCGCTGATCTCCGCTGTCTCCACCAATGATCGGCGGTCCCCACGGCATCTTGTCCTCAGGTATCGGCCTCCATTTTCTTCCCCCATTCTGCCCGACATCCAGGGGTGGGCAGAGCGGAGGGTTTCCATGGCAACCCCCTGTCCTGCGCTGCCATTGGTCAGAATTCATTTCTGACTAATGGCAGGGGATAGGAGGAGATCGCAGCACTGCAACCTCGCTCCTATCCCTCAGGATGATCGGGGCTGTCACTGACAGCTCCTATCATCCCTATTTTCCGGGCGATCCGTTCACCAGAGACCCGATCAGCCCGGAATAGCAGAAAATCGCATGTCTGAATTGATATGTGATTTCTTGCGATCGCCGACATGGGGGGGGGGGGGGGGGTCTCAGGACCCACCTCGGCGATGTGCTGGGATGCCTGCTGAATGATTTCAGCAGGCATCCCGGTCCGGTCCCCAACCGGCTAGCGGCGGGGACCGAAATTCTCACGGGCGTATCCATACGCCCTACATCCTTAAGGACTCAGGATGCAGGGCGTATGCATACGCCCTGCGTCCTGAACAGGTTAAGATACATTTTACAAATAAAAAACTGTGTCATATAAAACATCATTTGTACACACACTAGAGCAAGTGGACTCAGCTATAATAAAACCACAAAGCTTTCTAGGGATGCTACTATTGTGTATCAATGGACTGACACTACACCACAAAAAGAAGGAAAGGGATACACAATACAGCGCACACCGAAGGATAAATGTATCAAAGTTCACTACAAAATATCAAAAATTACACAGCAGACAAAAACATTTAAAAACATCTAAAAGGCCCAAAAGGCCACTGCACAAACACTTAATTACTTAATCCTTAATCCTTTCAATACTTATGAGCTGCTGAAATTGAGTTGTTCTTTTCTGTCTAAGTGCTCTCTGATGACGCCTGTCTCGGGAACTGTCCAGAGTAGAAACAAATCCCCATAGCAAACCTCTTCTACTTTGTGCAGTTCCCGAGACAAGCAGAGATGTCAGCAGAGAGCACTGTTGCCAGACAGAAAAGAACAACTCAACTTCAGCAGCTGATAATTATTGGAAGGATTAAGATTTTTTTTATAGAAGTAATTTAAAAATCTGTTTAACTTTCTGGAGCCAGTTGATATGGAAAAAAAAAATTTTTTTTTCCTGGAATACCCCTTTAAGCCATGTGTGTTTCATGTAAAATAAAACATATACATATATGAGCTATGTTTGTAATATAATATAGTGAGGAGTAATATTCAGAATACCTCGTTTTATTTTTAATAATCAATAAAACTCAATTCTGCCTATTTTATTGATTCATTAAAGGGGGTTGTGCTGTATTTCCTCAATACATTGTATAAATTACTGTTCTGTCAAACAGGTATGCAGACATATACTGTGGCGACTGCCTGCAGGCCCATTCATGGGCCTGAACATACTCAACTTGAGACCCAATATACACCAGTGGTCTCAAACTGTGGCCCTCCAGATGTTGCAAAGCTTCAACTGCCAGCATGCCCGGACAGCCAACGGCTGTCCGGGCATGCTGGAAGTTGAAGTTTTGCAACATCTGGAGGGCCACAGTTTGAGACCACGGATATAGACCATTTGCTCACTTTACTTTACAGGAAATTTTGAAATTTTTCAAGAAAATTAAGTATTTCTACCAGAAAAGTATTGCAGTAACACATGTTTTGCTATATACATGTTTATTCCCTTTGTGTGTATTGGAACTAAACCAAAAAAGGGAGAAAAAAAAACAAACAAATTGGACATAATGTCACCAAACTCCAAAAATGGGCAGGGCAAAATTATTGACACCCTTTCAAAATTGTGGAAAAATAAGATTGTGTCAAGCATGTGATGCTCCTTTAAACTCACCTGGGGCAAGTAACAGGTGTGGGCAATATAAAAATCACACCTGAAAGCAGATAAAAAGGAGAGAAGTTCACTTAGTCTTGGCATTGTGTGTTAGTGTTTGCCACACTAAGCATGGGCAACAGAAAGAGGAGAAGAGAACTGTCTGAGGACTTGAGAACCAGAATTGTGGAAAAATATCAACAATCTCAGGGTTACAAGTCCATCTCCAGAGATCTAGATTTGCCCTTGTTCACAGTGCGCAACTTTATCAAGAAGTTTGCAACCCATGGCACTGCAGCTAATCTCCCTGGGCGTGGATGGAAGAGAAACATTGATGAAAGGTGTCAACACAGGATAGTCCAGATGGTGGATAAGCAGCCCCAAACAAGTTCCAAAGATATTCAAGTTGTCCTGCAGGCTCAGGGAGCATCAGTGTCAGCGCGAACTATCCGTCGACATTTAAATGAAATGAAACGCTATGGAGGAGACCCAGGAGGACCCCACTGCTGACACAGAGACATAAAAAAGCAAGACTACATTTTGCCAAAATGAACTTGAGTAACCAAAATCCTTCTGGGAAAACGTCTTGTGGGCAGATGAGACCAAGATAGAGCTTTTTGGTAAAGCGCATCATTCTACTGTTTACTGAAAAACAGAATGAGGCCTACAAAGAAAAGAACACAGTACCTACAGTGAAATATGGTGGAGGTTCAATGTTTTGGGGTTGTTCTGCTGCCTCTGGCCCTGGATGCCTTGAATGTGTACAAGGCATCATGAAATCTGAGGATTACCAATGGATTTTGGGTCGCACTGTACAGCCCAGTGTCAGAAAGCTGGGTTTGTGTCCGAGATCTTGGGTCTTCCAGCAGGACAATGACCCCAAATATACATCAAAAAGCCCCCAGAAATGGATGGCAACAAAGCGCTGGAGAGTTCTGAAGTGGCAGCAATGAGTCCAGATCTAAATCCCATTGATCACCTGTGGAGAGATCTTAAAATTGCTGTTGGGAAAAGGCGCCTTCCAATAAGAGAGACCTGGAGTTTGCAAAGGAAGAGTGGTCCAACATTCCGGCTGAGAGGTGTAAGAAGCTTATTGATGGTTATAGGAAGCCACTGATTTCAGTTATTTTTTCCAAAGGGTGTGCAACCAAAAATTAAGTTAAGGGTGCCAATAATTTTGTCCAGACCATTTTTGGAGTTTGGTGACATTGTGTCCAATTTGCTTTTTTTTCTCCCATTTTTGGTTTAGTTCCAATAAACACACTGTATATATCAATACACACACTGAGGGGCATTTATCATTGTCTTTAGAGCTGTTTTTGTGTGCAGATTGGTCTCACATTTAGCGCAGCGCTGCACGTCAGGCAATTTCAAAAATTTTTGCAATTTTTGCACCTTTTTGATTTACACTTTTTTTTTTTTAGAAAAGGGGGAAATAGATCAGCTGTTAAAGGACATCTATAGTGCAAAATAACTTATCCCCTATCCGAAGGATAGGGAATAAGTTATAGATCGCGGGGGGTCCGAGCGCTGGGGCCCCCCGCGATCGTCGGTACGGGGCCGCAGCAATATACAGGAAAGGGGGCGTTCCGTCCCCGCATGACGCGGCGGCCGACACGCCCCCTCCATGAATCCCATAGAGATACATGGAGGGGCAGTGTCTGCTGCGGCTTTCTGCTGGGGATGAAACTTCACTTCCGGCAGACTGCCGCAGCCCCGTACAGGAGATCCCAGGGGGCCCCAGCGCTTGGACCCCCGGCGATCTATAACTTGTCCCCTATCCTTTGGATAGGGGGTGAGTTATTTTGCGCTGTAGTACTCCTTTAAGGTTAGTGTTATACAGTGGTAATGAATTTATCAACTGAGACTTTTTTTTTTGAAAAGGCACAAATCCACAAAAAAGTCTCTAAACTACACTAGCCCAGACTCACCTTTTTGCTTTTTGGTCTATATGAAGAGCGACATTTCAGAAAATGTGTACATCCACAAAAAGGTGTAGAAAAATGCTTCACTTACACCTACAATTAGAGATGAGCGAACTTACAGTAAATTTGATTCGTCACGAACTTCTCGGCTCGGCAGTTGATAACTTATCCTGCGTAAATTAGTTCAGCCTTCAGGTGCTCCGGTGGGCTGGAAAAGGTGGATACAGTCCTAGGAAAGAGTCTCCTAGGACTGTATCCACCTTTTCCAGCCCACGGGAGCACCTGAAAGCTGAACTAATCTATGCAGGAAAAGTTATCAACTGCCGAGCTGAGAAGTTTGTGACGAATCGAATTTACTGTAAGTTCGCTCATCTCTACCTACAATAATACATTCCCCCCCACTGTATATACTAGTGGTCTCCAACCTTCGGACCACCAGATGTTGCAAAACTACAACTCCCAGCATGCCCGGACAGCCAACGGTTGTCCGGGCATGCTGGGAGTTGTAGTTTTGCAACATCTGGAGGTCCGCAGGTTGGAGACCACTGGTATATACCATGTATATACACTGGACAAGTTACTCAGGTCTCCCCTTAGCCTTTACTTACCTCCTCGCTGTAGTTCCTCTGTAGTGTCAGCAGCTTTTCTCTCCACAGCAGTGCAGTGTGGCAGTGTGGGAGGGCACAGAGATGGTTCAGGATATGGGCATCTTACTGATGCCTCCTAGGAACACTCCCTCCACTGGCAGGGTGCAGGAAAAAGCCTGCAGCTATTCAGGGCAATAAACAGTCTTAAAGGGGTACTCCGGTGGAAAACGTTTTTTTTTTTTTTTTTAAATCAACTGGTGCTGGAAAGTTAAACAGATTTGTAAATTACTTCTATTAAAAAATATTGATCCTTCCAGTACTTATTAGCTGCTGAATACTACAGAGGAAATTATTTTCTTTTTGGAACACAGAGCTTTCTGCTGACATCATGACCACAGTGCTCTCTGCTGACACCTCTGTCCATTTTAAGAGCTGTCCAGAGTAGGCGAGAATCCCCATAGAAAACATATGCTGCTCTGGACAGTTCCTAAAATGGACAGAGGTGTCAGCAGAGAGCACTGTGGTCATGATGTCAGCAGAGAGCTCTGTGTTCCAAAAAGAAAAGAATTTCCTCTGTAGTATTCAGCAGCTAATAAGTACTGGAAGGATTAAGATTTTTTAATAGAAGTAACTTACAAATCTATTTAACGTTCTGGCACCAGTTGATTTAAATAAAAAAAAAAGTTTTCCACCAGAGTACCCCTTTAAGGAAGGATTAACCCCTTAAGGACTCAGCCCATTTTGGCCTTAAGGACTCAGACAATTTAATTTTTACGTTTTCATTTTTTCCTCCTCGCCTTCTAAAAATCATAACTCTTTTATATTTTCATCCACAGACTAGTATGAGGGCTTGTTTTTTGCGCGACCAGTTGTCCTTTGCAATGACATCACTCATTATATCATAAAATGTATGGCGCAACCAAAAAACACTATTTTTGTGGGGAAATTAAAACAAAAAACACAATTTTGCTAATTTTGGAAGGTTTCGTTTTCACGCCGTACAATTTATGGTAAAAATGAAGTGTGTTCTTTATTCTGAGGGTCAATACGATTAAAATGATACCCATTATTATATACTTTTATATTATTGTTGCGCTTAAAAAAAATCACAAACTTTTTAACCAAATTAGTACGTTTATAATCCCTTTATTTTGATGACCTCTAACTTTTTTATTTTTCCGTATAAGCGGCGGTATGGGGGCTCATTTTTTGCGCCATGATCTGTACTTTTTTTTGATACCACATTTGCATAACAAAAACTTTTAATACATTTTTTATAATTTTATTTTTTATAAAATGTATTTAAAAAGTAGGAATTTTGGACTTTTTTTTTTTTTTCGTTCACGCCGTTCACCGTACGGGATCATTAACATATTATTTTAATATTTCGGACATTTACGCACGCGGCGATACCAAATATGTCTATAAAAAATGTTTTTTACGCTTTTTGGGGGTAAAATAGGAAAAAAAGGACGTTTTACTTTTTATTGGGGGAGGGGATTTTTCACTTTTTTTTTTCTTTTACTTTTACATTTTTTTACATTTTTTTTTTTACACTTGAATAGTCCCCATAGGGGACTATTCATAGCAATACCATGATTGCTAATACTGATCTGTTCTATGTATAGGACATAGAACAGATCAGTATTATCGGTCATCTCCTGCTCTGGTCTGCTCGATCACAGACCAGAGCAGGAGACGCCGGGAGCCGCACGGAGGAAGGTGAGGGGACCTCCGTGCGGCGTTATGAATGATCGGATCCCCGCAGCAGCGCTGCGGGCGATCCGATCGTTCATTTAAATCGCGCACTGCCGCAGATGCCGGGATCTGCATTGATCCCGGCACCTGAGGGGTTATCAGCAGCCGGGATCAGCCGCGCGTGACACGGGCATCGCTCCGATGCCCGCGGTTATGCACAGGACGTAAATGTACGTCCTGGTGCGTTAAGTACCACCTCACCAGGACGTACATTTACGTCCTGCGTCCTTAAGGGGTTAAAGAGAGGTGCACAGCCGTGGCTGAAGCTGTACAATATAACTTTCTCTCCGCTCCTGGCAAAAGATTTAGGGCTGTGAAGATTCTTGACTGGAGAGACGTTAGACCCGCCCCCTTCCCACTAAAATCCCTTACAAACCCATCACCCATTTCCCCACCCATCATTCTCCCCATAGAAAACCAGGAACATGTTGCGGTGAAAATGGGTCGGTCAGGCCCATGTATTGACAATATTTACATATACATAACAGTATTACATAAACCACCATTTATACAAAATGTGTTCTTCACCAGCCTAGGCACTAACAATTTACCCCTGGCCGCATTCACCTGACCCAGGGGCACCCAAAAGCGTTAGGGCCTGCTCCCAACAACTCCTGGGGCCCCGACACACCACCAGGAGGCCCATTCAGCTGTGTCCCCAACAGCTGTCAACACCATTCCTCTAAACCAAACTCTGCCATTGTCATTAATTAATCCCACCAAGGACCCCCTTTTACCTGCCCAAACCCAGGATGTCAACGACAAACCCAGGACAACTAGGGTGGGCGGGACCTCGCGCTTCACTTTCTCCCGCCGGAGTGAGCTCTCCTCACTCCCGGCCAATGGCTAGCACTTCAGGCTCCTCCCCTTAAACTCCTCCTGACCCCTATGCCCCTCATGTCACCGATGTACATCTTCCACCCCCCAACCCTTTAAAGGGCCAGCTGCTCACAAAACTCCCTATGCTTCCTAACCCAAACTAGGCGAAGGGGGCTCTAACGCCCCATCACGCCACTGCTCCGCTATCGGGTGCCCCTTCGCTCCCAATCTAGAGCACAGACCACAAAGGTTAAAGCCTATTGTCAGGCCTTTTATCCAAGTCAAAATGAACCAGAGAGATGTGAGTCTTCATTTTGCCTCCGGCGGCCATCTTTAAGCAGGTTAATGCAAAGTTTGACTCTAAATTCTGAAATAATACATTTTATTTAATTGAATATTAAAGGGGCACTCCGGCCCTAAGACATCTTATCCCCTAAGTCCTGCCGCTGGGGAATCCCCGCAATCTTGCATTCGGCACCCACCTCTTTGAGCTGCACGCCGCGCTGCCAGATCACAAACTGCCGGGTGCCGACCACGGGGCCGGAGTATCGTGACTCCACGACTCTGCCCCCCGAGTGACGTCACGCCCCGCCCCCGCTATGCAAGTCTATGGGATGGTGACAAAGAGGTGGGTGCCGAATGCAAGATTGCAGGGGTCCCCAGCGGTCAAACATCTTCTCCCCTATCCTTTGGATAGGGGATAAGATGTCTTAGGGCCGGAGTGCCCCTTTAAATAGTCCAAACGCATGTGAATATATAGTCCCAATAATGAAACGGACCAGACATTCTATTCTAACATTTCATGACGTTTCAGAATAACATGATAGTGTTATTATTGGACCATAAATATGAGTTGTGATTGGGATAGTATAAGGGCATCCATGCTGAGTGGATCTTCCGAAATATTTCCACATATTTAGCTAGTTGAATGTAGCTGTAACACAATAACATGTTGCGCAGAAACTTTCATTGCTTCACAACAAGGTCATAATAGTGAGTTCCCAGCAGTTACTTTTGTATAAGAAAGAGCACATCATAACAACTGCCCCAGCATCCGGAACATTTAGAGGGTGTGGGCTGCGGGGTTGTGATGTCACGGCCACGCCCCCTCAATGCAAGTCTATGGGAGGGGGCGTACGCCCCCTCCCATAGACTTGCATTGAGGGGGCGTGGCATGATGTCACAAGCGGGTATGGCTGTGATGTCACGACCCCTGCAGCCCGCACCCAGCTTTTGGAACGGAATGTTCTGAAGGCTGGGGCAGTGGAGAACCCCTTTAAAGAGTGCCACCTAAAAGAATTGGTAGATACTCTGCAGGGGGGGGGGGGGGGGGACTGTCTGTATCCCTATCGGTTAAAAGTTTCATGCCAGGGGGGGCGTAGTTGACAGATAGGCCCTGTGGGGGCATCATGGGATAGTCATCATTAGTGTTGAGCGGCATAGGCCATATTCGAATTCGCGATATTTCGCGAATATATGGACGAATATCCGTCATATATTCGCTAAAATTGCACATTCGTGATATTCGCGTTATATTTTCGCATATGCGAAACTTGGGGCATGCGAAAATTAGCACATGTGAAAATTAGCATATACAAAAATTAGCATAAGCGAAAATTCGCATATGCGAAAATTACCATATGCAAATTCGCACGCCGGTCTCACACAGTAGTATTACAGCCTTCTTTACACCACACAAGCTGGAAGCAGAGAGGGGTGATCACTGTGATGTGTACTGTAAAAAAAAAAAAAAAATTAAAAATATTCGTAATTACGAATATATATTGCTATATTCGCGAATTCGCGAATAAAATTCGCATTGCGAATATTCGCGAGCAACACTAGTCATCATATCAGGACCCAAACTTCTTGAAAGGAGAAATCTCTACACTCCTAGAAGTTACCTGAGGGACGACGCCATGCGGCCATGTATCGGATACGATTGCACAGTAAAAAGAAAATGGCTACCGATGACAACCCTTCTTCCCCTCTCTCCCATGTGCAGAAGTTATATCTGACATGTATCTGGTAATGTACAAATGGTTCTTATTTGATTAAGATAATATTCAAATGTGGATGAAATGATGTCAGTTGACGGTGAATAGATCTTTCCTGTTATCTCTGGGTTGAGATTGTAAATTTTTAGCGTATGGATCACTTCTCATTTTTCGGTAGAGAACCGAGCGCGTTCTATGCATATCGATGCGTTCACATGATGCATAACGCATTGTCTATGGGGGAGATTTATCAAAACCTGTGCAAAGGAAAAGTTGCCCAGTTGCCCATAGCAACCAATAAGATGGCTTCTTTCATTTTGCACAGGCCTTGTTAAAAATGAAAGAAGCAAGCTGATTGGTTGCCATGGGCAACTGGGCAACTTTTCCTCTGGACTGGTTTTGATAAATCTCCCCCTATGTTTTTATCCTTTGCCCTCTATTTCATATAAATAATATTCACATCAGAGAAGAAAAGGAATACCGGCAACTCACCAACTTCTTTAAATCCAACTTCTTTATTGAAGCATGTACTTCCGTTTCTTCATAGGGAGGGGACATAAGAAAGGGGGGGGGGGGGGGAACCACAGGCGACAAGCTCCATTTCGTACTGCACTAGTACTTCATCCGGCCATATCACCGTGTTCAGGTAAGTGCACTATATACCCAGGTGTAACCAACCAGTGACCACCCTCACACACGTGATTTACAACGTCCGGACCGGAGGCGGAGTCGATCGCAGGTACACTGCTGTATCAGTTTTTTTCATTTAACCCTAAAGGGCCCGTTGCATTGGAGCGTGGTATCCAACGCAACTCCCTTTTTAACAACGTTTATACCTATATTTTCTCCCGCTTTTGATACGACTTTTTCAAGTCCAACAAAATGGAGAATTTCAGGATTATTCCCTTGTGACTCTTTCACATGGGATATTAGACGGGCAGCCCCTTTTCTGTTAGTCCGAATGGAATAAAAATGTTCCCTTATTCGGACGAACAGTTGGCGGCGCGTCTTCCCAATGTAGAAGAAGCCACAGGGGCACAGAATTGCGTACACTATATTCTTTGACTTGCACGTTATCAATTCATTAACTGTATGGTGGATAGATCCTATCCTATAGTGTCTCAAGGCCATATTAAACTTGCAGAAGTTGCAGTTTCTGCACCTCTGATTACCTTTAGGTGACACCTCTCCTAACCATGTTTCCTTTCTCTTCCAAAAAAACTGATACAGCAGTGTACCTGCGATCGACTGCGCCTCCGCCTCCGGTCCGGAAGTTGTAAATCACGTGTGTGAGGGTGGTCACTGGTTGGTTACACCTGGGTATATAGTGCACTTACCTGAACACGGTGATATGGCCGGATGATGTACTAGTGCAGTACGAAACGGAGAAGGTCGCCTGTGGTCCCCCCCTGTCTTATGTCCCCTCCCTATGAAGAAATGTGAGTACATGCTTCAATAAAGAAGTTGGATTTATTTAAAGAAGTTGGTGAGTTGCCGGTATTCCTTTTCTTCTCTGATGGGAATTTTGCACCGCTATATCTACCTGAGCACCACCACTTATTCACAGTCAGCAGTGTATCCACTCCCACCACCAGTCTCCATCAACAATCCTCGCAGTGCCGAACGACTCTGACACATATCATATAAATAATATTCCTACAAGGAAACGTATTTTATATATTTTTTCAAATTTAGAGTATCCAAAGGATAGGGGATGAGATGTCTGATTGCGGGGTTCCCGCCACTGGGGTCCCCCGCAATCTAGCATTAAGTACTCACCTGTGAGCACTGCAGGAAGTGCTGGAGACTCCAAGTCTTATGCCTCCCGACCACGGGGACAGAGTATCGTGATGTCACGACTCCGCCCCGTGGGACGTCACGCCCGCCCCCTCAATGCAAGTCTATGGAAGGGGGCATGATGGCACACGGGGGCAGAGTCGTGATGTCCCGATACTCATTCCCCGTGGTCCGGAGGCATAAGACTTGGAGTCTCCAGCACTTCCTGCAGTGCTCACAGGTGGATTGCGGGGGGTCCCCAGCAGCAGAACCCCCGCGATCAGACATCTTATCCCCTATCCTTTGGATAGGGGATAAGATGTCTGAGGGCCGGAGTACCCCTTTAACTTATATGAAGGATAGTCTTATGCTTATCCCATGCACGTTTAACCTCTTTTGTTGCATTTGCAGTTACCACTTCTGCAGTAAGACTATTCCATGCATCCACTACTCTCTCAGTAAAGTAATACTTCCAGACATTACTGCAGAAACCTTTCCCCTCTAATATAAAACTATGTCCTCTTGTAGTAGTTGTTCTTATTTTAAATCTCCTCTCCTCCTTTACCGTGTTCATTTCCTTTATGTACATACAGGTTTCTATCAAATCCCCTCTTTTTTGTCTTCTTCTATTCGTGTTAAGGTCCTTTTAATTTTTAATCCCTGTACTGGTTTAGTGTCTTCTCTGAACTCTCTCCAATGTATCTATAGCCTTTAGGAGATACGGTCTCCAATACTCCTAGTGAGGCCTCACCAGTTCTCTGTACAGTGGCATGAGCACTTCTTTTTCTACTGATGATACCTCTCCCTATACACCTATGAGCACTTTCCTCTTTCCATTGCTAATACTTCTCCCTATACACGCATGAACACTTCCCTTTTTCTACTGCTAATACCTCTATCTATACACTCATGAGCACTTCCCTCTCCACTGCTAATACTTCTCCCCATCCACCTATGAGCACTTCCCTCTCTACTGCTCATACTTCTCCCTATACACCCATGAGCACCTCCCTCTTTACTGCTAATACCTCTCCCTATACACCCAAGAACACTTCCCTCTCAGCAGCTGATAAGTACTGGAAGGATTAAGATTTTTAAATAGACAACATAATTTACAGATGTGTGTCATTTTCTGAAGAGTACCCCTATCATGTTCAGGGTCTTTGTTGATCTGGATTAGTAAAAATGTTAACAGTAAGGTAGGTAGAAGTAAATAGATTTGTAAATTACTTCTCTTTAAAAATCTTAATCCTTCCAGTACTTATCAGCTACTGTATGATTCAGAGGAAGTTGTATAGTTATTTTCTGCCTGACCACAGTCCTCTCTGCTGCCACCTCTGTCCATATCAGGGACTGTCCAGATCAGGATAGGTTTGCTATGGAGATTTGTTCCTGCTCCGGACAGTTCCTGACATGGACAGAGGTGTCAGCAGAGAGCACTGTGGTCAGGCAGCAAAGAACTACACAACTTCCTCTGTAGTATACAGCAGCTGATAAGTACTGGGAGGATTAAAATTTTTAAAGAGATTTTTAAGAGTACCCTTATAATGTAAAGGGAAAATGCTAACAGTAATGTCGCTGTCACACACATAAACATACGTGCCATAGAGACTGCTGCTTGCATTGTATATATCGGATCTTACCTGTTACTATAAACCCCCTCACTGCAGACGACTCTCCTACAGATCAATAATAGAATAAGGAAGTTGCATGTGACAGACAAGCTGGGACACTCTCTTGTGTAAGTCTAACTAAGCAATTAGGAAATGCCATGTTGTTTAAATGTGCTGTCTGAAATGTATAGTAGCCGGAGTCTAAATCTTGCAGGCGTAAGGGGTTTTCCAAGATTTGTACACAATATCGTATTTTGGATGTATGAGCAGAGCACGTGCCAACCCAAAGTCCCTATAAACCAAGAGAAAAAAAGGCTGTGGCACTCACCAGTTCACCATATCCCCTTCAATACAGTATATAACTTTATGTTACAGCAAAATCCACACCAATGTGACTGCACTTTATAAGCTCACAGTTGTTGCTAATTTACTTATATGAATGTTTAAAATATTATATAGAAGTATATATGTGTGTTTATCAGAAAATCCACATTCATGTATCCTTTAAAGGGGTACTCCGCTGCTCAGCGTTCGGAACAAACTGTTCCGAACGCTGGAGCCGGGAGCTCGTGATGTCATAGCCCCGCCCCCTCAGGCCGTCACACCCCGCCCCCTCAATGCAAGTCTATGGGAGGGGGCGTCACGCCCCCTCCCATAGACTTGCATTGAGGGGGTGGGGCGTGATGTCATGAGGGGCCGGATCTATGACGTCACAAGCTTCCGGCGCCGGCTCCAGCATTCGGAACAGTTTGTTCCAAATGCTAACGGCGGAGTACCCCTTTAAGGACATTGTACATTATAAAGGAGAATCCACTGTTCTGGACACCTCTGTACTAGACGGATCAGAGAACCAGAGTAAAAATGGTTCCTGCTTTTGAGAAGTCAGCTTGGCCAGATATTACATTGTCACCCACTCTTTTGAATAGTTACTGTGTAATACTTCCAGCTGCAGTGATACAACAAAAACTTTTATCCCAATCACTCAACTCTTTGAGAACTTTGTTTGGGCCCCATTAAAGGGGTATTTCGGCTTCATACATCTTATCCCCTATCCAAAGGATAGGGGATAAGATGTATGATAGCAGGAGTCCCACGGCTGAGGACTCCCAGGATCTAGGTGCAGTCCCCAGCATTCTTTGCTGAGCGCTGCCTCCGAGACAGGGGAGGTGACATCACAGCCACACCCCCTAGTGACATCACGCCACACCCCCTCCATTCATGTCTACAGGAGGGGGCGTGACGGCCCATTCAGGAACAGGTTAGCTTTACATTAGCTCCATAAACTTTAGCTGACATTTATCAAAAGTTGCAGACCTTCATGATGAATCCCTACATGCTGATCTCGACGCACACTAGTCGTATGTGTTAAAGGGGTATTCCAGAAAAAAAAACTTTGATTTTTTTTTTTACTTTTTATTTTCATTTTTCACAATACATTATATTTCATACATAAAAAAAAAAAAAGAACTAAAGAAGAAAAAAAGGGCAAAAAGAAGAAAAAAGAGAGGAGACTAGAAATAAGAAACTGTTTGCGTTATATACGTCTGTAGGTCAACCACTTATCCCATGTTTGATAAAACCTTAATGTTTGATTTGTAGAAATAACAATAAACCGTTCCATATTGTAGTTGTATTCCATTATATTCAACAAATTCGATATTTCTGGTACCTCTCTGGATTTCCATCTAGCCGCTATTGTTGTTTTAGCTGCCGTCAGTAAGTGTACAGCTATAGTAATATCCAACATAGAATTTTCAGTGAGGCCTAAGTGGAGAAGTCCTACCTGCGGACCCCGTGGAAAGTGATTAGCCACTATCTGAATTAGCAGGAGATAAACCTCATTCCAAAACGTATTAATAGGCGCACATTCCCACCATATATGGAACATAGTACCTATATGGTTGTTACACCTCCAGCATCTATTACAGCATGTGGGATTCGTTTTTGATATTTAATAAGGAGTTAAGTACCACCGCTAAACAATCTTCCTAGCTGTTTCCAAGTGTAGGACATTGTGTGATACCTTAGAGCTTATACTAAAGGCATGTAACCATGCTGCCTCCTCAAATACCCTACCTAGGTCCTCTTCCCATTTCCCACATCCAGCCGGGAGCTCATAAGCTAAGAAAAGTGATTTGTATGCACTAGCGATACCCCCTTTATCGGAATCCTTGTTAGAAAAAAAATTTGTTTATAAAGTTTGTGTCTGTGAATATTGAATTTTTATTGAGTTTATAAAATGTCTTAGCTGGAGATATCTATAGAATTCAAACTTGGGTAGGGAAATTTTTTAGCTATTGCTTGAAATGGCAATATTCCTGTTTCCTCTGCAATATCTGAGTATATAGCGACACCACATCTTTTCCAAGAGGTAAAAGTGGTGTCTGGAATTTGTGTCTGAAGGGCCTCCAGAGGCATGTTCTTAAGGGCAAGTGGTACTGTGTGGTCTTTCATAGTAGGGTGGGACCATATATAAAATGCCGCCTTCATAGTTGGGCTATTGCATCGTGGTGTTTTGCCTGATAGGCGGGATGCCCACATCTCTAAAAATAGAGAGCCAGATGTTATCAGCGAGCTTTCTAACTCTACCCATAGTTTAGAAGTATCTCCTGTCCACCAAGACTTTAACTGGTTAAGTAGAGAAGAGCGATTATATCTTTTTAAATCGGGGCACCCCAAACCACCCTTTTCAACAGGCATGCAGAGATACCGTTGTGCCACTGAGCTTTCTGATCCTTCCAAATAAACTGCATTAAAATCTGTTGTAAGGATTGAATTCTAGAATTAGGGATTTGGATAGGCAGGTTCCTGAAATAATACAGGATCTTTGGGAGTAAAAACATTTTAGTGGCCGCTATTCTTCCCACCCACGAAGTGGGACATTTTGAGTAGTTAGTAATATCCTTAGCTATTGCTGTATTTCATTTAGTGTAATTTACCTGTATCAGATTACTCAAAGGGGACGTCAGTGTTATACCCAGATACGGGATTTGGCCATCACTCCATTTATATGGGTATTGGTTTTGAAGTTTTTTTTTAAGTTTTAGTGCGATTCCTATATCTAAGATCAGAGATTTAGACGCATTTACTTTATAGTAGCTTATGCCGCTAAATTTGTTCAGGATACCTGATATTCCTGCCAGGGATTTTTCAGGTTTTGTAATGCTAAGAATTACGTCGTCTGCGTATAGGCCTATTCGATGATCTTTCCCCTCTATCTCCACTCCTGAAATTTCCTGTGAGTTCCGAATGCTCTGGGCCAAAGGCTCCATACTTAAAACAAAAATTAGTGGAGACAGGGGGCATCCCTGACGTGTGCCATTCGAGATGAAGAAATCCTTCGATAGCGTAACTGAGGCATATATCCTGGCTGAAGGGGCAGAGTACAGAGCCATTATCGCCTTCCCAATGTTGTCCACCAGCCCAAATTTGGTTAGAACTCTGGATAAGTATCCCCAATGTACTCGGTCGAACGCCTTCTCCGCGTCCAGAGTTAGAAGCAGAGAAGGCGTTTGTCGGCTTTCCAAAACATGAATTATGTCCAGGAATCTCCGTGTACCATTTGCAGTTTGTCGCCCTTTTACAAAGCCCACCTGGTCATTTTTCACTAAACTGGGTAAAATGTTTTTTAATCTGTGTGCAATTATTGCTGCATATATTTTTAGGTCTGTGTTTAATAGGGCTATAGGTCTTAAGTTAGAGGGCTCAATTGGAGGTTTACCTGTCTTTGGAATTGTTATAAATTGTTGCCCAAAGCATTTCGGCTGGGAATATGCCACTTAGTATAGCCCCGTTGTATATGGTGCCAGGCAAATATGGTGCCAGGCAATTTTGGTGTAATTTATAATACACATTAGATAATCCATCTGGTCCCGGTGATTTATTATTTTTTAAGAGTTGTATTGCTATTTTAACCTCTGAAATGGAGATAGGGGCTGATATGTTCTCAAGTTGCATTTCCGTCACTTTCGGGAGCTAAATTTTACTAAAAAATTCATCAATCTCTGCTAAGTTTGGTTGAATAGTATTTAGGTCTTCCTTTAGGTTATATAATGTCTCGTAATAATCTGCCAAAACATTAACAATTCTCTTAGGGTCTATAATCTTTTCCCTGTTTGTATTGAGCATATAAGGGATTTGTGTTTTGGCCTGTTGGAATTTTAATTGCTTAGCCAGTAGTGCTCCTGGGTGCCTCCTTGCCAATAGTGAGTTAACCTCAGCTTACGCAGTGTTGCCTCAAATTTGTAGCTCTGAATCACATATAGTTGATTGGTTAGGTCTGTTACTTCCTTGGATCTTAATGGATCAATACTAATTTTGTTTAATTTATGTAAAAGTGCTGGTTTTAGTTGAATATTTGTTACTGTCTGTGTATTTGTTTTTTTAAAGTATGACGATTGTTTAATAAACTGTCCTCTAATGGTGGCTTTGTGGGCACACCAAAGAGTACAGTCAGAAACCGACCCGTTGTCATTTATCTTAAAATATGATTCTAATGTATCTACTATATCTGGTAAATATTCCTCGTGATGTAGCATAAACTCATTAAGGCGCCATAGCGACTCTTGTGGGTGTCGAGTCTGTTCTTTTATAACTATTGTGATAGGACTATGGTCGCTCCATGTTATTGTACCTATATTAGTAGTTTCTACAAGATGCGAATTGCAACGTTCTGTCAGGATATAATCTATTCTGGAGTATATCTGGTGTCTAGGTGAATAATATGTAAAATCTCGTTCTCCGGGATGTTGCATTCTCCATGCATCTATTAGAAGATATGAGTTCAATGTATCAACATAAGATGTAGGTTCTAATTCCTGTCTTGTAGTGGTTGAGTTCATAGATGGCCACTGTACCTTATTGAAATCTCCCAAGATAAGAAGTACACCCTGTTTCACTTGGGCAACAATTTTTAACAATTTTTTTTTAAATCTATGCTGTTTGTTGTTTGGGCTGTAAACTGCCACTATAGTGTATCTTACGTTATTGATCAAGCAGATGGCAATCACATATCGGCCCTCACTGTCTATAATCTGGTTTTCAATACTGACTGTTATCTTATCATTAAATAGGACAGATACCCCACCTTTCCTTCCCACTGCATGGGAGGAGATAATTGTTGAGTATATCTTAAATTTAAGTCTGTGTAGGTCTCCCGTATTTAAAGGTGTCTCCTAGATGCAGCAGATATCTGGTTTTTGCAAACTTAGTTCTTTAGAAGGATCTTTTATATGGAGAGTTCCAACCCCTCACATTTAAAGATATCAATTTTAGTACCATTTAAAAGGAAAAACATTATTCAATTGTGTTGGGGTTTGAAAAGACCCTCTAGTGGGTCCATAAAGGTAGAACAGCAGAAACCCAATGGTAATGAAATCAAAACATGTACTATAGGAAATCCAGAGAGACAACAGTTTATGACTATGCATTCTAAATTTATCATACTATCTATTCTTATATGCTTCATTTTAAATATCACCCGCTTTGGGGACAGCTTATAACAGGAGATTTAAACATGAAACAGTGGAATAAGCAGATCAAGAGGAATCAGATTCAAGAGAAAAAAAATTACAAAATCTAAAAAATTACAAGAAAGGAAAAATAAAAATTCTTTAGGTATATCCTTTTTATGCCCTATGGGAGCTACTCAGGGTTAAATACCCCTGCAAAAACCAATGGCTACACCAGCCACTTTTTCCTGAAAGAGAGAGGGAAAGGAGGAAGGGAGGGAGTTTTTTTGAATTTTTTATATCAACTGGCTCCAGAAAGTTAAACCGATTTGTAAATTACTTCTATTAAAAAATCGTAATCCTTTCAATAATTATCAGCTGCTGAAGTTGAGTTGTTCTTTTTTGTCTGGCAACAGTGCTCTCTGCTGACATCTCTGCTTGTCTCTGGAACTGCACAGAGTAGAAGAGGTTTGCTATGGGGATTTGCTTCTAAACTGGGCAGTTCCCGAGACAGGTGTCATCAGAGAGCACTAAGACAGAAAAGAAGAACTCAGCTTCAGCAGCTCATAAGTACTGAAAGGATTAAGATTTTTTAATAGAAGTAATTGACAAATCTGTTTAACTTTCTGGAGCCAGTTGATATATATATATATATATATATATATATATATATATATATATATATATATAAGTTTTTTCCTGGATAACCCTTTTAATTACTGACCCCTAAGAATCTGATCTTACCTGCGAGGGAAGGGAAAGGGTGGGGGCATAAACAGAAATAGACAAGAAAAAGGTAGACTCATTGGTGTATATAAATATATAATAGTATTTTGATAAGCAGAGCACAAACTTTTGACTATAGAAAACAGATAAACTAAAAGTAATTAACAATTAATTAATGTTGGCCATACAAATGTATATTATATATTCAGAAAGTATCTGATATATATGTATTATACTTCTGTAGACTGAGCTGGTGGCACCTAAAAGTAGCTAAGAGAGTCCAAGAATTCAGGAATTTGTGTCTAGAAAGAGACTTCAAGTGTGAGAATTCCTCAAATGGATAGTTTTGGTTCATTATCAAAGTAATTGTCAAATGGAAGAAAAGAATAAGGAAGAAATGGAAATGGGAAGCACCTGTATCAAGTATATAAGACGTGGTATAATCAGAGATTTTACTATGTTCTATTTTCAAACCACAATATGTATGGAACTTCCAGGGGTCAAGTCCTTGGAAAGAAGTGTGGGAACTCAAGGGAAGGACATCTATTAATGGGAATGGTGTTAGTGCTGTGGAAAAAGTGCAGGAACTCAGTTCCTATGCGTTCCAGCAGGACTTGTGCCCTGGGTATCTCCATTTCCTTGGTAATAGTAGACATAAAGAGAAGTGTAGATCAATGATATCAATTACAGAAGATACTGATATATGGGCAGTATCCTAGTCGCACAGTAAGGTACCGCGACTCGCTCTTCTTGAAGCTCAAAGATTTATCCAGTCTAATCCACCACATCTTTACCAGACAGTTTTGACTTTCATAATTCCAGCTAAATGTAAAACGTTGTAAAGTTATATCTCATCCTCATTCTTAGTCAGTATCAGAAAAGCTGCTGGTTTCCTTGCTCCTATATGTTTGACTTGAGTATCTGGGTTTGGTTGCCGGTCAGTATCTGGGTTTGGTTGCCGGTCAGTATCTGGGTTTGGTTGCCGGTCAGTATCTGGGTTTGGTTGCCGGTCAGTATCTGGGTTTGGTTGCCGGTCAGTATCTGGGTTTGGTTGCCGGTCAGTATCTGGGTTGTGTTGGAGCGGTCATTGTCTTCTAAGGAATATAGATGTTTATTTGATACAGACGTCTCATTTTTTTTACTTTTTGTACATGTCCTCATATCTGAACTGCAAATCCTGCAAGATAAATATGTAGAAATTATTTATAAATTAAGAGGTCGACCCTTTCTGCTCTCTGGACAACCTCTTTAAACTTATATCTTTGGTTGTCTTACCCCCAACTGGATCCCCCACAATCACTTCTCTGACATGTTTAAAGGGGTACTCCACCCCTAGACATTGTATCCCCTATCCAAAGGATATTTGATAAGATGTGTGATCACAGCTCGGCCACACCACACTTGTGACGTTACGGGCGGCCACGCCCCTTCAATGCAAGTCTATGGGAGGGGGCTTGTATTGACTTGAATGGAGGGGACGTGGCTGAGACATGACGGAAAGGCGTGGCCGTGAAATCACGAGCTTCCGCCCCACATCGCCAGTCATCCGGCATGGAGTGAGATTTGCTCCACGCATCAGATGACCGAGGTGATGCAGCTGAGATCGTGGGGGTCCCCGGCGGCGGGACCCCCCACGATCAGACATCTTATCCCCTATCCTTTGCAGTCTGACTATGCACTGAGAACTTCAAGGCCAAAGCTTCTCTACGTACTGTATATAGAGATTCTTCATTTCTTTGTTCTGCAAATGGAAAGAAGAGTAGTTATAGATCAATATTGATAGTGGTATTTAAACATTAAAGCCCGCACATCCCCGGTGTCTAGTGGCCCTATTGCCCCTTTTCCCATTTTCCAAATAAAACACTGTAAAAAACTGTAAAAATGACATATTTGGTATTACTATATGTGTAATTGTCAGAACTATGAAATGATTACATGGAACAGCTCCTGTCTATTGTTATCTATACTCAGAAGTCCTGCTGTAAAGCAAATCGCTAAATGTAGTTAAAAGCAGCTCCGGCAAAATGGCAGCCCCCATAATATTGTACTAAAAAAAATGTATTAAAAAAATTACAATCATAATCAAAATAGAAACCTCTTAGAACAAAAGAACGTTTCAGTATCGGCCTCTTATCAGGAACCTTTGAAATTTTTATATAATTCTGTTCCTATGAAATCTTTGCGGTGTGCATTTGTCAGGACATCTTCACGTACCTTTGTATTTTCATAAACAGAGATGTGTTCCTGTCTGTTCTCCAATGACCCTGGGGATAAATCACAAGAAACCAAAGACAATCATAAATAACCATAAATAAAATGAGCTATTATTTATTTATATACTATTGCTATGTTACAATGTTCTGAGGCACACGTACGGTATAGGACCAAAAAGTCTGCCCTATCCCCCACCTCCCCCAGAAGAGCGGAGGGGTCGCATGACTGGATCTGTATAAGGATAATTAGATACTAGTTGGGAGATAAGGGATTAAGTATAGGCAGTGAGGTCAGAAGTAGTGGTGGGAATAAGAGGCTTGTAATGGTCTTACCATAAATGGCTGAGAGGTGGATCCGCTGTCCTGTGTGGACAATAACTGAACCGTACCAGGGAGAAAATTCCAAGGTGCCGCTGGTTTTCACCAGAGCCCGCCGCAAAGCGGGATGGACTTGCAGCGGCAGGTGGCACCCAGGTCGCTACCCCTGGCATGATCTGTCCACACAGGTTGACCAGATGAAGCTTGGCACAGAAGATAAGGAGTAGTCAGACGAAGCACGGGTCAGAAGGCAGGCAGCAAAGTAGCGTAGTCAGGTCACAGGCACAAGGTCAGAAGGCAGGCGGCAAAGTAGCAAGGTCAGGTCACAAGTGAGAGGTCAGGAACACAATAAGGCACACACAATAAGACGCTTTCTTAAAGGCACTAAAACCAGAGGCACCGGAGTACCCTTTTAACAACTTATGCCCTATTCATAGGGGATCTGGGCGCTCTTGTTTGTGGTGGCTACATCAGTTTAATGGGCTCAGTGTGGGACAGTATGCATGTACATGTTGTATCATACAATGACAGTGTAAATTATAGTTTGGAAGAGTGAGGGCTTACAATTTTGGATGAGCTATATGAAATTACTTTTACATACAATAATATTTATTTACAATCCACATTAGTATATAAATTATTTGAAATGCTTTTATTATTTAGTTACTGGAGTAAAGTAGGAATAATGTTATGTGTCACGCTACACTACAGGCACCTGCACATAAAGCTTTGCAGTCCAGGTAGGGAACAAATTGTTTAAAATTTGAGTCCCACCCCTGCGTATTGTTAGATATACAGTGGAGGATGGACCATGACTATTGGTGCTGATTACTAAGTTAGAAAAGAATTGGAAATTACAGAATATGGCGGCAACAGGAAGCAGCTTAAGGACCATTCACCATATGATAGTAATGTTACATGGCTACTGATTTGTAAGATTAGTGTGTACTAGAGTGATTATTAATATTAGTGTGTACTAGTGCGATTATTACTATTAGTGTGTGCTAGAGGGATTATTACTATTAGTGTGTACTAGAGGGATTATTACTATTAGTGTGTACTAGAGTGATTATTAATATTAGTGTGTACTAGTGCTATTATTACTATTAGTGTGTGCTAGAGGGATTATTACTATTAGTGTGTACTAGAGGGATTATTACTATTAGTGTGTACTAGAGTGATTATTAATATTAGTGTGTACTAGTGCGATTATTACTATTAGTGTGTGCTAGAGGGATTATTACTATTAGTGTGTACTAGAGGGATTATTAATATAAGTGTGTACTAGAGTGATTATTACTATTAGTGTGTACTAGAGTGATTATTACTATTAGTGTGTGCTAGAGGGATTATTAATATTAGTGTGTACTAGTGCGATTATTACTATTAGTGTGTACTAGAGGGATTATTACTATTAGTGTGTACTAGAGGGATTATTACTATTAGTGTGTACTAGAGTGATTATTACTATTAGTGTGTACTAGAGTGATTATTACTATTAGTGTGTACTAGAGTGATTATTACTATTAGTGTGTACTAGAGTGATTATTACTATTAGTGTGTACTAGAGGGATTATTACTATTAGTGTGTACTAGAGGGATTATTAATATAAGTGTGTACTAGAGGGATTATTACTATTAGTGTGTACTAGAGGGATTATTACTATTAGTGTGTACTAGAGGGATTATTAATATAAGTGTGTACTAGAGGGATTATTAATATTAGTGTGTACTAGAGTGATTATTAATATTAGTGTGTACTAGAGTGATTATTACTATTAGTGTGTACTAGAGGGATTATTAATATTAGTGTGTACTAGAGTGATTATTAATATTAGTGTGTACTAGTGCGATTATTACTATTAGTGTGTGCTAGAGGGATTATTACTATTAGTGTGTACTAGAGGGATTATTAATATTAGTGTGTACTAGAGTGATTATTACTATTAGTGTGTACTAGAGGGATTATTACTATTAGTGTGTACTAGAGGGATTATTAATATAAGTGTGTACTAGAGGGATTATTAATATTAGTGTGTACTAGAGTGATTATTAATATTAGTGTGTACTAGAGTGATTATTACTATTAGTGTGTACTAGAGTGATTATTACTATTAGTGTGTACTAGAGGGATTATTACTATTAGTGTGTACTAGAGGGATTATTAATATAAGTGTGTACTAGAGGGATTATTACTATTAGTGTGTACTAGAGGGATTATTAATATAAGTGTGTACTAGAGTGATTATTACTAGTAGTGTGTACTAGAGGGATTATTACTATTAGTGTGTACTAGAGGGATTATTACCATTAGTGTGTACTAGAGGGATTATTACTATTAGTGTGTACTAGAGGGATTATTACTATTAGTGTGTACTAGAGGGATTATTACTATTAGTGTGTACTAGAGGGATTATTACTATTAGTGTGTACTAGAGTGATTATTACTATTAGTGTGTACTAGTGGGATTATTACTATTAGTGTGTACTAGAGGGATTATTACTATTAGTGTGTACTAGAGGGATTATTACTATTAGTGTGTACTAGAGGGATTATTACTATTAGTGTATACTAGAGGGATTATTACTATTAGTGTGTACTAGAGTGATTATTACTATTAGTGTGTACTAGAGTGATTATTACTATTAGTGTGTACTAGAGTGATTATTACTATTAGTGTGTACTAGAGGGATTATTACTATTAGTGTGTACTAGAGGGATTATTACTATTAGTGTGTACTAGAGTGATTATTACTATTAGTGTGTACTAGAGGGATTATTACTATTAGTGTGTACTAGAGGGATTATTACTATTAGTGTGTACTAGAGGGATTATTAATATAAGTGTGTACTAGAGGGATTATTACTATTAGTGTGTACTAGAGGGATTATTAATATAAGTGTGTACTAGAGTGATTATTACTAGTAGTGTGTACTAGAGGGATTATTACTATTAGTGTGTACTAGAGGGATTATTACTATTAGTGTGTACTAGAGGGATTATTACTATTAGTGTGTACTAGAGGGATTATTACTATTAGTGTGTACTAGAGGGATTATTACTATTAGTGTGTACTAGAGGGATTATTACTATTAGTGTGTACTAGAGTGATTATTACTATTAGTGTGTACTAGAGGGATTATTACTATTAGTGTGTACTAGAGGGATTATTACTATTAGTGTGTACTAGAGTGATTATTACTATTAGTGTGTACTAGAGGAATTATTACTATTAGTGTGTACTAGAGGGATTATTACTATTAGTGTGTACTAGAGGGATTATTACTATTAGTGTGTACTAGAGTGATTATTACTATTAGTGTGTACTAGAGGGATTATTACTATTAGTGTGTACTAGAGGGATTATTACTATTAGTGTGTACTAGAGTGATTATTACTATTAGTGTGTACTAGAGGGATTATTACTATTAGTGTGTACTAGAGGGATTATTACTATTAGTGTGTACTAGAGTGATTATTACTATTAGTGTGTACTAGAGGGATTATTACTATTAGTGTGTACTAGAGGGATTATTACTATTAGTGTGTACTAGAGGGATTATTACTATTAGTGTGTACTAGAGGGATTATTAATATAAGTGTGTACTAGAGGGATTATTACTATTAGTGTGTACTAGAGGGATTATTACTATTAGTGTGTACTAGAGGGATTATTACTATTAGTGTGTACACAATGGGAGAGATTTATCAAAACCTGTGCAGAGGCAAAGTGGCCCAGTTGCCCATAGCAACCAATCAGCTTTCTTCTTACTTTCTTAACAAGGCCTCTGCAAAATGAAAGAAGCGATCTGATTGGTTGCTATGGGCAACTGGGCAAGTTTTACTCTTCACAGGTTTTGATAAATCTCCCCTAATGTATTTTCATTGTAAATTCTACTGCCAAATAAAAAAAGTCGGAGATGTCTAGTAGTCCTTTGCAGATGTTAGTAGACATGTCAGTTTCCCTCTTACCATTGATCCTCTTGTTCACACATTTCTTATAAAACCAGACACTTCCAATAATAATAAGGACAACGCCAAATATTATGGCAAAGACAAGTCCAAGTATTGAAATGATGGATTCTAGGGGGAAAAAAAAATAATAATTACCGTACATGTCTAACCTTTTGTTTTGGGCCAATTTAGCTTTTTTCTTCTGCTGCTGGTTAAACAGATACAAAAAATGTTTTGTTTGTGCCATTACAGTAATGTTTAAGACAGATAGGGCTTTATTATAATTACTATTTATATACATGTAGGCTATATATCAGTTTACTAGAAGAACAAAAAAAGAGAAAAGAGAACAGATACAGGTGCTCCTTGGTGACCTGACGAAGATGAGGGGATACTCCTCGAAACGTGTTGTCTGCATGTATATTACCAATAAATAGTCTTTTAAATATACCAGTGGTGTTTGCTAGGTCACCGCCACATAGTGGCATAGTGCCCACAGTTAGTTCCCTTTTCGCCTGGTTCTTCTGGGGAGGTCCATCGACACGTATATCAGTTTTCTGGCATGCAAATTTTTGTATAAGCCCTATTTGTGTGCACACATTTTTAAAATTTTTGCCTTTCTGCCCCACCTATAATACTTCTGTACTTCTTTAATATCTGTTGAGGCAGCAGCCCAGTAGACTTATCTACCTACACCAGAAGTTGGCATAAAGTCAGAAATCTACTCCAGCTCATAGCTAGCATGGGTTTCCATGTCCAGTGCATGGGCCCAGGTATTAAAATACATGTGCCTTTTAAGTCTGTGCCTAATAAATGTAGCATATCTGGACAGTCTGTGTTGCTTTGGTAAGAGGAGAAATGGTTCTGCAGAAAGTGCCACGCAAGGCCAATCCTGGGCATGAGCCTCTTTGAATAATCTGGCATATTCTTAGATTATCTAGTTTACATTGTCTAAGAATGATACAATTTTTGTAAATTTAGGTCCTTCTGTCACACATAGGTATTTATAGGTAAATGATATTCAGTTCAGTAGAACCCCAGAGATAGAAGGCGGTGGCTCTAATTCGGACATGTGTCTAAAAATGGCACATAGACTCATAAATAAACCATCGATAGACGAGTACTTTATATCCTTACCGGCAGACACGGTCACATACACAGAGGCCGTAGAAGTGCGGCTCGTCACAGGGTTCTTCACCATACAAAGGTATAATCCTTGATCCTCAGTTTTAGCATTATTAATGTGATACGTGTCTGTCTTTTCCTCTGAGGCAGCATAATTGACTTCCCATTGATATTCAGGGGGTGGGAAAGAATCAGCAGAACATGATAATGTGATGGGGGAACCAGATCTCACCACTAATGGGCCTTCTATGTGAGCCTTATGTGGGCCATCTACAAATAGAAGAGAAGTGGGTACAATAAGTAAAGTGCCCATAGACATGAGATAATTCATGGCAGAAGGTAATGATTCAGCATAATGTACCTACCGCCTGTTACATGCTGAACAAAAACATATGGGGGGGGGGGGGATTACTGGCACTTCACTCGGTGGTCTTTGGTAAACTCCTGCCTCCATTGGATATAGCAGATTCATTAAAGGAGATATCCAGTGCTGAAAAAAGTTTCAGATCGGGGGGGGGCGACCGGAGGGGCCCCCCGCAATCTCCTGTATGGGGCCCCAGCAGCCTGCGGGAAGGGGGCGTGCTGACCACCACACGAAGCGGCGGCTGACACGCCCCCTCAATTCAAATCTATGGCAAAGCTGGAGCGCTGCCTTCGGCAATCTCCGGCTCGGCCATAGCGATGTATTGAGGGGGCGTGTCGGCCGCAGCTTTGTGCGGTGGTCGACACCCGTTATCTGGCCAGTGAGCTGGGGCCCCGTACAGGAGATCATGGGGGGCCCCCACAGTCGGACCCCCTGCGATCTGAAACTTTTCCCTTATCCTTAGGATAGGGGATACGTTTTTCAGTACTGAACTACCCCTTTAAGAGGTGCAAATGTCATCAGCATGTAAGTACAGTGTCGCGCATTTTATACAAATCAGCTTTACACAAAAATGTGTGACTTTTGTACACAAAAACAGATGAATAAACAATAACTTTCCCCCATATTCTCCTGAAATTGTCAGCTTTTATTTTGCCTTTTTTCCACTCATTAGTCTGAAGTTTATGGTATGTTTTACTGCTTGTAGTCAATCTGGTCTGGTATAGCAAAGTTTTTTACATCTGTTATTCTGCGACAGGTGGCGGCATTTATAAAACCTCTGTCTATTAATATTGGTAAGGTTTGTGGCAGCTTCAGTTATTGGATCTTCATATATCATCATATGTTAATTCCAGTCATAATATCAAGGACACATACTGGATAAACAGTCTATAATGGTCACACCAGTACAAGTATTATGGTTACTCACAGGCCACAGTGACTTTGTAGGGATCACTGGAATCCTTACTGACAAGGTTCTGAGCCTCACACTGGTATTCTCCTGCGTCTTCCCGTTTTATACCGGAGAAGGTCAGAGTCTTGTTATCTCCAGATAACTTGGTGTTGGTGGAGATGCTGCCACCACGTCTGCTCCATCTTATCATAATGGCCTGTGAGGTGTCACAGGTTAGGGTTAATGTTTCATTTTTCTTGGGTTGGATGGAGGACGCTGTAATTTTAGGTTTAGTGACCGGCTCTGAAAAGAGAAAACCAAGAGGAGAATTTATTGAAATTTCTATTTAAAATATAAGTAGAATTTTACTAATAAAGTTATTAAAAGCTAATGTGCCTCAGAATTAAAGGGGTATTTTGGAGGAAGAAAAATATGTTTAAATCAACTAGAGCCAGAAAGTTATACAGATTTATTAATTACTTCTATTTAAAAATCTTAACCCTTCCAGTATTTATCAGCTGCTGTATGCTCCAGAGGAAGTTGTGTAGTTCTTTCTAGTCTGACTACATTGCTCTCTGCTGACACCTCTGTCTGTGTCAGGAACTATCCGGAGATGGGAATCTGTTTCTGCTCTGGACAGTTCCTGACACAGACAGAGGTGTCAGCAGAGATCACTGTGGCCAGACTGGAAAGAACTACACAACTTCCTCTGAAGCATACAGCAGCTGATAAGTACTGGAAGGGTTAAGATTTTAAATAGATATCATTTGAACTTTCTGGCACCAGTCGATTTAAGTACCAAATTAGCCACAGTACCAAAAGTCCCACAGCCAGGCCCTTTATCTAAAATCCAAAATAATTAGGGTATATAAGGAACATCTCTCACCTGGCATTCCAGGACTTGCTGCCAGATTCTTCCAACAGTTCCCACTGATTGATGGGGTCCTGGCAGCCTGTGATCAGTTTATTATCAGGGATCTAAGAGCAATAACATTACATTTTCCATTCTAGGTATTATGTTTAAGACTTCATTGTGAATGGTTATATAAGGCTGTTGTTTGATAAGTGGCCATGATATGGGCTCTTTCTTAGAAGACATATTTATACCCCATCAGCACTTCTGCTCTCGTGTTAGAATACTAGCACAATGGCCGCCACTTTATGGTAATCAGGTTTCTTTCTTCACTGTGCTCATATGAAGACATTACGTTTTTTGAGAACCCTGGGTG
Source organism: Hyla sarda (assembly GCF_029499605.1). Taxonomy (NCBI): domain Eukaryota; kingdom Metazoa; phylum Chordata; class Amphibia; order Anura; family Hylidae; genus Hyla; species Hyla sarda. Next base: position 18,764,267 of record NC_079198.1, on the reverse strand, counting down.
AGTACGGGAGAGGTATGTAAACAAAGGCAAGAATGCAACCTAAGTTCTCCAACTTCCCATACAAAAAAATAAATCTTCCTTCATCTATTTTTTTTTAGTCATATATATCCCATTTAGTGTTTCTATGCACCATTACCGATACTCTCCTGGAATATGATGTGTGAAATGAATGATTAAATTTGAGAAGCTGAAGCTGGGCTACTTCTGCCTAGTTTCGAGTGACAAACAGAAGATCAAGGATCACTGTTCTTGGTAGCCCTTGCTTTGGTAGCCAGAGAACATAGGGGGGATGATGCTTTAAAACCAACCATGAGGTTATATTCTTATGATAGAAAAAGTCAATAGCGCTGGTTAGGACTGCTGCTAGGTATGAAAATGGGTCAGGAAGTGTTAGCCCACCCTGCAGCTTCCTCCGCGTTTAAATGTGTGTTGACCAGAGGTGTGGAGTGTCTAGCCTATATGAAGGACCTAAATGTGGTGTCGGGTGAGGGTAATGTGCAAATTAACCTTTTTGTGACGCCAGGGCGTGGTTAGCCTATACACCACCCGAGGTTGAGCCAGCTTCTCCTGGGCCAGGCACGAGGCAATAAATACTCAGATATGGAAAAGCTGGCTTTACTGAGGCAGGATAGATGATAAAATCCCTTACAGCTCAGATTGGTATAAAGGGAGGTGCAGGTGAACCTTGGAAGCTTATCGGCTTGGCTTGACATTCACCTGGGTGCAGGGGTTATCCTTTAGCAGATGCGTGGTTGCAGGATTAGACTTGAGGCCTCCTCAGAACACCTCGCAGACTCACTTCAGACTTTACCTCAGCTTAATCTGAACTCTGAACTCCTACCACACTATATAAGGGGCAGATTTGGAGCATCCCTATTGGGCAGATAAGTCACATGGTTCACCTCATGCACACTCCCCTAACAACAAGGTTCCTAAGGTTGAACAGGCTTAAAGGAAAACTGTCAGCTTGCTCTCCCCGCACTAATCCCAGTGCGGGGGATTCTGATCAGTTTGATGCTTACTGTGCCCGGATCCGCCCGGCTTCATTTTTCCCTATGTGCTAATGAAGCGCTAACTGGCACAGGCGGGATTACTGGCACTCTGCCAGCCGCAGCGCCACCCAGTTTGTCAATATTTCTCCCCTCCCAGGGAGAGGTGGAGGGAGATGAGGAATATTGATGAGCTGGGCAGCGCTGTGGCCGGCGGCGATGACGTCAGAGTGGCAATTACCCCGCCTGTGCCAGTTAGGACTTAATTAGCATATAGAGAAAAAGAAGCTATCGGCAGAACGGCCGGGCAGATCCGGGCAGGGTAGGCATCAAAATCATCAGCGTCACCCGCATCAGCCAGTACCGTGCACAAAGAATGCAGTCTATTGCTAAGCCCTTCTCCGACAGGAGAGAGGCCCCCAACAAACCTACCCTTCACCTCCGGGCCAAAAGGCACCTGCAAGGATCCAGGTTCGATGCGCCTTTTCCCCGAAGCTACTAAGGGGCCGCAAATGCCCCTGGCTTCAACCTAGGCGTTAACCAAGGTATCAGCCGAGGAGCCATATACTGATGGCATCTTGACCAAAGACAAGATGCCCAGGGGTTGAAGGGAGGTGAGGAACCGAATGGCCACACACACCTCCCCTAGACCGCCAGGAGGGACACCCAGAAGGGCAACTGCATCCTGACAATCCTGTGTACAAAGAAAAACACGAACGTGGCACAGTGACATACAAAAATAATAAATAAGTGAATGAGTTCAGATATACTACCTGGTCATCTATAAAAATTTCCCTGATCCTAGCCAGAAGGCCGGGATACCAAGGGTGAAGAGTATATGGTGCAGTGCGTTCACTCAGTGAGTTAGAACACCCAGTGAGTTTCGGCACCTCAGGGTCACCACTCCCCAAGGCACAGAAGTACCTCGGCTCTACACTCCCCAACCTCATGGCGAGACCCGGAGGAAACCGGTTACATCAGGGCAGCCGTTGAGCTGATTCCTCTGAACCAGCCCTGGAATGCCCCGGAACACCTGCCCCATGCAGCACCCATCCCCACCAGCCCAAAACCGGCGTAACTTGCCACCTGCATGAAACTGATCAGAACAGATACTACACTTGATCTTAGCCAAAAGGCCGAGAAGCGACCATAACATAACTGTAGCAGATATAGAGTCCTGAGTGGTGTGGGTCCAAGACGGACACTGAAGGCAACATCTGCCACACAGGGCGGGCAGGATGCTACATTATGTACTGGGTAACCACATAAAGGCCTTTTTCAGTTTAGCGTCAAAAAGTCAGGGAATGAGGATGGGCATTGTGTGGATGCAATAGACAAGAGTTTGTTTCAGATGCTGTTTAGAGACAAGTAAAAAATGTACTCAGCACCATATTTATCACATGCCCCGCACCATGAAATAAATTAAGTGCAGTATACAGGTTTCCACCACACAAATTAATGGAGTAAGAAAACATGCACCTACACCACTCTTGATTTAAAAAAAATAAAAATAAAACATGAGGCCTATGTGCACAGAAGTGAGAAGGTGCTGGTGTTGAAATAAAATAATTAATCCTACTGTATCTGGTGCAAGGATAGGAAAAAAAAGTAAGTTGTGGTCCTAGGGATGTAATAGGCACCAAATATCACCAGAGTGTAACGTCTTTCAAAGCAAACCAAGCTTGTGAGGGAGAAGAGCGAGAGGACTCATCACAAAGATTTTGGAGGTTGAATTAAAGTCCCCACAGAGAAGGAAAAAGCCCTACAAAAGGTAAATCCTCTAAGGCCTTAAGAAGAGAGGGAATATGGTGATCGTCTGGGGTAAATATGCTTGCCCTCTTATCATCTGATCCAAACTTTTGCACTTAACAAACATATAAAGCACCTGCGAGTCACAATAGGGTATCTTATAGTTTAAGGGGCAAAAAACACATCCCCTATCCTCCCTGTCTCGTCTTTCTTCCAAGCTATACATGTTACGGTAGGTAGTTTACCTCAGATATGTAGGTCCCATCTGTAGGTATTTTTTCCTAGCAGGTAGGTGTTACGCCTAGCGCTCCGGGTCCCCGCTCCTCCCCGGAGCGCTCACGGCGTCTTTCTCCCTGCAGCTCCCCGGTCAGCGCTGACCGGGAGCGCTGCTCTGCCATGGCCGTTGGGGATGCGATTCGCACAGCGGGACGCGCCCGCTCGCGAATCGCATCCCAGGTCACTTACCCGTTCCCGTCTCCTGCAGTCATGTGCTGGCGCGCGCGGCTCCGCTCTCTAGGGCGCGCGCGCGCCAGCTCCCTGAGACTTAAAGGGCCAGTGCACCAATGATTGGTGCCTGGCCCAATTAGCTTAATTGGTTCCCACCTGTTCCCTGGCTATATCTAGTCTCCTCCCTTGCACTCCCTTGCCGGATCTTGTTGCCTTAGTGCCAGTGAAAGCGTTCCTTGTGTGTTTAATAGCCTGTGTACCAGTACCTTTGCTATCTCCCCTGACTACGAACCTTGCCGCCTGCCCCCGACCTTCTGCTACGTCCGACCTTGCTACTGCCTACTCCCTTGTACCTCGCCTTTCTTCAGTATCTTCAGCAGCCAGAGAGGTGAGCCGTTGCTAGTGGATACGACCTGGTCACTACCGCCGCAGCAAGACCATCCCGCTTTGCGGCGGGCTCTGGTGAAAACCTGTAGTGGCTTAGAACCGGTCCACTAGCGCGGTCCTCGCCAATCCCTCTCTGGCACAGAGGATCCACCTCCTGCCAGCCGGCATCGTGACAGTAGATCCGGCCATGGATCCCGCTGAAGTTCCTCTGCCAGCTGCCGCCGACCTCCCTACATTGGTCGCCCGACAAGAGCACCAGCTGTCGTACTTGACCACCATGCTACAGCAGCTCCAGTCACAGCAACAGCAGCAACAGTCACAGCTACAGCAAGTTCAGTCTCAGCTACAGCAGCAACAACCATCTCCTCCGCCAGCTCCTGCACCCCTTCCGCAGCGACTGGCCACTCCTAGCCTCCGCCTGTCTTTGCCAGACAAATTTAATGGGGACTCTAAGTTTTGCCGTGGCTTCCTTTCGCAATGTTCTCTGCACTTGGAGATGATGTCGGACCTGTTTCCTACTGAAAGGTCTAAGGTGGCTTTCGTAGTCAGCCTTCTCTCTGGAAAAGCCCTGTCATGGGCCACACCGCTCTGGGACTGCAATGACCCCGTCACTGCCTCTGTTCACTCCTTCTTCTCGGAAATTCGAAGTGTCTTTGAGGAACCTGCCCGAGCCTCTTCTGCTGAGACTGCCCTGCTGAACCTGGTCCAGGGTAATTCCTCCGTTGGCGAGTACGCCATACAATTCCGTACTCTTGCTTCTGAACTATCCTGGAATAATGAGGCTCTCTGCGCGACCTTTAAAAAAGGCCTATCCAGCAACATTAAAGATGTTCTGGCCGCACGAGAGACTCCTGCTAGCCTGCATGAACTCATTTATCTAGCCACTCGCATTGACATGCGTTTTTCTGAGAGGCATCAAGAGCTCCGCCAGGAAAAAGACTTAGATCTCTGGCCACCTCTCCCACAGTCTCCACTGCAATCTGCGCCTAGGCCTCCCGCCGAGGAGGCCATGCAAGTGGATCGGTCTCGCCTGACCCTGGAAGAGAGGAATCGCCGTAAGGAAGAGAATCTTTGTCTGTACTGTGCCAGTACTGAACATTTTCTGGTGGATTGCCCAATCCGTCCTCCACGTCTGGGAAACGCACGCTCGCACTCTGCTCTCGTGGGTGTGGCGTCTCTTGATGCCAAGTCGGCTTCTCCACGTCTCACGGTACCTGTTCGGATTTCCACTTCAGCCAGCTCTCCCCTCTCAGCCGTGGCCTGCCTGGACTCTGGAGCTTCTGGGAATTTTATTCGGGACTCCTTTGTGAATAAATTCCGTATTCCGGTGACCCGTCTTGTCAAGCCACTCCGCATTTCCGCGGTCAACGGAGCCAGGTTGGACTGTACCATACGTTTCCGCACGGAGCCCCTTCTTATGAGCATCGGATCTCATCACGAGAGGATTGAACTTTTGGTCCTCCCCAATTGCACCTCGGAGATTCTCCTTGGACTTCCCTGGCTTCAACTTCATTCCCCAACCCTGGATTGGTCCACTGGGGAGATCAAGAGTTGGGGGTCCTCTTGTTCCAAGAACTGTCTAAAACCGGTTCCCAGTAACCCTTGCCGTAACTCTGTGGTTCCTCCTGTATCCGGTCCCCCTAAGGTCATTAAGGACTCTGCCTGCCACAGGAAATGCCCTTCCCCCCCTCCCAGTTCCATCAGGCAAGCTTCTGTGTCCCCTCATGGCCCTCGTCCTGGTGTCACACTGCCCCGTGCCAGGTCTCGCCCTCCGCCCTCTCTCCCCATTCCTACTCCTGCGGTTCTGCCTGCCGTTGAGGAATCCCTCCATCCTTTCCCGGTGTCCTCATCCCAGGGGAGGCAGTTACCCGATAAAGAGAAGGGGAGACCTAAGGGGGGGGGTACTGTTACGCCTAGCGCTCCGGGTCCCCGCTCCTCCCCGGAGCGCTCACGGCGTCTTTCTCCCTGCAGCTCCCCGGTCAGCGCTGACCGGGAGCGCTGCTCTGCCATGGCCGTTGGGGATGCGATTCGCACAGCGGGACGCGCCCGCTCGCGAATCGCATCCCAGGTCACTTACCCGTTCCCGTCTCCTGCAGTCATGTGCTGGCGCGCGCGGCTCCGCTCTCTAGGGCGCGCGCGCGCCAGCTCCCTGAGACTTAAAGGGCCAGTGCACCAATGATTGGTGCCTGGCCCAATTAGCTTAATTGGTTCCCACCTGTTCCCTGGCTATATCTAGTCTCCTCCCTTGCACTCCCTTGCCGGATCTTGTTGCCTTAGTGCCAGTGAAAGCGTTCCTTGTGTGTTTAATAGCCTGTGTACCAGTACCTTTGCTATCTCCCCTGACTACGAACCTTGCCGCCTGCCCCCGACCTTCTGCTACGTCCGACCTTGCTACTGCCTACTCCCTTGTACCTCGCCTTTCTTCAGTATCTTCAGCAGCCAGAGAGGTGAGCCGTTGCTAGTGGATACGACCTGGTCACTACCGCCGCAGCAAGACCATCCCGCTTTGCGGCGGGCTCTGGTGAAAACCTGTAGTGGCTTAGAACCGGTCCACTAGCGCGGTCCTCGCCAATCCCTCTCTGGCACAGAGGATCCACCTCCTGCCAGCCGGCATCGTGACAGTAGGTTCCCTCTGTAGGTAGTTTGCCTCAGGTAGGTAGGTGGCCCCTACCTACCTTAGGCAAAATAAAAAAACAACATACTCACCTTTCCTGTGGCTCTAAGCTTCTGCCTCCTGTGACGTCCTTCCTCCCAAGAGGTTTTAGCTGCAGACTGGAGCTCCACTCTAGACAAGAAACATGTGACTTTCTAACTCTACTTCTCACTCTCCTACCACTGAGCTCTGCTCCACTCATGTCACATAAACATCATCACAAGTCCTTCAGTCACAGTTTCTTCTACACTGCTGAGCTCCGCCCACTCACAGGTCCTGTAGACACAATCTCTGCTATTCTGTTGAGCTCCGCCCTGTGGTGGCGCCACTGCACTAGGGCAAATCTGCAATTTTTTTCAGCACTGTATGCTAACATTATAGTTTATTCTAAGACAGTATTAGGGTAGAGGAACATCCTGATTTGAATTATATAAAAATCTCTAATACACACATTGGTTAGGGCCCAATGGTCTTAAACTGTGGCCCTCTATATGGTTCCAAACTTCAACTCCCAGCATGCTCAGACAGCTGTTGTTTGTCAACCCCGTCGGAGATTTCACTCTAAATCAGGGCTCTAGGTCTTCCCCAGGTAATTATAGATCGGTAAAGTGCATTGTGGGAAAATAGCTTGAAGGACTCATAAGGGACTACATACAGGAATACTTAGGGGATAATAGTATTATAAGTGAATTTTGGTTTGTAATTGGATTGAAAACTGGCTTAAGGACCGTACCCAGAGAGTGGTGGTCAATGATTCACCCCGGTTATTAGTGGTGTACCCCAAGGTTCAGTACTGGGCCCACTCTTGTTTAATTTATTCATTAAGGATATAGAGGATGGGATTAACAGCTTTGTTTCTATCTTTGCAGATGACACCAAGCTTTGTAGCATGGTACAATCTATAGAGCAGGGGTCCTCAAACTTTTTAAACAGGGGGCCAGTTCACTGTCCCTCAGACCGTTGGAGGGCCGGACTATAGTTAAAAAAAAACTATGAATAAATTCCTATGCACACATATATCTTATTAGTAGACTACCCCTTTAAGTACGCAGCACAGTTCCCCCCCCCCCCCCCACATTAGGAAGGCAGCATAGTCCCCCCCCATTAGGTTGGCAGTACAGATCCCCACATTAGGTTGTAGTTCCCCCACATTAGGTTGGCAGTATAGTTCCCCACATTTAGTTGGCAGTATAGTCCCCCCCCCCCACATTAGGTTGTAGTTCCCCCACATTGGGTTGGCAGTATAGTCCCCCACATTAGGTTGTAGATCCCCCACATTAGGTTGGCAGTATAGTTTCCCCCACATTAGGTTGTAGTTGCCCCACATTTGGTTGGCAGTATAGTTCCCCCACATTTAGTTAGCAGTATAGTTACCCCACATTAGGCTGGCAGTATAGTTCCCCCCACATTAGGTTGTAGTTCCCCCACATTAGGTTGGCAGTATAGTCCCCCCCACATAAGGTTGTAGTTCCCCCACATTAGGCTGGCAGCATAGTTCCCCCCATATTTAGTTGGCAGTATAGTTCCCCCACATTTAGTTGGCAGTATAGTTCCCCCCACATTAGGCTGGCAGCATGTTCCCCCATATTAGGTTGTAGTTCCCCCACATTTAGTTGGCAGTATAGTTCCCCCACATTAGGCTGGCAGTATGTTCCCCCCCATTAGGTTGTAGTTCCCCCACATTTAGTTGGCAGCATAGTTCCCCCACATTAGGCTGGCAGTATAGTTCCCCCCACATTAGGTTGTAGTTCCCCCACATTTGGTTGGCAGTATAGTTCCCCCCATTTAGTTAGCAGTATAGTTCCCCCACATTTAGTTAGCAGTATAGTTCCCCCACATTAGGCTGGCAGTATAGTTCCCCCACATTAGGCTGGCAGTATAGTTCCCCCCATATTTAGTTGGCAGTATAGTTCCCCCACATTTAGTTGGCAGTATAGTTCCCCCCACATTAGGCTGGCAGCATGTTCCCCCATATTAGGTTGTAGTTCCCCCACATTTAGTTGGCAGTATGGTTCCCCCACATTAGGCTGGCAGTATGTTCCCCCCCATTAGGTTGTTGTTCCCCCACATTTAGTTGGCAGTATAGTTCCCCCACATTAGGTTGGCAGTTTAGTTCCCCCACATTAGTTTGGCATTATAGTTCCCCCACATTAGGTTGGCAGTATAGTTCCCCCACATTAGGCTGGCAGTATAGTTCCCCCACATTAGGTTGGCAGTATAGTTCCCCCACATTTAGTTGGCAGTATAGTTCCCCCCACATTAGGCTGACAGTATGTTCCCCCCTACTGACATATAGCCTCCAGCCATATACAGTGTATGGCTGGACACTGTATGCCAGTGTACTGCCCCACTTCAGTGCTCCCACCACTGCTCCTCCGGTCCGGCCATAGCAGTAGGTCCCGGGACCGGTGGTTGGAGCACCGAAACTGACGTGCCGCTGGTAACACTTTCCAAGCTGGCCACTGCACGTCCTGCTCGCTGAGCGGCGCTCCGTTGCTATAGGCGCACGCATGGGAAGTCAGTGATGTCACGGCGTTCTCTTACTCCCGACGGTCCTTGCATTTTTTAAGTAAACGCAGGGCCACAGACAGTTAACAGGGGCATCCCTGTGTCCAGAAAACATCTTTCGGAACACAGGGATGTCCTTAGGCAGCGGCGGTGGCAAAAACACCTGGCGGGCCAGATACTTGACCTCGGCGGGCCACATGTGGCCCGCTGGCCGTAGTTTGAGCACCCCTAGTCCAAGACCCCTAGATAGTATAGAGGATGTGCAGAAGTTACAAGATGACTTGGATAAACTAAGTGTCTGGGCATCCACTTGGCAAATGAGGTTCAATGTGGATAAATGTAAAGTTATGCATCTGGGTACTAATAACCTGCAGCATCCTATGTCTTAGGGGGGGTTAAACTGGAAGAGTCACTGGTAGAGAAGGATCTGGGTGTACTTGTAGATCATAGACTACAGAATAGCAAAATGTCAGGCAGCTGCTTCTAAGGCCAGCAGGATATTGTCATGTATCAGAAGAGGCATGGACTCGAGGGATAGGGAGATAATACTCCCCCTTTAGAGACGTTTAAGGGGGAATATGATCAACGTATATAAGTATATAAATGGCCCATACAAAATATGGGGAAAAACTGTTCCAGGTTAAACCCCCTCTCAAAGTAGTGATGAGCGTCAGGGGCCATATTCTAATTTGCAATATTTCATGAATATATGGACGAATATTCATCCTATGTTCGTGAATTTCGCATATTTGCTATGTTCGTTAATTTTTTTTTTCCAAGGGAAAATAGTTATAAAATTCGTATAGTGCACATGCACGATTATAACTAACTAACACTCTACCCTACACTAGGACCTATTTGCTAAACTAACCTACCCTATCTATAGCTAAAAGAAGGGAGGGATCAGTGTCCTCTGGAAGTGCCGATATTCGTAAATATTTGCATATTCGCATATATGAAATATTCGCGCTCCACACCGACTCACACAGTAAATAATATTGGAGCCTTCTTTGGACCACAGGGAGGAAGCAGGGAGGGATGATCAATTTTTTTTTACACAGTGCACGTCATTGTTGTGATGTGTACTGTGAAAAAAAAAAAGAATATTCGTAATTTTAAATATATAGCACTATATTGTAAGTATTCCTGAAATCGTGAAGTCACGATATTCACAGTAAAAATTTGCATTTAGAATATTTGCGCTCAACACTACCTCAAAGGACAAGGGGGCACTCCCTCCATCTGGAGAACAAAAGGTTTGGTCTCAAGGGGTGACACGCCTTCTTTACTATAAGAACTGTACATTTATGGAACTGTTCCTACTGTGACCAGTTCCTGAGGAACTACCTCAGGAACTGGTCACAGCAGGAACAGTTGAGAGCTTCAAAACAGGGTTAGATACATTTTATAACAAAATTAACCCTTAGTTTGTCGTGACGCCAGGGTGCGGTTGTTTTAAATTTCCATGACCAATAATACTGGTATACAAGGAGAGAATGTATACCACCACACAATAACTGGATAATACCGCCATACTATACTGAATAAAACCACTATACACAGACCGGTATACTATCTGTATACTATATAAGTGATTATATACAGGACCATATACCGGTAGATACCAGATGTACAGAGATCTGTATACAATATAAGTGATTATATACAGGACCATATGGAGGTAGATTTCAGCTGTACACAGGATCTGTACCATATAAGTGATTACAGTTACATTATAGAACTCACAATTACGTCTTTTCTGATCGGCGGCGTCCTCTTTCCTTTTCTTCTCCATCCGAATCAGACCGCCATGTCAATCACTCAACATCTGCAGGACAAACATGTTAGACTCCATATTTTTTCAGTGTCCTCCCCTCCTCTACAAAATCTGCCCATCTATTGGCCCACAAATTGTAATAATGTCCTGTTTGGTGTCCTGCACAGTAACAGGGCAGGCAGATAGGTAGCCAGGTAAATAGGTAACTAGGTAGGTAGATCAGGAAGCCAGATGTGTAGGTAGGTAACGAGCCAGGTAGGTAGGGGGCTAGCTAGGTAGTTAGGTAGAGGTGCGAATGAAAAACCCTTTGGTGTCCGCGCTGCTGGTTTCCAACGTGCAAGAAGGCAATCAGACCAGATAAGTCTTGTGAACATAGGATGGACCAATTTATTAAGGTCACAACAAGTATACACAGGATAACGTATTTCGGAGAACAGCGCCCCCTTCTTCAGATCAGTGATATAGACATGGCACACAGACAATATATACAGTAAAAAAATGGTGTGCAAAAAAAACAGGGAGGGGCCAGGGTGTAATACAGAAATGGGCAGAAGTATTTCAAAATGAAGAAAAAAAGCATAAAGTAACAATACATATAGTAACACAGAGCAAATCAGGACCATGGTGTGTAAAAACTAGTGGAAATGGTGAAGAAACAGAATCTTGTAAGGTACCGGGCGATAGTCGGAGTCCCCGGACTGTTGCCGCAACCGGAAATGGAGGCGGCGTCCTTACCCTGACGAGTCACTATGTTAGGAGTGGGCATGTCCCAGAGTGGAGACTTGTTGCCATGGAGGCGCGTCTAGCACCGGGAGCATATGTGCACTATAGTGCGAGAGCACAGAGACGAGATGGAGCACACCACTCACACACTGCCCATGCTGTGTACACTGCCCATGCTGTGTGTTCACAGGTTACATTCTATCATTTAATTCAGGCCACAGGGAACCAATGTCTGTAATGAATGAATCCAGTAGTTTTCCCTGCGCCTTAATGTGCTGTACCTGTGGGAAACTTCTTTACTGATTAGTTCGATGGGAGTGGCCTTGATGAAGGATGAATCCTGACTGAGTTTCTTGGCGAAATGTATTTACAGCACAAAGGAACCGCTATGGGGTCAAAGGTGGCTCCAAGTTTTGCCAATCTTTTTGTGGGTAGGTTTGAAGAACTACACATCTACACTCACCATCTGTTTAGCAACTGTCTGTACTACTGTAGATATATAGATGACATCTTTTTCATCTGGCAGAGGGACAAGGCATCTCTTGATGAATTCCTTACACATCTCAATAACAACCTGGTCACTCCAATTCACCCAAACCATCTTCAGTGACAATGCCAAGTTCCTGGATGTTACGGTCTCACATAACAATGGCAACTCCCTGTCAACCAAAACTTACTTTAAACAAGTAGATAGCAACTGCTACCTCAACTTCGACAGTGGGCACTACAAAAAATGGCTTTGTGACATCCCCTACAGCCAATTCAAAAGGATCAGGAGAAACTGCACTAGTGAAGGGGACTTCATAGACCAAAGTAAGATCCTGAAAGCGAGATTTAAAGCGAAGGGCCATCCCAGAACCCTAGTCCAGTCCTCCTTTGACAGGGCACACATCCTCACACAAAATGACTGCCTGTTGCCCAAACCTACAACTGAGAGCAACACCTCAGACAGATCCCTTAATTTCATCACCACTTATTCCCGTGACCATGCCGCCATTAGGAAAATTCTGCTCAACCACTGGCCGATCCTTCTGAAAGATCAATATCTGGGCCCAGTCCTACCCACCAGATCTTCACTAACCTTTAGAAGGGTTCGCACCATATGTAACATGGTAGCACCCAGAAAACTCAAATCCAAAACCACACAGGCCACCTCCTCCAATTTTCTTGCTGTCAAAGGTAGCTACAGATACGGGCTCCCCAGATGCAAATGTTGTGCTTTCATCAACCACAAATGCAGGTCTTTCACCTCCACTACCACCAAAGCATCAAATCTTTGCTTAATTGCGGTTCCCAATATGTGGTCTATCTCCTTCAATGTCCCTTTGGGCTCCACTATGTGGGGAGAACCATACAGTGTTTTAGAGAGCGCATCAATAAACAATGGAGCAACACCATCAATGGCTTCCTACTGCACAGCGAATCTCGCCACATGACAAAGGTCCATTCAGGAGATTTTAGCCTCATCAAGGCCACTCCCATTGATCAGTAAAGAAGTTTCCCACAGATACAGCACATTAAGGTGGAGGGAAAATTACTGGATTCATTCATTTACCAATCAAATAGCAAAACCCAAGGGAGTCATTTATTACGATATAGAAATAGAATTTTTATTGATATGCATTAAAATCAAACACACATATAAAACTAAACAATACATAAAAAAAATGCGGCAACACCAGGTACCCTGCAACCACGATGGCAATCAAGGGGTATATCATATAAAATAAGGTAACATAAAGAAATGTAAACACAAACACCAATCTACATATAAAGGATATACTCACTGAGTATAGCAAGTATATAAACAAATTTTGGAAAGTGCTAGGTAAACAGTATATAAGGTGCTGTGTATTAATATATAAGCTCTATATAAGAACTAAAGTGCATAGTACAACACAAGTATATTATATAATACCCTCAGGAGACCAGGATGGTCACAGAAAAGCTGCAGGGACTGGGATGCCGCCACTCCAATGCGCGTTTCGGCACGCTGACCTTCATCCGGGAGTGGCGACATCCTCAGCCATCAGACCATTTCTACATGGAGTGACCCAATAGAATTTTAGACAGCTGACTGATAACTCAATATAATACAGCTGTATAATCTCACTGTGTAGCTGTAAATGGCACACGCCACGCCACCGACACCATCCCCGGCTTCTGGAAGGCCGCGTCACATGATCCGGGCACGCAAAAAAAAATCATCACATGACCCGGACCACTAAGACGCGACCTCCCGAACTCCCACGAGTGGCCGTAGCGAAGCACGCGCACCAGCAACACAGTGAGTGTAGGGAGTTAGTGACATCTAGTTTATTGCGGGTAAAAATAACATAGAAGGATTTCATGATCGGAATAAACAAATCAATATACAGAGACATAAAAAGATATGGTGAATCAACATCTATAAGGCCAAAACAAACAAAATTAATAATGTGGAAAAATAGTGAATAGAAGATATATATATATTAAAGTGATAATTGGATCAATAAATAAATAAATAGACAGACCGAAAAAAAATTCATAAAGTGAGACAAAATTAGTAATAAAAAGTAAAAATAATAATAAAAAAGCAATAAAAATAGATATGAATAAAAAACTATTGAAAGAAAATAATTAATAAATATAATTATAAAGAAAGCAATAAATAGAAAATGCATATATATCATCATTATTATAAATTGATCAAAAAGTATATATATATATATATATATATATATATATATATATATATATATATATATAAATGATAGAATAGAAAATATATATAGAGCTGGGCTGAAATCCAAATTGCAAAAACTATATATAAATACATATAGAAATAGTTTTTTTCTATATATAAAAAGGGTGAAAAAGTGAAATATGATGTACATAAATACATGCATGCCAGTCCACATGCATGTATATATGTACATACATTATAAAGTTATAATGAATGTGAAAAGTGACAACAAAGTTGAAAAATTGTGTCAGCACACCTAAAAATATCTAAAATAAAGTGACAAAGTGCAGGGGAGAAATAATAATGATTGATAATAGATTGAAGTAAGCAAAGGCAAGTGAAGGTGCATGATGAAAAGAGGTAGTGAGAACTTATATAGTCAGCCCACTATGTTATAATAAAATCACATATACTGAGATCATTAAATATATGTGGAGATTAATATGAAAAATAAATAGTGTATATATGCTTAATAACGTGAACAACGTGTTGATGTATATTACTTGTGTCCATGTCTATAAGAATAATATATATGTGTAGATAATAATAAAATTCCAACAAATACTTGTGCATTTGTGAATTACACAGTATCCACCTGATATAAAAAAAAAAAAAAAGCACCAGATCCAAACTAAAAATCACTCCTCGTGCCGACATAGTGAGTCCTTAGATATAAAAAGATATTTATAGGTAAAAAGAACATGGCCCTAAATGTCATCACATATCAGACCATTATATCATTATGTAGCATGTTTTGATGAGTGTTGAATGTTCTAAAGTGAACATGTAGCTTACACCAAATTTGTATATGTTAATAAAGGTAGGAGAAGTAAGGTGTAATAACAAAATAATTGATTAAAAATAAGATAAGTGACATAACATCAAACATCAAATATATTTATATAAGACAATAACATACATTGCCAATGGTCCAAAAAAGTTTTTTTTTATATACAAATACAGATATCAATCAAAAAAGACTAGAAGATCCCGAATCACGAAAATCCAAACGGAGATAACTTGGCCAATTCAACATTAGTACACAACCAGATAACAAGGGTCACTAACGAGAGAAAATAAAATTATTGTGTTAATATAGATAAAAAAAAGCTAAAACATGAAACACTGCATATAGGCCGGATGGATAAAGAACACCATCTAGGCTCCAACGAGTCAGAGAAATGGGGCATAGCTGAGGACTTTGTTCATACCAGCCGGATAGAGTGTATGGAGTCTCCAAATCCAGCTGGATTCACATTGAGCTAAACGTTTCGCCATGTCCCCCCCCCCCCCCCCCCCCTAATGCTAGGGTAAATGCAGTCAATCACCCGTACCTTAACCCCTTCAGGACGGAGCCCATTTTGGCCTTAAGGACCGGAGCGTTTTTTGCACATCTGACCACTGTCACTTTAAACATTAATAAC
Source organism: Hyla sarda (assembly GCF_029499605.1). Classification (NCBI taxonomy): domain Eukaryota; kingdom Metazoa; phylum Chordata; class Amphibia; order Anura; family Hylidae; genus Hyla; species Hyla sarda. The sequence goes on along the minus strand of NC_079198.1, from coordinate 18,748,885 downwards.
TCTGGAATGCTTTTAGTTATCATTCTGATTCCAAGATTGTTTTTTCGTGACATATTCTACTTTAACATAGTGGTAAATTTTTGTCGATACTTGCATCATTTCTTGGTGAAAAATCCGTAAATTTGATGAAAAATTTGAAAATTTTGCATTTTTCTAACTTTGAAGCTCTCTGCTTGTAAGGAAAATGGATATTACGAATACATTTTTTTTTGGTTCACATATACAATATGTCTACTTTATGTTTGCATCATAAAATTGATGTGTTTTTACTTTTGGAAGGCACCAGAGGGCTTCAACGGTCAGCAGCAATTTTCCGATTTTTCACAAAATTTTCAAACTCAGTATTTTTCAGGGACCAGTTCAGGTTTGAAGTGGATTTGAAGGGTCTTCATATTAGAAATACCCCATAAATGACCCCATTATAAAAACTACACCCCCAAAAGTATTCAAAATGACATTCAGTCAGCGTTTTAACCCTTTAGGTGTTTCACAGGAATAGAAGCAAAGTGAAGGAGAAAATTCACAATCTTCATTTTTTACACTCACATGTTCTTGCAGACCCAATTTTTGAATTTTTACAAGGGGTAAAAGGACAAATTTTTACTTGTATTTGTAGCCCAATTTCTCTCGAGTAAGCACATACCTCATATGTCTATGTAAAGTGTTCGGCGGGCGCAGTAGAGGGCTCAGAAGGGAAGGAGCGACAAGGGGATTTTGGAGAGTACGTTTTTCTGAAATGGTTTTTGGGGGCATGTTACCTTTAGGAAGCCCTTATGGTGCCAGAACAACAAAAAAAAAACACATGGCATACCATTTTGGAAACTAGACCCCTCGGGGAATGTAACATGGGATAAAGTGAACCTTAATACCCCACAGGTGTTTCACGACTTTTGCAAATGTAAAAAAAAAAAATAATTTTTTACCTAAAATGCTTGTTTTCCCAAAAATTTTTTATTTTTAAAAAGGGTAATAGCAGAAAATACCCCTAAAAATTTGAAGCCCAATTTCTCCCGATTCAGAAAACACCCCATATGGGGGTGAAAAGTGCTCTGCTGGCGCACTACAGGTCTCGGAAGAGAAGGAGTCACATTTGGCTTTTTGAACGCAAATTTTTCTCTGGGGGCATGCCGCATTTAGGAAGCCCCTATGGTGCCAGGACAGCAAAAAACCCCCCACATGGCATACCATTTTGGAAACTAGACCCCTCGGGGAACGTAACAAGGGGTTAAGTGAACCTTTATACCCCACAGGTGTTTCACGACTTTTGCATATGTAAAAAAAAAAAAAAAATTTTTTACCTAAAATGCTTGTTTTCCCAAAAATTTAACATTTTTAAAAAGGGTAAAAGCAGAAAATACCCCCCAAAATTTGTAACACAATTTCTCCCGAGTACGGCGATACCCCATATGTGGCCCTAAACTGTTGCCTTGAAATACGACAGGGCTCCAAAGTGAGAGCGCCATGCGCATTTGAGGCCTAAATTAGGGATTGCATAGGGGTGGACATAGGGGTATTCTACGCCAGTGATTCCCAAACAGGGTGCCTCCAGCTGTTGCAAAACTCCCAGCATGCTTAGACAGTCAACGGCTGTCCGACAATACTGGGAGTTGTTTTGCAACAGCTGGAGGCTCCGTTCTGGAAACAGTGGCGTACCAGACGTTTTTCATTTTTATTGGGGAGGGGGGCTGTGTAGGGGTATGTGTATATGTAGTGTTTTTTACTTTTTATTTTATTTTTTGTGTTAGTGTAGTGTAGTGTTTTTAGGGTACAGTCACACGGGCGGGGGTTCACAGTAGTTTCTCGCTGGCAATTTGAGCTGCAGCAGAAAGTTTGCGGCAGCTCAAATTTGCAGCCAGATACTTACTGTAATCCTCCGCCCATGTGAGTGTACCCTGTACGTTCACATTGGGGGGGACATCCAGCTGTTGCATAACTACAACTCCCAGCATGCCCGTTGGCTGTCGGTGACTGCTGAGAGTTGCAGTTTTGCAACAGCTGTAGGCACACTGGTTATGTATCACTGAGTTTGTGACCTAACTCAGTGTTTCACAACCAGTGTGCCTCCAGCTGTTGCAAAACTACAACTCCCAGCATGTACGGTGCATGGTGTACGGTGACTGCTGAGAGTTGTAGTTTGCAACAGCTGGAGGCACACCGGTCGTGAAACACTGAGTTAGGTAAAAAAAAACTCTGAGTTTCACAACCAGTGTGCCTTCAGCTGTTGCATAACTACAACTCTCAGCAGTCACCGACAGCCAACGGGCATGCTGGAAGTTGTAGTTATGCAACCAGCAGATGCACCACTACAACTCCCAGCATGCACTTTAGCTGTTTGTGCAAGCTGGGAGTTGTAGTTAGACAACAGCTGAAGGTACACTTTTCCATAGAAAGAATGTGCCTCCAGCTGTTGCAAAACCATAAGTCCCAGCATGCCCATAAGGGAATGCTGGGAGTTGTGGTGGTCTGCCTCCTGCTGTTGCATAACTACAGCTCCCAGCATGCCCTTTTTGTATGCTGGGATCTGTTGCTAAGCAACAGCAGGAGGCTGTCACTCACCTCCAACGATCCTCGCCGCACAGGTCAGTCCCTCGTCGTCTCCGCCGCCGCAGCTGCTCCTGGGGCCCCGATCCCAACAGGGGCGCCGTGGATCGGGGTCCCCAGCACCCGGGGTGCACGTCCCGCACCCGCTCACGTCCTCCGGAAGAGGGGCGGAGCGGGTGCGGGAGTGACACCCGCAGCAGGCGCCCTGATTGGTCGGCCGGTAATCCGGCCGACGAATCAGGGCGATCGTGAGGTGGCACCAGTGCCACCTCACCCCTGCAGGCTCTGGCTGTTCGGGGCCGTCAGAGACGGCCCCGAACAGCCAGTAATTCCGGGTCACCGGGTCACTGGAGACCCGATTGACCCGGAATCGCCGCAGATCGCTGGACTGAATTGTCCAGCGATCTGCGGCGATCGCCGACATGGGGGGACATAATGACCCCCCTGGGCGATATGCCGGGATGCCTGCTGAACGATTTCAGCAGGCATCCGGCTCCGGTCCCCAACCGGCTAGCGGTGGGGGCCGGAATTCCCACGGGCGTATGGATACGCCCTCGGTCCTTAAGGATTCGGCATGCAGGGCGTATCCATACGCCCTATGTCCTGAAGAGGTTAAATATTGATGGATCACAGGCATGTTTGTGCTTGAAATGTCTGGGACAGGTTTTAGTGGAAAAAGGAAAAAGGTGTTCCTCAATGAAGGCGCTAGTCCATCGGTAGATATGATAATTTTATTTAGACATATAGAGCAACGCGTTTCGACCCCGGACAGGGGTCTTCATCAGGCTGCCTGATGAAGACCCCTGTCCGGGGTCGAAACGCGTTGCTCTATATGTCTAAATAAAATTATCATATGTATTGATGGACTAGCGCCTTCATTGAGGAACACCTTTTTCCTTTTTCCACTGTTTCATTACCGGTGAGACTGACATCATTCCGGGAAGTTCCTTGTGGCAGCTGTCCTGGCTCTCCTCTATCCCAGACGCTACTGTAGGTGTTGTGCTCTTAGCGTAACACCCAAGGGTAAGGACCCATCGTTTCTTGCACCCTGATTTAGCTCTCCATACGGTCCTCACCTAGGGGCGCACCTCTTGCTGTGTTTTTTTCTTTTGCATTTGGGACAGGTTTTAGTTCCTCCAAGTTGGTCACATTGATAGCGACTTTAATATCCCGGACATGTTCCCTTATCCGGACCTTGAGAGGTTGTGGGGTGAGACCGATATAGATCCTGGGACAAGAGCAAATGGCATAATAGACCACAAATCTTGTAGCACAAGAAATTTGGTGTTTAATCTTAAATGTTTGTTGACCAGTAGAATCCATAAAAGTTGTGGCCCACTCTACATTGGGACAGGCCACACATTGGCCGCATGGGGTACAACCCCATCTTGGACCCCTAGATCCAAAAGCATTCAGTGTCTGTGGTCAATACTCACTTTGGATCAATATATTTAAGTTTATAAGTTTTTAGCTCGTCTGGCCGTCACTGAAGGTTTAGATGGAATATAGTGTTGTAAATTTGGGTCCACTGTAAGTATTGGCCAGTACGTCTCCAGACATCCACAGGGGGAGGAGGGTGTTACAGTGGTCTTGTTTGTATACCACACACTTATTATCTCTGGTTCTGTTCTGTTTTTCTATATCTTTATGGATTCATTCATTACAGACATTGGTTCCCCGTGGCCTTAAATGGGCACTGTCAGTTATAAAAACTTTTGATATGTTGTAAAGCATGCATAACCAATAGGTTTTGCAATTGCTTTCATTAGAACTTTTTCAGTATTTCATACTGAAAAACCCAGTCAAAGACCCCCACCCCCTTCTGGAATGCATTCAGTCGTTCTGTGCACACTGCTTCGTCCAGTACATTTTGGAGGGGGGGGAGGGGCTGTACACACTGCAGACTCGTGTGAAGAGAAGGGGAGGGGCAGGAAGACTGCTGCCGGGCTCTCACTGATGTCTGCTGTGTGAGAGAAACACATTGCATTGCAGACGAAAAAGTAAGTGTACCAGCATGTATGTGTGTGGATATATGTGTATGTGTGTATATCAGTGTGTCTATTTAATGTGTATGTGTAAGAATATATGAAGCCAGTGTGTGTGTGTAATAAAGGGGGACTACAATCATATTCCTCCAGCTGTTGCAAAACTAAAACTCCCAGCATGCCTGCACAGCCAAATGATGTGTGGGCATGCTGTGAGCTGTAGTTTTGCAACAGCTGGAGGCACCCTTGTTGGGAGGCACTGGACAGAGGTGAGGGAGGGGGAGTGGTTATCACAGTGAGTACCCGCCCTACTGCTTCTGGTGGACAAAATTAAGGTATTTCAGAAATTAAGCTAATTCTGAGAGAAATGTAGGTCATAGACACATAAAAAAGTACATGTACATGATCAGGATGAGATACTGGTTGGACCCAACTATCACCCGGTACCCTACAAGATTCTGTTTATTCACTGGTTTGCTCTGTGTTACTATGTGTTTTGTTACTTTATGCTTTTTTCTTCATTTTTAAATATTTCTGCCTGTTTCTGTATTACCTCCTGGCCCCTCCCTGATGTTTTGGGCGCCATTTTTTACAGTATATTTTGTCTTTCTGTGTGCCATGTCTGTATCACTGATCAGAAGAAGGGGGCGCTGTCCTCTGTAATGCGTTATCCTGTGTATACTTGTTTTGACCTCAATAAATTGGTCTATCCTATGTTCACAAGACTCATCTGGTCTGATTGCCTTCTTGCACGTTGGAAATCAGCAGCGCTGACTCCAAAGGTTTTTCTTTCTTCGCACCTCTACCTGACTTCATCCAGGATTTGCCAGCCATCTCCTGCACCCTGGGTACAGCAGAGGTTTCCATCATTGTAACCCCGTTTTGAGGGTTGATATGCGAGTTTATTGCTCGCTCCAGGTGAGCACCCACTACCTATGGGCTTTCTGCACCCTCATGCATGCCTTTTTTGTTTCCCATAGTAATGCACTAGGCGCTTTCCTGCCGGTCTTTCCTTTTCTTTTACTTACAGAGCTAGGTAGTTAGGCAGCCATGTATGAAGGCCAGGTATGTACATAGTTAGGTAGCCAGGAATGTAGGTAGTTAGATAGCCTGGTATATAGGTAAGTAGTAAGGTATCAGGTATAAAGTTAGGTAGCCCCCCCTTCCCTGTAGGTACAGGCAGCAGAGTTAACCCCCCCTTCTCTGTAGGTATAGACAGCAAAGTTAACCCATCTTCCCCATAGGTATAGGCAACATAGTTAACCCCCCACCCTTCCCTATAGGTATAGGCAACAGAGTTAACTCCCACCCCCACCCTTCCCCATAGGTATAGGCAGCAGAATTAGTGCCCCCTCCCAGTAGGTATACGAACAGAGTTAACCTCCCCTTTCCATGTAGGTATAAGCATCAGAGTTCCCCCCCCCCTTTCCCCGTAGGTGTAGGTAGCAGAGTTAACCCCCCCTTCCCTGTAGGTATAGGCAGCATGGTTAACCCCCCTTCTGCATAGGTATAGGCAGCAGAGTTACCCCCCTTCCCTGTAGGTATAGGCAGCAGAGTTAACCCCCTCTCCTTCCCTGTAGGTATAAGCAGCAGGATTAACCCCCTCACCTGTAGATATAGGAACAGAGTTAACCCCCCCCCCCATAGGTATAGGCAGCAGAGTTAAAACCCCACCCTTACTTTTCCCTGTCAGTATAGGCAGAAGTTAACCCCTCCTTTCCCCATAGGTATAGGCAGCAGTCAACTCCCTCCCCATTCCCCATAGGTACAGGCAGCAGTTAACTCTCTACTTCTCCATAGGTATAGGCATCAGTTATCCCCCCCCCCACCTCATTCCCCATAGGTATAGGCTGCAGTTAACTCCCTCTTTACCCAAAGGTATGGGCAGCAGTTAACCCCCCCTTTCCCCATAGGTATAGGCACCAGTTACCAGCCCCCTTTATCCATAGGTATAGGTATCAGATAACCCGCCCCTTTCCCCATAGGTATGGGCAGCAGTTACCCCCGCAGCAGTTAACCGCCCCTTTCTCCATAGGTATAGGCAGCAGTTAACCTCCCTTTTTCCATAGGTATAGGCAGCAGTTAACTCCCCCCTTCCCCATTGGTATAGGCACCAGTTAACCCCCCCCCCATTTCTCCATAGGTATAGGCAGCAGTTAACCACCCCTCCTTTTCCTATAGGTATAGGCAGCAGTTAACAGGTATAGGCAGCAGTTAGCCCCCCCTTTCCCCATAGGTATAAGCAGCAGTTAACTCCCCCCCTTTCCCCATAGGTATAGGCAGCAGTTACCCCCCCGTTCCCCATAGGTATAAGCAGCAGTTAACTCCCCCCCTTTCCCCATAGGTATAGGCAGCAGTTAACCCCCCCCCTTCCCCATGGGTATAAGCAGCAGTTAACTCCCCCCCTTTCCCCATAGGTATAGGCAGCAGTTAACCCTCCCCCCTTTCCCCATAGTTATAGGCAGCAGTGAAACCCCCTTCGTTTCCCCATAGGTATAGGCAGCAGTTAACACCCCCCCTTTTCCCCCTTAGGTATAGGCAGCAGTTAACCCCCTCTTTCCCCAAAGGTATAGGCAGCAGTTAACACCCCCCCCTTTCCCCATAGGTTTAGGCAGCAATTAACCCCCTCTTTCCCCAAAGATATAGGCAGCAGTTAACCCCCCTTTTCCCCATAGATATAGGCAGCAGTTACCCCCCCCCCTTTCCCCATAGGTATAGGCAGCAGTTAACACCCCCCTTTCCCCCTAGGTATAGGCAGCAGTTAATACCCCCCTTTCCCCATAGGTATAGGCAGCAGTTAACCCCTCTTTCCCCAAAGGTATAGGCAGCAGTTAAACCCCCCTTTCCCCATAGGTATAGGCACCAGTTACCCCCCTTTCTCCATAGGTATAGGCGGCAGTTAACCTCCCCCTTTCCCAATAGGCATAGGCAGCAGTTAACCACCCCTTCTCCATAGGTATGGGCAGCAGTTAACCTCCCTTTTCCCATAGGTATAGGCAGCAGTTAACCCCCCTTCTTTCCCCATAGGTATAGGCAGCCGTTAACCCCCCCTCCTTTCCTCATAGGCATAGGCAGCAGTTAACCCCCCCCCCTTTCCCCATGGGTATAGGCAGCAGTTAACATCCCCCTTTTCCCCAAAGGTATAGGCAGCAGTTAGCCCCCCCTTTCCCCATAGGTATAAGCAGCAGTAAACTTCCCCCCTTTCCCCATAGGTATCTGCAGCAGTTAACCCTCCCCTTTTACCCATAGTTATAGGCAGCAGTTAAACCCCCTTCGTTTCCACATAGGTATATTTAGCAGTTAACACCCCCCCTTCCCCATAGGTGTAGGCAGCAGTTAATTCCCCCCCCCCCCCCTTCCCCATAGGTATAGGCAGCAGTTAATCCCCCCCCCTTTTCCCATAGGTATAGGCAGCAGTTAACCCCCCCCCTTTCCCCATAGGTATAGATGGCAGTTAATCCCCCCCCCCTCCTTCCCCATAGGTATAGGCAGCAGTTTAAAAAAAAAAAAAAAAGATGTCACATCTCTCCCCATGTCACATCTCTCCCCCATGTCACATCTCCCCCCCATGTCACATCTCCCCCCCATGTCACATCTCCTCCATGTCACATCTCCCCCCGTGTCACATCTCCCCCATGTCACATCTCCCCCATGTCACATCTCCCCCATGTCACATCTCCCCCACCATGTCTCATCTCCCCCCCATGTCACATCTCCTCCATGTCACATCTCTCCCCATGTCACATCTCCTCATGTCACATCTCCCCCATGTCACATCTCCCCCATGTCACATCACTCCCCCATGTCACAACTCCCCCCATGTCACATCTCCCCCCCATGTCACATTTCCTCCATGTCACATCTCCCCCCCATGTCACATCTCCCCCGGTGTCACATCTCCCCCCATGTCACATCTCCCTCCATGTCACATCTCCCCCCATATAACATCTCTCCCATGTCACATCTCCCCCAATGTCACATCTTCCCCATGTCACTTCTCCCCCCATATCACATCTCCCCCCCATGTCACATCTCCCCCATGTCACATCTCCCCCCCCCATGTGACATGTCACATCTCCCCCCATATCACATCTCCCTCCATGTCACATCTCCCTCCATGTCACATCTCCCCCATGTCACATCTCTACCCCCATGTCACATCTCCCTCCATGTCACATCTCCCCCCCATGTCACATCTCCCCCTATGTCAAATCTCCCCCCATGTCACATCTCCTCCATGTCACATCTCCCCCCATGTCGCATCTCCCCCATGTCACATCTCCCCCATATCACATCTCACCCTACGTCACATCTCCCCCATGTCACATCTTCCCCATGTCACATCCCTCCCATGTCACATCTCCCCCATGTCACATCTCCCTCATGTCACATCTCCCCATGTCAAATCTCCCCCATGTCACATCTCTCCCCAGGTCACATCTCTCCCCATGTCACATCTCCCCCATGTCACATCTCCCCATGTCACATCTCTCCCCCCATGTAACATCTCCCCCCCATGTCACATCTCCCCCCCATGTCACATCTCCTCCATGTCACATCTCCCCCCCCATGTCACATCTCCCCCCGTGTCACATCTCCCCCCGTGTCACATCTCCCCCATGTCACATTCCCCCCATGTCACATCTCCCCCACATGTCTCATCTCCCCCCCATGTCACTTCTCCCCCCATGTCACATCTCCTCCATGTCACATCTCCCCCATGTCACTTCTCCCCCCATATCACATCTCCCCCCATGTCACATCTCCCCCCATGTCACATCTCCCCCCATGTGACATGTCACATCTCCCCCATGTCACATCCCCCCATGTGACATGTCACATCTCCCCCTATGTCAAATCTCCCCCCATGTCAAATCTCCCCCCATGTCACATCTCCTCCATGTCACATCTCCCCCCATGTTGCATCTCCCCCATGTCACATCTCCCCCATGTCACATCTCATCCTACGTCACATCTCACCCCATGTCACATCTCCCCCATGTCACATCCCCCCATGTCACATCTCCCTCATGTCAAATCTCCCCCATGTCACATCTCTCCCCATGTCACATCTCCCCTATGTCACATCTCTCCCCCATGTCACATCTCTCCCCCATGTCACATCTCCTCCATGTCACATCTCCCCCCCATATCACATCTCCCCCCGTGTCACATCTCCCCCGTGTCAAATCTCCCCCATGTAACATTCCCCCCATGTCTCATCTCCCCCCCATGTCACTTCTCCCCCCATGTCACATCTCCCTCATGTCACATCTCCCCCCATGTCACATCTCCCCCCCATGTCACATCTCCTCCATGTCACATCTCCCCCCCATGTCACATCTCCCCCCATATCACATCTCCCCCCCATGTCACATCTCCCCCCATGTCACATCTCCCCCCCATGTGACATGTCACATCTCCCCCATGTCACATCTCCCTCCATGTCACATCTCCCCCTATGTCAAATCTCCCCCCATGTCAAATCTCCCCCCATGTCACATCTCCTCCATGTCACATCTCCCCCCATGTTGCATCTCCCCCATGTCACATCTCCCCCATGTCACATTTCATCCTACGTCACATCTCACCCCATGTCACATCTCCCCCATGTCACATCCCCCCATGTCACATCCCCCCATGTCACATCTCCCCCATGTCATATCTCCCTCATGTCAAATCTCTCCCCATGTCACATCTCCCCTATGTCACATCTCTCCCCCATGTCACATCTCTCCCCCATGTCACATCTCTCCCCCATGTCACATATCCCCCCCCATGTCACATCTCCTCCATGTCACATCTCCCCCCATGTCACATCTCCCCCCGTGTCACATCTCCCCCATGTCACATCTCCCCCATGTCACTCCCCCATGTCACATCTCCCCCCATGTCACTCCCCCCATGTCACATCTCCCCCCATGTCACATCTCCCCCCATGTCACTCCCCCATGTCACATCTCCCCCCATGTCACTCCCCCATGTCACATCTCCCCCCATGTCACTCCCCCATGTCACATCTCCCCCCATGTCACTCCCCCCATGTCACATCTACCCCCCCCCCCCCCATGTCACATCTCCCCCATTAATGTCATGGGGTCGGGAAAACCTGATGCTTACCTAAACCTGTCCCCCGTTGGTCTGTCGTACATCCAGTTCTCCTCCATGCAGTCCGGTGTCTTATGGGACTTACAGAATCGTTCTGCTCAGCCAAACACTGACCTGACAAGTGACACTGCTGCGGCTACTGATTGGCTGAGTAGAAAAGGTCCTGGAACCAGCTCATTGTCAGGAGCCTCAAAAAAGTAATGGGACCGCATGGAGGAGAACGGGAACTGCAACAGACATAACAAGGACCGGAGTGTCAGGTTTCCCTGTGCTCTTATTATTGCTTAAGACAGGGTTTCCCAACCAGGGTGCCTCCAGCTATTGCAAAACTACAACTCTAGCATAGTTTTGCAACAGCTGAAGGCCCCCTCATTGGAAAAGACTGACTTAGGATTTGAATTTATGTCCAGATCAAGACCCTGTGTGCTTGATATGGTGCTGGGCCACCACTGCAGGTAATCACAATATGTATGGGGCATATCGAAATATCACAATTCACAAAAATCGTGATGTGATTGGGATATATCGTGCAGCCCTATTTTATATTGGCTCAAAACTTTGGTCATCAAATTAGGAATTTGGAATTTGCAGTGTATGTCTGAGGTATTCATGCTGTCCGACACATATTTCCTATAGAAACCATTGATGATATGTGGTATACAGTGACATATGCTGCTCATTGATTTCCATGAGATAAAAATGTATACCATGTATATATAATACCTCATACTCCGAAATACCTTTATTAAAACTGGATCGGGACAACTGTCATTCATGCATTTTCATTTTTCCTTCCCCGTCTTCTAAAAGCCATAACTTATTTATTTTCTATCTACAAAGCCGTATGGAGCTTGTTGTTGTGGGAGAAATTGAAAAACTGAAAAAAAAAACATTTGTAGGATGAAAATGATAAACAAAAATGGGAAGGGAGGGATCGTTTTTATGCGATTCTTTGTGCAGTAATACTGACATGTTATCTTTATTCCATGGGTCAGTGTGATAACAATCTATGTTGTTTTGTTATCTTTTATAATAAAAAAAAAAAACTTTAAAAAAAACCTGATCCCTATTATTTTCCCATTTACGGAGCTGTGTGAGGGTTTTAAATGGTACCATTTTGGCATAGATGAGAGTTTTTGAAAGTTTTTATTTCCTTTTTTGTGAACAGTGAAAGTGATGGGAACAAACATCGATAAAGACAAACATCTTTTAAACTAGAGTTTTGTGTTAGCATTTTTACTGATTTCAACCTACTGTATGCAGATCAATGGTTTTCACTTTAGTTGTCAACCTGAATGTAGTCTTATAATTTAAATCCAATGCAGATACACGAGAGAATGGAGCACTCACCGGGCCTTGGCGTATGATAAAACTTCTTTATTGTATCCTGACATGCTTAGCATAGCATTCCATGCGGGGGAGCGGACAGGAACAGGTGGAGTGGAGGAGTGGGATGGACGTCGGTCTGTATCGCGCAATCAGCGATTCGTCAGGCCCCTCAGAGGGGCCTGACGAAGCGCTGATTGCGCGATACGGACCATCGCCCATCCCCCTCCATCCGTTCCTGTCTGCTCCCCCGCATGGAATGTTATGCTAAGCATGTCAGGATACCATAAAGAAGTTTTATCACACACCAAGACCCGGTGAGTGCTCCATTCTCTCGTTTATCTGCATTGGATTTATCTTCTATCTTCTATGTGAGGACCGGAATATTAGCCAGAGGAATACAGCTATATATTTATTTGTGAAGTAGCAGTGCCGGGTATACCTTTATGAGGACTAGTCTTATAATTTAATTATCAGTTGGAAATGCATTAGTGTCATCCTTATCCCCCTTAGATACTTCTGTAAAATAAATAATTTATTTCAGGATCTTCTGCAGAATAGATTTAATACGGTTACTCCACCGCTTTCCAACTTGACGCTCATACTATGCAGGAAGGTTAGAGAAAAGAGGGCCTCAAGGGTCGATCCTACATCTTATACTCTTGTTATGTACTGCGCTCCGGCCGGACAAACCGACCGTGAGCACACCTCCCCCTGTATGACTGCCACCGGCGGGGCTTGGATTCGCATCGCGGGAAGTGCCCGCATGCAAGTCCCAGCCTGTCACTCACCTCTGTCCCCGGTCTCTGTTCCTCAGCTCCAGCGCATGTGCCCCCACCTCCTATGGCGCGCGCCGGAGCTTTGAAATTTAAAGGGCCAGTGCGCCCGTAATTAGTTACACACCTTTTATAAGTTCCAGCTCCTCCCTATTGCCCTTGCCGGATCTTTGTTTGCCCTAGCGCAAACAGTATTTCATGTTCCTTGCCATGTACCAGACCTTGCATTCTGTGACCTGACAGTGTTCCTAGCCGCCTGCCTATTGACCTTCTGCTACCCTACTGACTACGCTCCTGTGCCGCCTGCCTAGACCTCTTGGTAGCCTGACTATGTCCTGTCTATTTCCTTTTGTGCCATGCTTCACCTCAGCTGCCTGTGTGGTGGAGTCGTGCCAGGGGTAGCGAGCTGGGTGCCGCCTGCCGCAGCAAGTCCATCCCGCTTTGCGGTGGGCTCTGGTGAAAACCAGCGGCACCTTAGACTCCGCTCCCTGGCACGGCCCGCATCATCTACCACACAGGTCCAGCGGATCCACTACATCTCCTGTTCCAGACCACCGTGGTATTGCAGATCTACTACCTCCTGAGTTCCAGACTACTGAGTCTTACAACTCTTTTGTGGAATATTCCTTGGTTACCTCATCTCTTTTTCAGTTCAGTACTTGGCAACAAAAAGGTATCTGTAAAAAGCAATGGAAGTAGACCTGATGTACTACAGAACTGTTTTTGCTTCGGGGTATACACGGGAGCAGAGTCAAAGTACTCACCAGGTCTTCACCCTATACCTCACTTTAGAATGTAGAAGCTGGACTTCTCCTTCAAATGGGTGCTAGTTGCTCAACAAGTGTGGTTCCAGTGTTGATGGTGGCTGGCCCAACAGACTAGCTGTTACTGGTGCCTGATATCAGGAATACAGGCAAAAGGCGTAGTTAGCAGACTGGGTCGTTCACCATAGAAACAGGATGGAACAAGTAGTGAGGCAAGGGCATAGTCTAGGGCAGGCAGAAGGTCAAGGGAGGAAGCAAAGGTTTAGGTAAGAAATCCAGGTCAACAACAGGAGAGTCAGTATAGTACAAAAGGGGTCAGGCAGAATCAGAGTCTTAGAAGCACGCACAGGTCTGGACACAGGTCATACCAGAACAGGAATAGCACATCTTCGCTAGGAACATTTAACAACACCAACAACTCTGAGGCAGGAATGGGTGGCACTGCTTTATATACACTTAAAAGGGGTACTCCGCCCCTAGACATCTTATCCCCAATCCAAAGGATAGGGGATAAGATGTCAGATTGCCGGGGTCCCGCTGCTGGGGACCCCCGGGATCTACCATGCAGCACCCACCTTTAGCGGCTTCTGGAACTGCTGGAGGTCCTCAGGCGGAGTCCATCTCGACCACCAGTACATAAGATCGTGACGTCACGACTCCACCCCCGCGTGACGTCACACCCCGCTCCTCAATGCAAGTCTATGGGAGGGGGCGTGATGCCGACAGCTCTGTGACGTCTTCGTCCCCAGGAAGTTTGCACTGCTGGACCGTGAGGCCAGTACCGGGGGGACGTAGGAAGGTATGTTAAAGTTTATTTTGTTTATTTTTGCAGTCCGGGCACTGCAATATATAAAAGTCTTGCACTACAGTTGTCCTTTAATTGGACCTTAGCAGAACCCAAGTGGATGAAAAGCACCATAAGCACCAGCATGCATCCCTTCTATTCTTCTCCATACTGTGAGTGTTGTACCATCTACACCTGCCTCAGTAAAAGACAGTTATCCGTAACCCTGAGTCGGTGTGTTTATGTGCCTGGCCCGGGAGAGGCTGTCTCCTCCTCAGACCGTGTATAGGTTAAAGGTGCCCTGGCGTCACGACCTGACAAGTTTACCTTGCAACAACCATGTCACCACATGGAGATCTTAACAATTGCCAGGAATTGATTCAGAGTTACAATAAATAGTTACATTGTAATCTGATATCTTGTTACAAACATTTTGTGATGTCATTTTACGTTCTGTATGCAGCTTCCAAAAATAGTTCCTATTTCATTTCCTTTGCACTAAATTTCAGTGAATGGAAAGATTTATGTACAATCAGCAGATTAAAAATTCAACTTCCCCAAATCCTGCTCAGGACAGATCATTGCAGTGTATCAGTTTTCTCTTTTCTAATTCTTTCAGCTGAGAACTGTGAACATAATCCAGAAAGGTGTAGTGTGGGTTTACAGTACTCAGGGCAAGGTACCCCCTGAGGTGAGTGGTGTTACATAAAGTGTGTGAATTGCTGTTCAGTACTGTACAGGAGCAGGGAGTCTTTTGATAGTCCGAAGTCCCCGCTCCTGTATATACTTTCTGTGGTATGCTTTGCCAAAAGCTAAGTGTCCAAACAGATTGCAATGCTGAGCAGTCACTTTACATAACCTACGCTATGTGCAAAAACAACCGGTTGGTGAAAGTACACTCACTGTATGCATCGCTGCTCACTTCACATTTGTTGGGTTAGGGGGAAACGTTTTATTGCTCCTAAGGATTTTACACTAGAGGCAGCTGCTCGTGTCTCCCCTTCCCCTATGCTGCTGACTAGACATGTGCACAACTAAAAAAAAATTGCCTTGTTTAGCTTCTTTTCATTAAGCGCATTTCTTCATTTGGTTGTTTTTGTTTTTAAACACTACAGAAAAATGTTAAGTTTAGTTTCTATTCATTAAGCATTTTTTCGTCCCTTCCCTTTTCTTTTCAACCTCGTTATTCTATTGTCATTTGTTATTCTGGAGAAAAATGATTGTTGCGGTCCGATACGGGCTTCGTAACTGCGTTCTTTCTGTAAAGTTACAATGGGAAAGATTTATTAAAACCTGTACAGAGTAAAAGTGTAGCAGATTCCCATAGCAACCAACCAATTTTCATAAAAAAAAAAAAAAGGCCTCTCAAAATGAAAGAAGCGATCTGATTGGTTGCTATGGGCACCTGTTTAACTTTTCCCCTGCGCAGGTTTCGATAAATCTCCCCCAACTTCTCTGTCAATCAAAAGATCTGCTTCTCATCCTCCTAAAACACTAACAACCCCCCTTCCCCTGTCTGCGGTCTGACTCCACAGAAACACAAGAGGGGTAAGCTGATTGGCAGAAGAAGATACAAATGACAGTAACGCCGCCTATCCAAAAACAGTTTTCGTCATTTTAGTCTTCTGCACCATTCATATTTTTGTCATTTCGTTCTTCTTATTCATATTGGGGGAGATTTATCAAAACCTGTGCAAAGGAAAAGTTGCCCAGTTGCCCATAGCAACCAATCAGATCGCTTCTTTCATTTTGCAGAGGCCTTGTTAAAAATGAAAGAAGTGATCTGATTGGTCGTTAGGGGCAACTCAGCAACTTTCCCTCTGCACAGGTTTTGATAAATCTCCCCCATTGTCTATTCGGATTATCTGTTTTATCCGAATATATAAGTTTGGTTTTTCTTGTACTCCCGAATGGATCTGAATTTACAAAAATTAACTAAAAATCAGTTTGTTACTAAACAAATTGCTTATGTCTACTGCTGACTAAGAGTATTCAGTAAACTGAGAAATTCATACAAAATGTATATTACAATGTTATATTAAAATATGGTTAAGTTATATTAATGTAAGAACGAAAAATTCCTTCAATTCTCCATGGGGGAAATTTATCAAAACCTGTCCAGGGAAAAAGTTGACCAGTTGCCCATAGCAACCAATCAGATTGCTTTTGAAAAGGCCTCTGAAAGATGAAAGAAGCGATCTGATTGGTTGCTATGGACAGGTTTTGATAAATTTCCCCTATGTATATACTAATGTGTTGGACTGTGTACATTATGGTAATAACCTCTTTATATCGGCCCCTATGAACATTTTGTGTACATAGAGGTTACTGTATCCCTTCAGAACAAACTTCTGTTCAGTCCTGGAGCAGTGATCCCCAAAATCTCAGGATCCTGTTCATCATGAATATCAGTTACATAATATACAGTAAATGATAGGACAAGGCGAGGACAATACACATGTGACTTCTGTCACCAAGACATTTCCCTTGCTGGGTATACAGCTCTATCATTACATTATCAGCATGTGCAGGGTCCTGTAGATAGGACGCCTTATTATTCCTAGGACAGATATATAACTAATGGCAGAATAGTCACTATTTATCACTGATATATAAATGTATTATTGTATGTATAGGAATCTTACCTGTTATTATAAATCCCCTCATTGCAGATGACGGTCCGTTGTGTGATTATCCTGGAGATCTATCATAGAATAAGAAAGTTGTCCGGGGCCGACACATATCAGCAATCTCCTGTGTAAGTCTTTTCAAGCAATGAGTAAATGTTATGTTGTTAAAGGGGTACTCTGGCCCTGAGACGTCTTATCCCCTATCCAAAGGATAGGGGATAAGATGTGTCACCGCGGGGGTCCCGCCGCTGGGGACCCCCGCAATCTTGTATTCACCACCCACCTGTTTGAGCTGCACTCCGCGGTGCCAGCTCACAAACAGCCGGGTGGCGACCACGGGGCCGGAGTATCGTGACGTCACGACTCCGCCCCAGTGTGACGTCACCCCCTGCCCCCGCTATGCAAGTCTATGGGAGGGGGCGTGATGGCCGTCACGCCCCCTCCCATAGACTCGCATAGCGGGGGCGGGGGGTGACGTCACACTGGGGCGCAGTCGTGACGTGCAGCTCAAACAGGTGGGTGGCAGATACAGGATTGTGGGGATCCCCAGCGGCGGGATCCCCGTGGTGAGACATCTTATATCCTATCCTTTGGATAGGGGATAAGATGTCTCAGGGCCAGAGTACCCCTTTAAGTCTCTTGAATGTGCTGTCTGACAAATAAATCTAGAATAAAACTTCCTCATTCTGAAATATGTATTTATAGCTATTCTATCTTTAACCAAACTAATATTTTCAATATCTAAAAACACATCTTCAGCTCCTTAGAACTATCTTCAGTATATAGATATACCTGTGTGGTTGAGTTGTATCGGGGGTAGTGACCTTGGTGTCGCCTGCCGCAGCAAGCCCGTCCTGCCTTGAGGTGGGCTCTGGTGAAGACCAGCGGCACCTTAGACTCCGCTCCCTGATACATGCTGAGATGTACAACATATAAACATTTTTTTTTTTTTTATCAGACAGTGCACATTGAAGCAAAAAACCCAAGGAGGCCAGCCGGCCCTGAAGGAACTAATTCCCTATTCAACTTAGGAACCCTCTATCAAAAAGTATATACTTTATTATATTCATTTAAAAAATCAAAAGGTGCTCCTATAAATGTGTTTTAAAAACACTGAATGTACAGTCTAGTATTAATCTGGATTATCGGAATCCCAAAATAGACCTGAGTAGAATTCAAAAATTCCCTCTAATTTATTATTTAGCCATACATTCTGCTGTTAAAAACAACAAAACTGTGAACCTCCCCGAAGTTTCACCAGACAACACCGGCTTTGTCAAGGGCTGAGACATGTTGATGTGGTGCACCACAGGGTGAATGGTGGGACCACGGGTGTTGCGGCGTAGGTTGGTGGGATCTGGTGGTATTAACCCGGAGGGCTGGATGGTATTAACCCCTATGTGTTCGTGACACCAGTGTGGTTTTAGAGTTCCAAAACACCACACGCCCGGATTTTCTGCTGTCCCAATTGCTAGTAGTGAATGAGAGTCCACAACCAGTTATGGGTAAACGGAGGCTTTACTCAGTAGAAGACAGATGGAATTATCTTCACAGCTAAGGTCAGAATTCCCAGAGAGGTGGCCAGGACCCAGAGGACATCACAGCTTGCTGGACCAATATACTTGTAGTTAACTTGACTTGAAATTAGACTTGACTATGTGCAGGACGTGACTAGTTTCAGTGACAGCAGACATAGACTTGAGACTTACTGGAGAGACTAAAGCTTTTGGGCCTTCCAGATGCTGATCACTTGTCCTGACATCTCTGGTAGCTGCTGTCTCAGCAAAGACGTGTTCTTAGAGCAGATGGTAGGATCTAAGAGTGAGTGAATTGCAAATGGCCACCCCTTTTTATAGTGGGGATCTGGACTAAAGCCCATTAGTCAAGCTGCGGGTCATAGGTTAAGCTGGTGCTCTCTGGGAGAACATGTGACAACAAATCATGTGACTGAATAACATAACATGTGACAACTTACACACAGGTCCTTGAGACCTCCCACAGGTCCTCTATATCATCTAGACATAGGGATCCTGTCTAAGCAATAAAGGAACATACACCACATTTATTAAACAAACAGGAGAATAAAGGGGGACCATGCAGGGCAGACCCCAGGTCACCGAGGGACTCAACCTGACAGGGCCTACAGGTAGTACAGGACCATGTACCTGTACTGGGACATCACATTGAGGTTACATACAAGTTCTGAGGTTACATACATGACTAGGGGATATCCTATTGCTAGGCTTTGACCACCAACCACCTTTTCCCAGAAAAACAACTCACACTTATTGATCGTACAAGGCCACAGCAGACCAATTTTATTGAACATTAACAATTTAAAAAATTGTCACAATAAAACCCCCTGTATGAACATCATACACCCAAATAACCAATTATCCAAACTAGTCATAATATTTTACACCTGCCAGGAGAAGGACTTGAAGGCACAGCTATAACCAGGGGCCTCCTATTTGACCCCTAGACGTATGTCACCAGGTCCAGGAGCACCAGCTTCAGAATGCCACCCCCCCCCCCCAGGGCCCCCCGTGCCTCACCCCTGAGCTCCCCTTGACCATCCTAACCTGCCTGCTCATCTCCCCCCGGTCATGTGCCCCTACACTCTGATTCTCGCCATTACCGGGCTTCCTATCTCTGTGCAGTCACTTTGCAGAGTTCTTCCTTGCAGCAGACCTGACAAATACAACATAGTATGCAGCCAGACACCATCAAAGGGAGAACAAACATATCTATTGACTCATGCTGGACATCGTCTCTCACTGTAGTTGTTCTCCTTTCTAGTACTTCTCTTTTTGGGCCACACAGTCTCTGACCAAAATGGATCTTGGCCGAGTTTACACAACACATGTACCTGCTGCCTACTTTATGAATGCTTCTACCCAGAATACAGTATACACCCCCCCCCCCTCCTCCCACTATAATTAGTACTTTTGCATTAACAACATGTACCATATTTTATATGTGGTGACCCACTGGGTGAATGGCGGGACCACGGGTGTGGTGGTGTAGGTTGGTGGAATCTGAATCTGAACCCCGGGGTTCGGATGGTATTAACCCCTATGTGTTCGTGACGTGTGGTTTTAGGGTTCCGGAACACTATATGCCCAGATTCTCCACTATCCCAGTTGCTAGTAGTGAGAGTCCACAACCAGTTATGGGTAAACGGAGGCTTTACTGAGTATAAGACAGTTGGAATTATCTTCGCAGCTAAGGCCAGAATTCCCAGAGAGGTGGCCAGTACCCAGAGGACCTCGCAGCTTGCTGGACCAATATACTTGTAATTAACTTGACTTGTAATTAGACTTGACTCAACTATGTGCAGGACTTGACTAATAGCTGGTATCTACCTCTGTGTGGTGAATGTATTTGGAAATATGGTCTTTTGTATAGTTTATTTTAATCAGTAACAAATAGTGTTATTAGTCAGTGGTAATGGTGGTGGTCCATGTATGGCGGTATTCTTTGTTCCTACTGGTAACACGCAAAACTAGCAGTGTGTACCTGTGCACCTGTGCACGTGTTTCATTTGTTTGGAGATGCTGAGAATTTTTGTATTTTGTACTGGTATTATTGGTAATATTGGTCTTAGTTTTGGTTAGATATGGTCACTAACAATATGGCAGTAATATGTATGCTGATAATTATTTTTGTATACTGGTAATCTGTGTGCGATTTGATGTGAATGAGGGTGTGCATAGGGGTCTGACTGGGGTGTGTTTAGGGGCGTGACTGGGGTATGGTTAGGGGCATAACTGGGGTGTGGTTAGGGGGCATGGCTTGGGCTATGGGATCTAGCCCCCGGTCTTTTGCAGATCAGGGATAGCAATATTACACACTAATTGTCTGTTTTTTCCCACAGCAACCAATCACAGCTCAGCCTTCACTTTACAAGAGCTGTTAATATATGAAAGCTGAGCTGTGATTGGTTGTTATAGGAAAAACAGACAATTAGTGTTTCAGGCTGATTGATATATATGGGTCAGTGTCCTTATGGGAACATAAAAATTGTAAAAAATAAAAATAAAAAAATAAAATAAAAAAACAATGTCCCCTTGTTCTCATTTTCCCCCAAAAAGCATTTTTTTTTTTAAATTAACCCCTTAAGAGTACAGTGTTTTTTCATTTTTTCATTTTGTAACTTTTGGGGCCTTCCAATTCTACACAGTGCACTTTTCAGTAAAAATTCAACCTTAATTGTATTCTTTAGGTCCATCTGATTAATAAAAAAAAATATGGATATGGATTGCTTTGATGGGACTTTTTGATCGCTTTTTACACATTTTTGTAGGGTATACAAAGTGAGAAAAAATACGCAGTTCTGGACTTTGGTATTTTTTTACTTATATGCCATTGGCAGTGCGGTTAAATTAACAATATATTTTTATTGTTCGGACATTTACGTGTGCTGCGATACTACATATGTTTATGTTTATTTTTGTTTATTTTTATGTGGGGAAAGGGTTAAATAACAATTATTAACTGTTTTTTTACACAATTTGTAAGTCCACATAGGGGACTATTACATTTAATGCTTAGATAGCCTACATTGTTCAATGCTATGCCATAGCACATCATTGATCAGTGTTATCATTGCTCCACTGCTCCTAGCCTGCCATGGCTGACTGGAGCTTTGAAGAACCGATCGGACTGCGACGAGGCAGGTAAGGGCCCTCCCGCCATCCTCTCTCAAGATTTCCCTGCGACGATCCAGATCAGCTCCACTGAGCTGCTAGGAGTGTAATTTCAGCATTTTAGGGGCCATGATCAACTTTGATCGCGGGCATCGGCCCGATCCCCAATGTCAAGCATTAGCCACGAGTCCTGGCTGCTGATAGTAGCCAGGACCAAACAGATATGAAGCGAGTTCAGCTCCAGAGATCACTTAATAGACCTGCCACACGACCGTGCCGTACATATACGGTGCCGGTCATTAAGGAGTAAACAAACATATTTGCTATCAGCCCATGCGTAAATGTCTAAACTAGCAAAATACAATGTTAATGTTAATTGTATGGTAAATGACAAACGTAAAAAAAAAGCTGCTTTTTTGTCACATCACATTAGTGGTGGTACAAGCAGTCACAATAACTTGAAGCCACTTGTCCCCTGAGTTCGTAAAGCAGCAGCTCACACATCATCCACATCACCATGCATTCTCTATGGGACTTCAGAGCAATACTAAGCACTGATCTTGGCTGTGTTCACATGTCTCATAGAGATTGAATGAAGCTGTGGTCAAGCATACATGCTGCTGTTCCATTTACTCAGGGAACAAGGGTTTCTTCTCTAGTGATCAGTGAGGGTCCCAGACGTTGGACTCCCATCAATATTTACCTTTTATCCTCTGATAGGTGATTTTAGATCCAAAAACTTTTTATATGTTCTTACTAAAGAAAATTAAAGACCTCTTGTAATCTGGTTGTTTAAAATCTTTTAAACATTTAATAAAGAAAACCCCTGAAAATCCCACCACTAGGGGGTCCCTATACTTACTGGGACATTAACCAGTCCTACAGCAGCATCAGGCTTGTCTATGAAGCATGGACAAGAGATGACTAGACAAGAGGTGGCATGAGCAGACACACCAATCACCTCCCACCACCACAAGGAATGATACGCCCTCTCCCACCACACACCAATCACCTCCCACCACCACAAGGAGGAACATGCCCCCTCCCACCACACACCAATCACCTCCCACCACCACAAGGAAGGACACACCCTCTCCCACCACACACCAATCACCTCCCACCACCACAAGGAGGAACATGCCCCCTCCCACCACACACCAATCACTTCCCACAACCACAAGGAGGGACACGCCCCCTCCCACCACCACAAGGAGGGACATGCCCCCTCCCACCACACACCAATCACCTCCCACCACCACAAGGAGGGACACGCCCCCTCCCACCACCACAAGTAGGGACACACCCCTTCCCCTGAGAGGATTTCTAACACTGTGAGCTAATGAAAAGAGGGATTTTTTATATAATAAATATAGGTGATAGAGGCGTAAAAACCAGATGTACACGGTCAGGATTAGATACTGAGTAACATATTTAATTTTTTTGTGGGATCTGACAGGTACGCTTTAAGTCTTGGGAAAACCTATTTCAGGCATCTTTCCAATTAATAGAGGATCGGATCTAGACAGAAGAGACAGGAAAAAAATTCCTAAATTTCTAAATTTTTATTAAAAAAATAAAAGAGGTATTATACAATAGAACATAAGGAGACGGGAAACAAAGACATATGTGACTATAAATTCAGCAGTGACTAGATGACCAGGGACAGTTTCCACAGCGTCCACAATGGCTGCCTATGGCTGTCAGTCTGTACATTGAGGAGCACATGTCCTGTATATTAGTGATTTGTTTCTCCTTAGATTTGCTTAAATTTTTACTGTAAGCATTTCCCTAAAATATCCATTTACAAGAGAAGAGGAGAATCCTGGACATCACAATCTGATACACGGTTCAGTCTCCTTGGAGCTCATAGATATTTCCATCTTGTTCTAAACCATGAACATCAGGTTATAAAATGCTTCTTCCTCTTAGTGATGATAGGAAGGGAATGAGATCTTCATCAGACGGATCTGAATTTCATAAATCCATAATAAATCATGAAGTTACAGCTCATCCTCCTACCACATCAGTATCACCAGAGTTTGGGAAGCGGAGATGCAGGATGCAGTTGTGTGTGGTCCTCTGCTTTTGTGTTCACCTGCGGCCTCCCTGTCCCTTCACTCCCGCTCTGTATACACAAGGACTGCTCCAGTGAATACATCTTGGTTTCCCAGACCAAAAGTATGACCTGAGAAGAAGATGGAGGTTATGGTGACTTCAGTCAGTCTTGGGGGTTGGGCGTCGCTGTCATTGACTTCTAATGTGTACAGAGATTCTCGTGTGATAGTGATCACCGTCTCTTATTTCTTCAGTTCTGTGTATGTGTCCTCATGTCTGAACTGCAAACCCTGCAAGATAAAAATTTTAACAGGACACGTATGTAGTAAAAATGTTACATATCTTTGCTTCTAGTTATATTCTATATAATGAGATTACTCCTCAGTGATTAGTTAATGATCCTTGAAGGGGTACTATCCAAAGGTTAGAGAATAAGATGTCTGATTGCTGGGGTCCCGGACTCTCACAGCACCGGGCGTTTGTAATAACCACAGAGTTCCTGCAGCAGTGATCATGACATCACACCACACCCCTCATAGTGTCACACCACACCCCTCAGTGTCACACCACGCCCCTTCATTCATGTCTATGGGAGGGGTCATGTCGACCTGATTATAGACATGCATGAAGGGCGCGTGGTGTGATACTATGAGGGGCGTGGCCGTGATGTCATGATCACGGCCACAGGCTCCGAGCATTCTGAACAAAATGTTCAGAATGCTGGAGCACCAGAGTATCCATTTAAAGGGGTACTCCCATGGAAAACTATACTAAAGAGAAATCCAAAAAAGAAATGCATTTCCTCTGATGTCATGACCATAGTGCTCTCTGCTGACCTCTGCTGTCCATTTTAGGAACTGTCCAGAGCAAGAAAAATCCCCATAGCAAACATATGCTGCTCTGGACAGTTCCTCAAATGGACAGCAGAGGTCAGCAGAGAGCACTGTGGTCATGACATCAGAGGAAATGCATTTCTTTTTTGGATTTCTCTTTAGTATACAGTCCCTAAAAAGTACTGGAAGGATTAAGATTTTTTAATAGAAGTAATTTACAAATCTGTTTAACTTTCTGGCACCAGTTCATAAAAAATAAAAAATAAAAAAAGAAGCTTTCCACAGGAGTACCTCTTTAATGGTCACTAAAATGATTTAGCCTATTTTATTGGAACATTATTGACTAGTAGATGGAATAAAAATTGTGTAGACTCTTAAAAAGCGTTTATAGCGGGACTGCTTGTAATGCTGGGCACCGAGGATGTTGCCGGTCATGTACATCATTGGATAAGGGGCCATTATGTGAATGTCAGCCATATCTACTGGTGTTTTCAGGACTGGCCGACCATGTAATATGTATTGGGGATTCGACAGGGATGATAAGGGAAATGAAGGATCGAATATGTCTTATTGTTTTGTTATTAAGAGAGATAAGTCAATGCTGGAAGAGTCTGGCATCATCTGACCTCTCCTTCTCTATTCCGAACACATGCATGCTCACCCAAGCCAAGATTTAAAAGAAATCTGTCACCAGTGTCACCTGCACTAACCTGTCAGGACTGACAGCTAGTGCAGGTGACACTGATGACAACAGTAGTCACCTTGTCCCATTTCGTGGTGGGGATCTCCGGTAATCTTGTGTGTTAGCTCCAGCTCCGGGCACCTGGCTTGGGGCATGGGTGGAGCTTAGTGACGTGACAGCGGGACCCAGCAGGGAGCAGCAGCGGTGACAACACTAAGCTCCACCCATGCCCCAAGCCAGTGCTGCTCTCTGCTGGGCCTCGCAGTAGCAGTGAAGTCACTAAGCTCCACCCATGCCACAAGCCGGGTGCCCAGTGGGGGAGCTAACGGACAAGATATCTGGAGATCCTCGCCACTGAATGGTGAAATAAAAAAAACACAAACGGATGCGCTCCGTAGTGTAACACCAAAGGTGAGTTGGTAACGCTAAGTGTGAATTGCGCTTACCACATGAAGTTGTACTCCAACCAAGTACAACAATGGAACAGGGTGTATCATCAAAGGGTCTCTGCAGCTTCGTCCCGCTGAAATAGAATCACGATAAAAACAAGCAATCTCCAGGAAGCAGAGCGGGATCAATGGAAGCGCTGAGACCAGATAAAAAGTTAAAAGGATTTATTTCCCATAATGCAACGCGTTTCACGGTCACCCGCTTCCTCAGGCGGAGGAAGCGGGTGACCGTGAAACGCGTTGCATTATGGGAAATAAATCCTTTTAACTTTTTATCTGGTCTCAGCGCTTCCATTGATCCCGCTCTGCTACCTGGAGATTGCTTGTTTTTATCACGCCACTGAATGGGACAAGGTACAGGGGTGCTCAACTACTTTTATCAAGGGTCCGCTTATCAAGGTCTGCCATCGGGTGAAGGTCTAAACTGAACTCTAAGCCCTAGTTCACCTTTGGTACCGACAGGTTATTACAGGTGACACTGGTGACAGATTTCTTTTAATGCATATGGGGGGGTTGGAAGGAATTGATGTCGACTGAACCAGTCATCTTAGATAAATATATGGCCAGTAAGACTCTGTTCACATCGGCACCAGGGAGAATGTAGTAGGTTTAGATAGTGGTCCCTAATTTTTTTTTATCACATAACAGAGTGATGTTAACCCATTGTTCTTAAATAAAGCTGTTCCCACATGTAAAGCCTAGGAATGTGACCTCTGAAGCCAGGGGTTCAGCTCACACTAGTTAATGCTGATACACAGCACTGAGGGACGGGAGGGAGCAGAGCAGGGAGATAACCAAACACCCTCTCAGTAAACAGGTCCAAACTTCTGATTGTTAGGATCAAAGAAATTAGGATACCAGGGTTTGTTTGCAAAATTGATGAGACAGAGACCCCTAGTAGCCGTTTAAAAAAAAATATGATTAATATTTAGCAGTCAAATTTTTTTATGAAGTTCATTAGGAAAATGCTTAGGTTTTAAGAAAGTATTAAATTAAAAAAGTTGTTTCTAATGACAGTAACACCTTAAATGTTATATAGGTGGACTCAGCATGGTCAAATTAGAGGCCAAAGTTTTTTTACCCATACTCACCGTATATAAGGATTCTTCCTTTGGTTGCGCTGCCTGCAAAAGTAGAGTAGAAATATAAATAATATGATGATATAAAATTATATTGGTGAGAATCTAACACACATCACATACTCTGAATGGACACTTTATTGTAGACCCCCATCTAGAAGCGCATTGATTCTCCTTTGGTCTCCACAGCAATTTCCAGAGGCAAAGACTCCACTAGGTGATGAAATTGTCCTGCAGGACTGGATCGCTTTTCATAGTTGCCGCATATTAGATGGAGGTCCTGACCAAACAGACCATTATACCTCATCCCAGAGATGTATAACAGGGGTGCTCCACTACTTTTATAGAGGGTCCGCTTATCAAGGTCTGCCATCGGGTGAAGGTCTAAACTGAACTCTAAGGCTGGTTCAAACCTGGCGGCTGACCTGCCACGCATTAAAGAGGTACTGTCTATTGTGAAAAATGATTATTACCCTAGTATTAAAGGAGTAGTCTAGTACAGACTACTCCTTTTCCATCCTGCCCGGGCTGCAAAAAAAAATAGAAAATAAACATTCACTTACCTTCCTGCGTTCCCCCGGAGCTCCGCTACAGCTGATGGGTCAGTCGGGCTGTCTTCTTCCTACTTCCTTCTGTGCACGAATCATCACACGGCGCTTCAACCTATCACCGGCCGAGGCGGGACATCGTTGTGGCCGGTGATAGGCTGAAGGGAGGTGTGACGATTCCTGCACACAGAAGTAGGAAGAAGACAGCCCGGCCAACCGATTATTAGCTCTGGTATTCTATTCCTGGACAGTCCCTTTAAGACATCTTTACATACCTTCACATTTTCATACACAGGGATGTCTTCCCTTCTATTCTCCGATGACTCTGGGGATGGATCACAAAATATCATAAGAAACTATCATTTATCTGTGTAAATAACATTAACCCCTTAGTGACCAGGCCTTTTAAGGCCTAAGGGTCTGATCACACAATTGGAAAATACCTGTTATAATAATCACGGCAGGCGGCTTATATATGTGGATTTGGCCTTCAGTGGGACAAACTGAGACCAGGCTAATATAATTTTTAGCTAACTTTTTCTTTATTGAGGTGGATTTTTTTATATTACATTTTACTACTTTTGCACAATAAACCATGTTTTTTTTTGTGGGGAAAAAGTTTTTGTGTTTCCACATTTTGAGATAAATAACTTTTAATATTTTGAGTTGTAGCATTTTCTTGGTTATATTCTTGGGTACCTGCAATTTATGAAATAATAAGTTGTATTTATTCTAGGGGACATTACAACAAAATAATTTTTTGTGGGTTTCATCCCTCATTTTCAGGTGGGTGAGGGATGAAATCTTTATCTTTGCCCCTCTAGGGGGCTTGAAGTCTTAGATCCCTTGTATAATGCAAAGCATAGAGAGTATCTCAAAGCATTAATACCTTATATCTTACAATGACAGACAACCTATTAGGCATAACCAAAAAGGCAGATACAAAAGGCAACTTTGAGTCTTTTGCACCCTGCAGTTAAGTAGTAGAATGCCAATGATCAGACAGAAGGAGTCCTCTCCCTTTTTGAAACTCTTTATATGCTGAGGTTGCTGTTGATCCTGGCATCTAAGGAGTAAAACTGCTGAATCAGAATCCCAGCTGTGTTTTACATCCAGGCCCCTGTAGTAATTGTTTTTTCACTATACTGTCTGTTTTTAATAATCTATATATATATAAAACTCAACGTGTGTGTGTATGTATGTATGTATGTGTGTATGTTTCAGCATCACGTCCAAACGGCTAAAGATATTAACATGAAACTTGGCCACATGTTACTTATATGTCAACAACAAACATAGGATAGGTGATTTAACCCTTACTCACCCCCATTTGCCAGGGGCCGGGTTTATGTTTAAAGTCCCATACAAGTCAATGGGAAATATATGTTACTGTATAACTTCTAAACGGCTTGATATATTTTGATAATACTTGGTCACATGTTACTTATATATCCACTTAAAATATAGGATAGTTAATTTAACCCTTAACTACCCCCATTTGTGAGGGTCGGGGTTTTTGTTTAACGTCCCATACAAATCAATGGGAAATGTATGTTCTCACATAACTTCCGTACGGCTGGAGATATTTCAATAACTGGTACACATATTACGGGTTGGGATAGGAGGTCGACATAAGAGGTCGGGATAGGAGGTCGGGATAGGAGGATGGGATAGGAGGATGGGTTAGTAGGACGGGATAGGAGGACGGGATTGGAGGTCGGGATAGGAGGACCGGGATAGGAGGATGGGATAGGAGGTCGGGATAGGAGGTCGGGATAGGAGGTCGAGATAGGAGGACGGGATAGGAGGTCGAGATAGGAGGACGGGATAGGAGGTCGTGATAGGAGGACGGGATAGGAGGTCGAGATAGGAGAACGTGATAGGAGGTCGTGATAGGAGGACGGGATAGGAGGACGGGATAGGAGGACGGGATAGGAGGAAGGGATAGGAGGTTGGGATAGGAGGTCGGTATAGGAGGACAGGATAGGAGGACGGCATAGGAGGACTGGATAGATGGAAAGGATAGGAGGACGGGATAGAAGGACGGGATAGGAGGACGGGAAAGGAGGACAGGAAAGGAGGTCGAGATATGAGGACGGGAAAGGAGGATGGGATAGGAGGACGGGATAGGAGGACGGGATAGATGGACGGGATAGGAGGACGGGATAGGAGGATGGGATAGGAGGATGGGATAGGAGGACGGGATAGGAGGATGGGAAAGGAGGACGGGAAAGGAGGTCGAGATAGGAGGACGGGAAAGGAGGTTGAGACGGGACGGGATATGAAGTCAAGAGCTTCTTCCTTTGTTTATTTTCCTCCCCAACAAGGATTAGGAAGGAAAAACCGGGCAACGCCGGGTACTCAGCTAGTGTCATAAAAAAAGTGGGAATTGAAGTGTTACTGGATCATGAATCCTTTTATCACAGGAATCCTGAAACTTTTGTCTCTTTGAAAATCCATCACATCTGTCCACAATACACAAAAATAATAAACTTTGTTTAGTTAGCATTACATGATTATACACTGATAGCAGAGTAAGGTGTACTTTACTTTGGGGCATGTGATTCCCTAAATTCTACTGCTAAGTGTCCTTTGTAGCCATCATTTCTGATAGTAGACCTGTCAATATTCCTCTTACCATTCATCCTCTTGGTCACACGTTTCCTGTATAACCAGACACTTCCAATAATTATTAATAGAGCTCCAAATATTATGGCAAAGGCAAGTCCAAGTATAAGTCCCATGGGATTACCATCAGTCACATTCACGTATATAGAGACAGAAGCCGTGCGGGCAGTCACTGTGTTCTTCACTATACACCAGTACAGGCCTTCATTCTCATTTATAGCACTACTAATACTATATTTGTTAGTTTTTTCCTCTAGGACAGTGTTATTGTGTTTCCACTGATATTCAGGAGTTGGGAAAGAATCAGCCGAACATGATAAAGTGATGGAAGAACCCGGCCTCACATAGGACGACCCTTCTATTTTCACATAGTCTGGGCCATCTACAAAGAGAAGAGAAGAAGATCCAACAAGTGAAGCTTCCTATAGACAAGAGATAATTCATGGCAGAAAGTAATGGTTATAACTTTATTCACAGCCAGTGACATCTCAGGTGCTGAACAAAGACGGATATTCTCCAGAAAATTGTATTTGTTGGATTAGATGATTTTAACAACATGTTCAGATGTAAAGTTTAATGTGATTTATACACAACTGTAGGCAACCTGATAGAGTTTGTAATAGAGTCTTCTCTACCTATTTTCCAGCCATTAATGGAAACATATTATAATTTTTTTAAACTTCCATCTATTATTATTTGTAAGGTTTCTGGCAACTCCAGTGATCAGATCATCGTATATGTAATGTCAGGACCAGTTATAATACAGAAGATACAGTCTATAATGGTCACACCAGTACAAGTATTATGGTTACTCACAGGCCACAGTGACTTTGTAGGGATCACTGGAATCCTTACTGACAAGGTTCTGAGCCTCACACTGGTATTCTCCTGCGTCTTCTCGTTTTAAATAAAAGAAGAGCAGAGTCTTGTTATCTCCATATAACGTGGTGATGGGGGAGATGCTGCCACCACGTCTGCTCCATCTTATCGTATTGGCCTGTGAGGTGTCGCAGGTTAGGGCGAATCTTTCAAATTCTTTGGGTTGGTTGGAGGGTGCTGTAATTTTAGGTTTAGTGACCGGCTCTGTAAATTGAGAAACAACGAGGGGACAAGTGTTATATAATGACATTTCTATTTAGATCAAAAGTAAAATGTATCTTGTAAAGTTAGCAATAGATAATGTGCATCAGAATTGAGTACCGTATAAGAGTCTCTTATCCAGGACCTTTATCTAAAAGTTAAATGGGCACTGTCATTAAAGCTAATTTTTGCTATTGCACTCCTTATGGTAAATAAAAATCTTTCTAATGTACTTTATTTTTTTATGAACTTTTCTATGTTTTATTTGTGCTTAAAAAAGCTGCCACTAGGTGTCTCCCTACTTGTCCAGAGCCCATTTCCCCCTATCTCTTACATAGACTTTGGACTCCTGCTGGCCTGACAGAAGTCCAAAATTGGGAAATGCAGTCTGGAGTGCTGAGGGGTGTGTGCAGCCTTAGCCAATCAGAGCTCAACCCTCAATGAACTGCTCTGGGCTGTGTGTAGCAGAGTGAGGGAGGAAGTTCTCCCCTGTATGGCTTCAGATGATGTCACGCCTACTGGGGAACGCCCCTTCCCAGTCTGTGAATCTGACTGAGACTGAGCAGAAAATACAGAGCAATATCAAGGTAGAAAACTAAAAAATAATAAAAATAAAGGCAGGGGGTTATCATGATGGGGCAGTGAACTGGGAGGATTATAACATTAAAAAAGATCATGACAGGAACTATTTAAAGCTAAGAGGGTCTACAGGGAATTGTTCTCACTCTGTGGTGGTGTTGCAGGGAGATTACCTCGATCTCCTGGGCAGCACAACTCAATAGTCTTGGTGCTCGTGTGTTATGGTGCCAACCTCTTTACCACCAGAATTTGTGCAAAGTATCCAGGAAAGGATGAGCACAGCAGATGAGGTTTATGCTTCATCAGGTCAGTCTTCCTTAATGTCAGCATATGAAAACCGTGTTCAAAGACGCATAATTTGTTGGTGAAGATTTTTAGTAATGTTTTGGCTTGAGCCTTTTATCGAGCTGTTTATAATCCGATGTCCATAGGGAGTATATGCTGATGCAGGAGTCCACAAATCAAGGTGAGATTTATGAAGAATGATCCATCCTGTATGTAACTGTGGGGACCCTAGAGACTGCACGGGACCTTTGGAGCATGGTGTTTGCTGATCCTTTCCTGGATATGTTGCAGGGAGATTGAACATTTGCAGCCAGTTTGCAAAGGAGTTGAGGTGCAACAACATAAGACCCCCCCCCCCCCCCCCCATTTTGGAAATACACCCTTAAATAAACTTATCTAGGGGGTAGTGAGCTTTTGATCCCTAACAGATATTTCAGAAAATGTATTAGAATTGGGTCATATGATGTAGTTACAGCTTACATTTTCTCATGTTTACAAAGAACATAGGGGCATAAGCACCCCAAAATTTGTAACTTAATTTCTGCTGAGTACATTAGTACCCCATATGTGGCCATTAGGTGTTATATGTTTATTTCCAAAAGATTCCCTTTTGGGAATCCAAAAAAATCCTAATTTCCCATATACTACTTAATTGTAAATTAAAACTCCCATAAGCTTTATTATATACTACACACTTTTATATTAAAATCAAACAGCGCTGTTTGCTCCATTTACTCTTTTAAGTATTGAATTCTCAATGCAGACTTCTCTGCTACTTTTGTACTTCTTGTTTATAAATGGACTATCCTGTATGCCTGCAGGTCACACAGGGTTAATTGATAGGAGTAGCAGCGCTATCGTAATTAAAATATCCACTCTGCCCCCTAACATGTTTCGCTACGACGTAGCGTTATCAAGAGGTAGCGTTATCAAGAGGTTATATGGGCACACAGCAGGGCTCAGAAGGAAAGGAGCCCCATTTTGGTGCAGATTTTGCTTTAACTGCTTTTGGGAAATATGAGAAATTTCAGTGCCCCCATGATACCAGTAGAATGGACACCTCCCCCAGAAGTGACCCCGTTTTGAAAGCTACATGCCTCAAAAAGTTCATGTAGGGGTCTAGCAAGCATTTGGACTCCCCAGTGGTCTAAGGAACGATTTTAGCCCTGGACCCTAGGAAGTGACCCTGTTTTTGAAACAACACTTCTCATCTAGGGATATAAATTAATTTAGGGGTGTAGTGAGGATACTTTGAAAATTAGTCATTTTTACAGCAACCAGAAAAACACAGCCTAAAAACTTCAAAACTTCACAAAACACCTCAATTGTGATTTTAGGTCAAATCACTTTCACCCGATGACAATATTTCTTTAAAAAACGCACTTTGAATATAAAGAGAAAAAACAATGAGTCCAATAAGTTCACAAGGGTGACCTCCAGTGATAGCGGTCTGATTAAATGACCAGATGTAGTAATCAAACACCACACCAAATCTCTGCACAGCCGGAGGATTCATGGGAATTTCAGTGATAGATTTTCAATCAGAAATAACTGAAAAATGTACCTGCCACCTCAGCTAAAACAGGTAAGCAGAAGGCACATACAAGAACTTCTACATTATTCTCTAATAATAGCCTAATCTGCACTATATAAGTGGAAAGGGTTTATCCCAAAACTACAACATGACACCCATTTACAGAATAGGTGATCAATGGGGGTTTGACTGCTGGAACCGATCACAAGAACAGGGTTCCTGCAGGTTGTGCACTGACACTCTATTCAAACTCTATGGGACTGACAACAAAAGCAGATGAGATGGTGGAAAACAGAGCTTGGGTATCTTGAGCCGTCCCATAGTGTGTGAATGAAGCCATGTCCATTATGTATACGGCTGCTCCAACCACAAAGAGGCACAAGACCCCCATTTTCCTGATCAGTCAGGATCACAGTGGTCGGGCCCCCACCATTCACTCTGTACCCACAATCTTTAGAATTCAGGGGCCACAGCACAGATTTTCCTGTACTAACTAGAGAAAATAGGGGGCCAATAATTTTTTTCAGCACTGTACACTAACATCTTATTCCAAGACAATGACATATTGAGTTGAGGAACATCTGGATTTTAGTTGTATAAATTACTCTATTGTAACCAGATCGCACTTAGGTCCTATTCTCAACATCGACCACTAAATAATTATATTTGGAATGTATCAGCCAGTGAGGATCGGCCTCAGAAGGGGATGTTCACTGTGGGAAATCATGGTAGACCCGGGGCCAGTATGACCTCCCTCTCATAGGAGCTTCTTCTGCTCAAATACCCAGTGACTTGATTCTATTGTATACAGGGGCAAATAATACTGAGGATTCAAATATTAGGGCAATGAATATGGTCACATTGGTCACTTCATCACTTTTAGTCTTTACGCTGAATATATTGGGATCAAGGAAGACATGAGGGTTCTTAGCTTTCTAGATGCCAAAGGACTTTACCAACTCTTTAGCACTAATGCTAATATTCATATGTAATATTGTGGTATAAAGACACGTGCAATCGCTATGACATGTGCAGGAACCGGCTGTTATAATGACATAGGGTCCAGGGACTACATACTGTAAATCATTCATAGTCAACATGGATCATAGCGTCTTCTACTGATTCAGAGCTAGAAAGTGTATATTTTTTCTGTAAAAGTAAAAACCATTCTAATGACAAATACTCAATAGAGACTTATGGGTGAAAATTGCCCCCAGCAGCCGATCAGAAAACATATCTCCAGTGCAGTTTACAAAATGGAAGCAGAACTCTGGTTGTAACGTGTAAGAGCAACAACTTCATACATGAGGTGCAGTGTGATCTTATAACATCCGGAAAGGAGAAAAATTATACTCACCATAGACAGTCAGGGTCACAGCTATGTCTTCTTGTGTCCCTGTCTGTATCCTCGCTATATAATTCCCTTGATCAGTGATAAGAAGATCTTTGATCTGTAATGAACCATTATTGAAAGCTGAGAACCTAGGACTGTACAGAGGTCCAGAAACTAATGAGGAAAAACTACCAGGAAAATATGCCAGGATCGAATACTGAGAAGATGGATTTGGTCCTTTAAACCAGGTGGCAACCTGAATGTCCCCAGTAATCCCAGTAACACTCATGGTGACGGATCCATTAATAATCGGATACTGAGGGATCAGCTGGATACGGCCCATTCCACTGGTCACATCCATTGTGAGGCCGAGGAGAACTACAAGAGAAAAGATCATCAGATTCTTTATATTTCTCAGATCAACTCAAAATATTTTAATTAAACTATGGTCATTAATTTAGGGGTTTCCCAGAGAAAACCAGCATAGAAGTCAACAGGAACACCACATAGAAGAAGCTACAATGAAGCTGTAGTATACTGTAGTTGCATAGCGATACAGCTCTTCCATTGACCCTACAAGGATATCAAGTGAATACAGCAGAATTACCCCAAGGACCAGACAGCACTAGTCTTGGAGTACGAGCCCTCTTTATTGAAGAGGAATGCATGGCTTTTTATATACCATGAGATCAAATAAAAGACATAATCCAACTAGCACAGACATTAAGTTCACAGAACACATGCAGTCCTCCTTCAGGTCTGACCAGTCACCCAAATTAGCATAGTGACAGGCAGGGGCGTAGCTAGAAACCACAGGGCCCTGGTGCGAAAAATTGCCCTGGGCCCCCCTACCACCTGACGACCCCCTTCCCCAATTCCGGACGACCCCTTACTTGGCCGCACAAAGATATTAGTGACTACAGCACTGATGAGACACAACAATATAAGTGACTAACAGGCAGGGCCAGACAGACACAACATAGGCTATTCTATTGCCGTCATCACTCTATATTTTCAATTTCTCATTTGTACTTATTCCTCTATTGACATTCTTCAGATCATTATTTCATTATATCTTACCTGTCCGGCATCTCAGCTCGTCCCTTTTACCATCTGCCACTGTTGGAACCTTCCCGACACGCCGTCCTCCCTTCATCTTCTTTTTTACCTGCGTCATCACCGCCATCTTCTGCCTGCACTCCGCGGGTCTCGCGATATCTCACAGCAGAGTGGTTATCACCTGCTGTGTCTCGGCGGGAATCCTGTCAGTCAGAACCGCCTGTCAGTGACACAGCACAGTACCTCCTCCTATACTCCTGTACTCGGTGAATTAACTACATATTTGCTAATTTCCTAATTGTTACCTTAATAATTTTATTCATTTCCTATCCTGTGCTACCATCTAGTGGCCAATTTTAATAACTGCTTTAATAAAAGCAAAAAAAATTCAGTCTTGCCACTTTATTTCAGGTACTTGATATATGCTTAGTATATATATATATATATATATATATATATATATATATATATATATTATCTACCAGTATATGTATATATATATATATATATATATTATTCATTTATTCTAAATATATTTTATTTATTGCTTATTTAATACTTCCCATATGGAAATGCCTGAAGAATCCACAAATCTCTCCAGAGAGATGCGTCCCCAACCTTTAAGCTCAGAGATTGATAATCATGAGCATCTTCAAAATATGGCGAATTATTCCGTGGCCCACTCTGTTCAATCTGCAGTCAAATCTGCAGTCACAGTACTGCAAAACAGTATATCCAAATCTGTCTCCATAGCTCACGTTCTTCTAATGTGAACCTTAAAATCCCTTCTGACCAATATTTGTCTCCAGAGACCTCAGTCTCTAAGTTAGCAAAAGGTTTTAATGTCCCCAAAAAAAGGTATTGCTAAGAGACATCATACCGCTGAGGGCAATGTTCCCCTGAAGAAACTCTCAAAAGGGGTTCGCCAAGACATTCTAATAGATGACAGACCTAATGTTGGTCACTCTGACTGTGTTACTCAAACACACATTTTACACTCTGCCCAAGAGGAAGGACACTATAAACGGGCTCAGAAAACCGCTAAGAGGTCAAAAC
This sequence comes from Hyla sarda, assembly GCF_029499605.1. NCBI lineage: Eukaryota > Metazoa > Chordata > Amphibia > Anura > Hylidae > Hyla > Hyla sarda. Next base: position 18,712,122 of record NC_079198.1, on the reverse strand, counting down.
CCAATTCTTTTATTGAACCTGATTCAGATTAATCTATGGATTCAAAGGAGGAGGATGTCATCGGTGACCATGAATATCTCTCACAAGAGAGTGGAGAAAATGTAATTTCAGATTTGGATCCTTCTTCTTTCGATCCGTCATTCATCCACCACCCTAGATCTGGAGAATGGCTCCCTAATCCTTTATTGGTCAAATTTTTATCAATCTGGATAAATAAAGGTCTGGACAAGAGTACCCGCAATAAATTGAAAGCAGAATGTCCCAGACCTACCCTTCCGTATAGTTCCTCATTGACTCCGGAACTTGATCCTATTTTAAACAAATTTCTTATGAAAACAGGCAAGAATCCAAAAAAGGGGATTGACAGAAGCTTCAAAGCCTGTCAAGATTAACTGCGAGATGTTCTATCAAAAATTCTCGACTTAGTCGAAGATTCCTCTACCTCCTCCAAACCCGTTGACATGGAAATTTTAAGGGTCTGGGCACAATGTGCCATATGTTTTCTTGGCAACGCCAATACAGCCTTATCTATCGATCAGAAACGTGCTATTCTAATGAAAATTGCCCAACAACTTACAAATCTTGCCTCTAATGACCCTACTCGCCCCACTGAAGGCATGTTATTTGGGGAAGATTTTTTTCATGAAATGGGGAAATATGTAGGACTTTTCTCCTTCATCAATAAAGCTCAGACCTCCTTGAAGAAGGTCTTTTCCAACCGTGTTTTTGGTCGAGCCGGAAAAGGGAGGAGCCGCTTTTCTGGATGCTATCTCCCCAGAGAACAAACCCGAAGCTCCTATCAACAATATCAACAGTATCAACAACCAAACTACACGGACCAAGCTCCAAATCGTCCAAAATACTTCCCCTACCGAGCCAGGACTTGGTGCCCTAGAGGACAGCGAGGAGTTCCACATGCAAAATCATCTACAGGTAAGTCTTCCACTTTCTTCCATGCAATGTGCCATTTAATTGGACTATGATTACTTCAGACTCTTGGATTCTGAACACTTTATCAGGTTTCCTAATAGAATTTGTGTCCCCGCCCATCCAATACACTCTTCCTCATCCTATTCAGTTTTCAATAACAGACCAAAATCTGATCAAATCAGAAGTAGAAGATCTTATCGCAAAGAAAGCCATCATACCCGTCCCATAAAAATTTCCAGGCTTTCTCAGCAATCTCTTTCTTGTAAAAAAAGAAAGATGGAGGTAACAGACCTGTTATCAATCTGAGACTACTCAACAATTTTGTTGTGTACAGACACTTCAAGATGGAGGGCATTCATCTCCTAAGAGATATATTACTGAAAGACTATTGGTTAATCAAGATAGATCTGAAGGATGCTTACTTAACCATTCCAATTTATCCTTCCCCCCAAATATTTCTTTACAAAACTGAAGCCAATTGTTGCACTGCTCAGAAGCCGAGGAGTACGTCTTATTATTTACCTCGACGATATTCTCATCATGGCCCAATCCGTATCTCTTCTTCTCATTCACAGAGATTGGACTTTATCTCTCCTCTCCAACCTAGGCTTTCTTACCAACCACAAAAAAATCCATTCTACTTCCATCTCAAGAAGTAGAATTCCTAGGTTTTATGATCAACACTCGATCAACCACTCTGAGCCTTCCCCCCAGGAAACTGAAGACTATTCGGAAGGAAATTTGCCAAATCTTTCGCAAAGATCTTATTTCTCTGAGAACTCGGATTTTGGGTCTTCTTTCAGCCTCCATTCAAGCTGTTTTTCCAGCTCCCCTCCATTATCGAGCCATACAACGGTTAAATATCCGACACCTAAGAGAAGGTCTGGGATATTTAGACGAAGTTCATCTATTTTCAGATGCCAAAGAAGAACTTCTTTGGTGGCTTTCCCATATCCAAGTTTGGTATGGCAAAACCATTTTCCATCCGAATCCATACATTATCATAGAATTGGATGCAAGTCTATCGGGATGGAGAGCTTGCTGCGGTTCCCTCTCTACTGGAGGGAAATGGTCTTCTTCAGAATCCCATTACACATCAATTGCTTAGAACTTTTGGCTGGGTCCTTCGCTCTAAAGAGTTTTGTGAAGGATTCCTCACATTGTTGTGTTTTACTTCGCATGGACAACATATCTGCGGTCCAATATATAAATCATCTTGGTGGAATGACATCAAAAGCCCTTGCAGACATTGCGAAAGATTTCTGGCATTTTTGTCTAGACAGACATATAACCTTGAAGGCAGAATATCTTCCAGGCATCTCCAATTCGATTGCAGATTGGAACTCGTGCTTCCTTACAGATTTCAGTGATTGGAAACTCCATCCTTCAATATTCCAACAAATCAACCAATTATGGGGTCCTCTACATCTAGACATGTTCGCTTCTCATCTGAACTGTCAAATTCCTCAGTTCTTCAGCAGGAGACCAGACCCAGATGCTTTGGGAATGGACGTTTTCCTCCAATTCTGGCCTCAAGAAACGCTCTATGCATTTCCTCCTTTCAATCTAATCCCTCAGGTTCTTCAGCAAACCTCACTTCGGAAATTGACTATGGTTCTCATCACTCCTTGGTGGTCAACTCAACCATGGTTCCCTTAATTACTTCACCTCTTAATAGATTATCCTCACATTCTTCCTTTCTTTCCGGATCTCCTCCAGGACCCTCTTGGCAACTTTCATCCATTAATTATATCAGATCAACTAGTTCTAATTGCTTGTTTAATCTTGGGAATTCCAGACCAACCTCTCCACTTTATCTTACAACTAGAGAACTCCTCTCAGACGCTTGGGCTCCAGGCACCAGATCTGCTTACAGATTAGCCTGGAAAATTTGGCTTCATTGGTGCTCTCAACGGGACTTGGATCCCTTACAAACATCTATTTCTAACATCCTAAATTTTCTTTCAGCATCCTTTGACGCTGGTAGAGCTTATAGAACCATCAACTTATATTGCTCCGCTATTTCTGCTAGACATTCTCTTATTGATTCCATTCCGGTTGGTACACATCCTCTCGTATGCAAACTTTTAAAAGGCATATGTTTCCGACATCCTCCTATATACAATTCTACCTGGGATGTCAATATTCTTTTACATATTTTCCTTTCTTGGGAAGACAATGATCCCTGGTCCCTACAGTTACTTTCATTCAAACTTACTGTTCTTCTATGTCTCATATCTATAAAAAGTGTCTCTGATGTTAGAGCTCTTGATATAACTAGAAGACTATACTCCCCTGAAGGAGTTATTTTTACAGTTTATCATCGCACAAAAACTATCTTACATTTCCGTATTTTACCTAACCTTTCCTCACCAACACAAACTTTGCGTTGCACGCTGTTTACGCTCTTATGAGTCTAAAATGGAATCTCTATGCTCCCCTTCTTCCTCTCAACTTCTGATTTCCTTTTGTAAGCCTCACAAACCTGTTTCTTCCAGCATTTTAGCCCGCTGGGTTTAATTAACTATGGCTATGGCTGGCATCGACATCTCTAAATTTGGCGCTCATTCTACTAGAGGAGCTGTATCTACAAAACTATTTTAATCTGGCACTTCTCTTTCTGATATTATTAAGGCCGCAAATTGGTCATCTGATTCGATTCAACTTTCAAAACATTCTATATCAAACCTGATTCTCATGTTTCTATGGTACTTTTGTAATATCTTATAATGATTGATGATTGAGATATATATATATATATATATATATATATGTGTGTGTGTGTGTGTGTCTTTCTATTTATGTTCATGCTTAGCTTTAAACTAGCATAATAGGAGTGTCTTGTATTTCAATAAAATTGAAGATTTTCATACCCTTGGTGAAGGAAAATATAGATTTTATTAAAGACAGGACGCCAGTATTATCCTACCCAATGAACCCTATGATTCTTTACTTTACTTTCATTTCTTCAGCCACTTAAGATGGTCATCTCCAAAAAGATCTACACACTTCTACTGAAGTTTCTTTCCTGTTGAAGACTCTTCTTGTTCTGGTTCTACTTTACTTGAATTGATTTCCTGTTACAAACTATTTACCTTTGCTCAAAAGAAGAAGGAAGATATGATACCAACTGTCACTCATATATCATATACTGTATTCTGATTGATTTACATTGCATGGTAGCATGTTTGGCTTCACCATGCTTACGTTTTTTTTCAAGTTTTTTCTGATAGAAACATTTATATATATTCTTTTGCTGCTGATATAGTAAAAGAGGTTTTAAGCATAATACTCGAGTCTTGTCTTTAATAAAATCTCTATTTTCCTTCACCAAGGGTAGGAAAATCTTCAATTTATGTGCAGGTTGTTCAGTAACAGACTGTGTTTTATTTGATCTATTTCTGTGTACCCTGAACATATGGGGGAAATGTGATGTGACTACAAGCAGTGGTGTATTTAGGTTTTCTGTTGTCCTGGCCCTGACTAAAGTCATGCACCAACGTAATCTAAATCTTCCCGGCTCTTCTTGTGGAGACAACACCTTTTCCTGTTTAAGAGCCACCCTTTCCACTGCAAACTCCACCCCTTCCTCTTTTGGCCCCACCTTCTCTTTTTAAACTCCACCTTTTCCTCTTTTTTCTATAAACATAGAGCATCTGTTTGTATATATTGTTGATGGGGTGTGTCCCAAGTTGGCGGCAGCAGCTAAAGATTTAAGGAAAAAAAATTATTGTCCCCAGCTACTGCCTTCCAATAAGGTGCCACCCTAGGCCTGAGTCTTGTTGGTGTAGTTAAATATACAGGGCTGAATACAATCTCATTGTTACACCTCCAGTGTTTCAGTCCTGTATGCACAGGGAAATATAACAGAGAACTGGTGCAGTGCGAACAAAGTCTTTGAGACCGGAGTAAGAGGTTCGGATTATAGAAGATGTTAGTGTTAGATTATTAGCAGATCCGAGAGGATGTGTAGGATGGTAGAGATGAGGGAGGAGATGTAGGGAGGTGTAGCACTGGGGAGAGCTTTGTGGGTGAAACTGAGAATTCTGGACTGTATTCTGGACTTAATGGGACCAGTGTAGTGACTGACTTGGGGGAGGAATCGGTGTAACGGCTAGAGAGAAGGACAAGTCTGGCTGTATCATTTTGGATGGACTAGAGAGGATTGAAGACGGAGCATGGATTGGAAAAAAGGAAAACATTGTGTGATTACATTTTTTGGAGACACTTTAGAAATACTTTGGGGCGGATTTATTATTGTTTATACACCAGTGTTTGGCATAAAAAAAAGTCACAAATCTAATTCACAAAAATTTGAGACTTTCTGACTGGTTTGTACCACTCTTGCCACTGTAGTAGCAGGGTGTGATGAGGGCAGATGTTGTTACCCTAGGGCACATGGCATTAACCCCTTGTATTCATGACACCAGGGCGTGGTTTAGCCTAATACCACCCGAAGGTATACACTGGATCCTGGGCCAGGCACGGGGGCAATAAAGACTCCAACGCCAAGTTACGGACAACGGTAGCTTTACTGAGGGTAGACAGATAGTAAAGTCTATACAGTTCAGCCAGGGCCCAAAGAGGGGACCAGTGACGCAGAGACCTTAAGGGCTTGCTGGGACTTGTACATTTGAATGCAGACCACGCAGACTTGACAGATGACAGGGACTGACTTGACTTGACTCTTAAAACTGTGACTTTATCTTACTTGACTTGATGGTGGCTGCAGGACTGGACTTTGAGGTCTCCAACACTCTGGACACTCACACTAGGCGACTGCACATGACCTCAGCAGGAAGAGAGAGAAGAGAGAGAAGCTCCATCCAGGGCTTATATGGGGGAGACTAGCAGGGAGCCCATACGTGTCTCTTGGGATCACCTGGTCACTGGTACCTCCTGGGTAACAATCACATGACATAACTCTTAAAGATACAACACATTTTATTATACAATACACTGCAGAACATATGTACAGGGAAAATCATGTGCAAGGGGCCCTGGGGACACTGAAGGAGGCTGCCTGACAGGACAGCAAGGGTACGGGGAAACAACTCCTGTACTGGGCCACCACACCACATTCAGAAAATGGTGTGGGACTACATGTGAAAGATGGTGGGCCTCAATTACCTGGCAGACTTACTATAGTTTACACTGGTAAATGATAGATAGAATAGAATGGTAGATTTCTGCATGAAGGGCTCAGGCAGCAACTGAATTGCCAGATCCATTTTGAATTGAACTTTGCAGTGGGATTTTACTTTAAGGGGTACTCCGGTGGGGAAAAAAAATTTAATTTTTATTTTATTAACTGGTGCCAGAAAGTTAAACAGATTAGTAAATTACTTCTATTAAAAAATCTTAATGCTTCCAGTACTTATTAGCTTCTGAATACTACAGAGGAAATTCTTTTATTTTTGGAACACAGTGCTCTCTGCTGACATCTCTGTCCATTTTAGGAACTGTCCAGAGCAGCATATGTTTTCTATGGGGATTTTCTCCTACTCTGGACAGTTCTTAAAATGGACAGAGGTGTCAGCAGAGAGCACTGTGGTCATGATGTTATAAAGTGCATAGTATAATAGTCACTGATACAATGATTATTCTTTGTTGTAGTCAATCACATTGTCTGTGAATATTTGTAATCCGAAACACAGGTTTGGCTCTTTATGCAGGGAGTCCGCTGCTAGAGACTATGCCGTCTCAATAATGGGCAGCGATGTTGAAATGAACTTTAAACAATGTTAGTAGACAAGAGTTATACTGTTTGCATACAATTGTAAGAAGGGCTTGATTCTCCTGAGCGGAGACCCACTGCTAGAGATTATGCGGTCTCAGATATGTGCAGTGGGATTAGTGGGAAAGTAAAACGGGCTTCAATAATACAGCATAGCTGTATACATAGTACCTGGTGTGGCGCTGGCGGTCCCGGCTTTGTGTATATGGTCGTTGCTGTTAGAGATTTTTAGTCTATTTAGTCTATTGCAGTATCCAACACTGTGGGTATAGGTGTAATTTGAGTTGCTCGGGTCTCAGGACACTAGTTGATAAGAGCCTCACCTATATTTTGTACATTTCAATTGTCAATTTACATTTAAAAAAATTACAATCTTTTAGTCTACAATTTAAATTCATCAAAACAATATAAAACCTGCACTTATGATCTTGTTGAGTCTAAAATATTAATATATTCTCATTGTTGTGTCCTGTACCTAGTAAGCTAGTAACTTTGTTTTAAGATGCTGTGTATAACTTCTTAATATCGGCCCCTATGAACGTTTTTTTGGACATCCATAGTGCAATATAACTTATCCTTCGGGTAGGGGATAGGTTATAGATCTCGAGGGGGCCAACCGCTGGGATACATTGAGGGGGCGTGTCAGCCGACTCATCAGTCGAGGACAGAACATCCCCTTCCAGCATACTGCTGCAGTCCTGGAGATCTTGGGGGTCGCAGCAGTCAGGCCCCCTTCAGATAGGGGATAAGTTCTAAGTCTCGGGGGGTCTGACCGCTGGGATACATGGGGTCATGTCGGCCGACACATCATGCAGGGACAGAACATCCCCTTCCAGTATACTGCTGCAGTCCAGGAGATCGCGGGGGTCCCAGCAGTCAGACCCCCTTCGGATAGGGGATACATTATATTGCACTACAGTTCTCCTTTAATACAAACTTCTGTTCAGTCCTGGAACAGTGATCCCCGAAATCTCAGGATCCTGTTCATCATGAATATCAGTTACATAATATACAGTAAATGATAGGACAAGGCGAAGACAAAACACATGTGACTTCTGTCACCAAGACATTTCCCCTGCTGGGTATACAGCCCTATCATTACATTATCAGCATGTGCAGGGTCCTGTAGATAGGACGCCTTATTATTCCTAGGACAGATATATAACTAATGGCAGAATAGTCACTATTTATCACTGATATATAAATGTATTATTGTATGTATAGAAATCTTACCTGTTATTATAAATCCCCTCATTGTAGATGACGGTCCGTTGTGTGACTCTCCTGGAGATCTATCATAGAATAAGGAAGTTGTCCGGGGCCGACACGTATCAGCAATCTCCTGTGTAAATCTAATCTTGCATTAAATAAATGTCCGGTTGTTAAGTTTCCTGAATGTGCTGCTTGACTAATATAGAATGGAACTTCTTTATTCTAAAAAATGTTATAAATAATTATTTTTAAAACACCTCTTTGCCCCCTTAGCACTATCTACAGTATACAGATATATCCATCACCTACATGAGCACGGAGGTGCACCCTCATTGTACTGCAATCTGGCCCTTATTTTTTTATTTAATGAATATTTTTTAAATCAATTATAAAAAAAAAATGTTTTTTAACAAATAAAAAAAATAATAAAAAAAAATAAAACAGGTACAAAATAGTACACTATTTAGATGTAGGTATGTGGTATGCACTTATGAGGGCAGAAAAATGCACTACACTACGCTTAAAAAAAATGTTTATTGCACAACACCAGCAGTACACAACAGTGCTGCAGCACACAGTCGCTGTGTACTAAACCCAAAATTGCACTGTCTCAAAGACTATTAGGAATGGACTGCTGGGTATTATACCGTCTACAGACTAGTATAACCAGCAGACCATTTGTTGTGGAACAAAGTCACAGAGTTGCGCTGAAAAATTATTCCTCCATCCTCTGCTAAGGTTTATGAAGTTGATGCAGCTTGTTCAAATGTATGAGGCAACACACAGCTCTCTGCCCCTCTCTTTAATACACTGCTGTAGAAAGTGACTGGGAGGTTAATGGATGCCGTAAAAATTATTTTCTGTGAAAAATGCACTGCTCTCGTTGACGTGACTAGGAGGTGAAACGCTGCTGGAAAAAGCTTGTCTGTGTAACACACAAAGCGCTGTCTTTTGTATCTCTCTGCAGTAAAAGGCTGAAGTGACTGGCTGGAATATGGCTGCCGATTATATAGGGCTGTGACATCACGGGGGTGACTGGCTGCTGATAGGCTGCATCCTGCATGTGATTCATTGTTCCCGCCTTCCCAGAGTTCCTTGCCCCATGTCCTCACATGTGGATCCGCCATTTTAGATGCCCTGGAGCCTGGACCGCACTAAATGGAGTTTAATGAAGCGATATGTGCTTCTCTAATGTCCATGTATTATATGGACAGTCCTTTAAAGGGGTACTCTGCTGCTCAGCGTTTGGAACAAACTGTTCCGAATGGTGGAGCCGGCACTGGGAGCTTGTCCGCTGAGCAGCGGAGTACCCCTTTAAAGCGGTACTCTGTGGATTTATTTATTTTTAATCAACTGGTGCCAGAAAGTTAAACAGATGTGTAAATTACTTCCATATAAAAATTTTAATCCTTCCAGTACTTATTAGCTGCTGTATAGTACAGAGGAAATTCTTTTCTGTCTGACCACATTGCTCTCTGCCTATACCTTTGTCCATGTCAGAAACTGACGAGAGTAGGAGCAAATCCCCATAGCAAACCTATTCTACTCTGGACAGTTCCTGACATGGGCAAAGGTGTCAGCAGAGAGCACTGTGATTAGAGATGAGCGAACTTACAGTAAATTCGATTCGTCACGAACTTCTCGGCTCGGCAGTTGATGACTTATCCTGCGTAAATTAGTTCAGCCTTCAGGTGCTCCGGTGGGCTGTAAAAGGTGGATACAGTCCTAGGAAAGAGTCTCCTAGGACTGTATCCACCTTTTACAGCCCACCGGAGCACCGGAAAGCTGAACTAATTTATGCAGGATAAGTCATCAACTGCCGAGCCGAGAAGTTCGTGACAAATCAAATTTACTGTAAGTTCGCTCATCTCTAACTGTGATCAGACAGAAAAAATATTTAAAAAGAAAAGAACTTCCTCTGTAGTATACAGCAGCTGATAAGTACTGAAAGAATTAAGATTTTTTTAATGGAAGTAATTTACAAATCTGTTTAACTTTCTGGAGCCAGTTGATATGAAAAAAATGTTTTCCACTGGAGTACCCCTTTAAGTTCAATGAAAACTGTGTAATGCTTCATATGTCTTGGGTTGGACTATAGTCAAAAAATCAAACACTTGCTGACAGGTTTCTCCTCAGATCGCTGCTGATTTCTGGGGTATCTAGAGGAGTCAACTTTTTTGGAGGGGCTTTTCTAGGAAACAGTGATTTCTATCTAAAGTAAAATAACATTGAAGAATAAAAAAAGTTTGTCAACTGTTTTGTTAGAATTTTACCAAGATTCTCTCAAGTTCAGGTAAAACAAAATTGCTATAAAGTTATTCAGTTCTTTCCAGTTCTTTCCATCGCTCCACTATACAGTGGTCCCTAAACATGCGATGGAAATTTGTTCCAAACGAGCCATCGTTTGTCGAATCCATCGTATGTTGAGGGATTCGTGCAATATAAAGTATAGGAAGCTGTACTCACCTGTCCCCGCCGCTCCGGACCACGTCCCGCCGCTCCCGATGGTGACCCCGGGCCTCCGCTGGGCTCTCCTGGTCTTCTCCGGTCCTCTGCTGGGCTCTCCTGGTCTTCTCCGGTCCTCCGCTATCTTCCGCAAGGCCTTACTGGGCCTGCGTAGCGACGTCATTACGCCGCTGCGTACGCCGTTCCTATTGGATGACGTGCGCAACAGCGTATTGATGTCACCGGAGAGGGCCGAGAAGACACCGGAGGACCAGCGCTGGACCAGAAGGGCACCCCGGAGCATCGTGGAGGGGTAAGAAAAACTCACCGCACCACACGGGGAACATTAAGCTGCTATCCGGCAGCAGCTTAAGCATTTTGCGCTGCCGGATAGCACTTAATGCGATGGCCCCGACATAATAAAGCATTGTATGTCGATGCTGACATCAACATGCGATGGCCTCTGAGAGGCCATCGTATGTCGATTTGATCATATGTCGGGGCCATCGTAGGTCGGGGGGTCACTGTAATGTTGATAACCAGATCATTTGGAATAAGCCTCTAGAGTTTAGTGAACTTACAGTAAATTGGCTCGTAGTGAACCTCAAAGCTCGGCTGTTGATTACTTTAGTCTGCATAAATTAGTTCAGCTTTCCAAGGGCTCCAGTTGCCTGGAAAAGGTGGATACAAACCTAGGAAACCTAAGACTGTCATCCCAGTCATTTCCAGTCAACCAGAGCCCTTGGAAAGCTGAACTAATTTACGCAGCCTAAAGTAATCAACAGCTGAGCTGCGAGGTTCGCTACGAGCCAATTTACTGGAAGTTCGCTCAACTCTATAAGCCTCATTGTACACAGTTATACTGTATATAGTTCACACATCACTTTATTTAAAGGGTCATCAGATGTCAACAATAGGTTATACAATGTTAATATATGTACATGAAAGATTAATAAGAAATTCATAATAACAATTGTAAAATACAAATAGCAGTATACGGACCTCTAGGCTCTAAGTTGTCTGATTGCGGGGGTCCTGCTGCTGGGGCTGTCTGCGATCTCCCGCAGCACCTGGCGTTCTTAACACCACGCCCCTTCCATTCATGTCAATGGGAGGGGGCGTGTCGTCCGACACGCCCCCTCCCATAGACATGATTGGAAGGGCGTGGCGTGACATCACAATAGGCGTGGCCATGACATCATGATCATGGCCTCCGGCTCCGAGTGTTGGAGCACTGGAGTACCCCTTTAAATTTAATTTCTACCAAAGTATACAGTGTGAAAACCAAGCCCTTGAAAATTAGCTACATTTAAGTTTTCTTTTTTTTTCAATAGAAATTTTATTGAAAATTGTACAAGTAAAAAACATGTCAGTGAACAATATATGATACTTAGGTTTTCTTTTTAATTTCCCCAAACACACACATATATATATATATATATATATATATATATATATATATATATATATATATATATATTTATAGCTCTGCATAGGTTTCCTCAGGCTTGAAGTGCAAACCCTGCAAAAAAAAATCAAAAACATTTTGTTTATTATTAATACAAATCAAATAAATAATAGATGTTATATAGTTAAAAAATTATTTTAAAAAATCCCTGAAAATATCAATATCTCCCGTAATGGACTGATAGAAATATAATATTTTTTGGTCTCTTCCCATACACTCCACAGATATAAATATATAGTTATATGATAAGATAACCTTCAGAAAGGAAATATTTTGCAGGCGGTGGTCACAGACAATTACTCCCTCCGTATCCTTCCTATCTGATGTTTCTCTAGTTTTGAATTGTGCATGTGATCTTGTTACTACTGTTATATGTAGCTCATTTAGGTTGCACAGGTAGTCCACCTCCTCTAGGATGGCACAACCATACATTTTCTGTACTTTTCTGTGACTCCCAGCACATGAACTTAAATGGGCACTGTCATTAAACATGATTTTTAATATTTGATTCCTTATGCCAGATAAATAACTTTTGTAATTGGCTTCCATTAAAAAATAAATAAATAAATGTTTTATGTTAGTTTTTCTGCTGTATACTTCTGGCCACCAGGGGTCTCCCTTCTTGGCCAGAACACATTCCGTCTGGTCAAAATCTCAGATTACAAGCAGGAGACCAAACTCAGGAAGTGTTTCTCTGCACTAAGCTTGATTGGCAGCTGCACAGAGCCACACTGAAAGCTGCACACACTGAAAGCTGCACAGACTAAAAGCTGCAAAGAGCCTCACTGAAAGCAGCTGCACAAGACCAAGCTGCACAGACTAGAAGCTGAACAGAACCTCACTAAAAGCAGCACAGACTGAAAGTTACTGCACAGAGCTTGAGGTCTTCTATTCATCACAGCACTGCAAAGATGTGAGGGCGGAAGTGGTCCCCCAGCAGACTTCAGTGATGTCATGCCTGGTGGGAAACGCCCACTTTCTTCTGCTGGAAGATTTCACTATGTGAGCAAGAAGGAAGATAAGATACAGAGCTTTTTAAAGCTCTGACATTTTTTTTTATGGGTGGGAGGGGTGTTAGAAGTAGTTAGGAAACATAGCCTGAGTTAGTTTAGAAAAGTTTATTTAGTGACAGGTACTCTTTAAAGGGGTACTCCGCTGGAAAACATCGTATCACCTATACAAAGGATAGGGAGATAAGACGTCTAATCACAGGGGTCCCGCCGTTGGGGACCCCCGTGATCTCCGGGCGGCACTCTTTATTCTTTAATCTTTATTTTACATAAATAACTAAATAAACTTAAATAACTATTGAGTATAACCCAGAGAACATACAAAGATATCATTAAAAAATTATCAGAATGGGCCTATCTTACACTTAAAGCATGTACTATTTTTATTAAAGTTATCATTCATCAGTTCATGAGATATCTTGGATCTCTAAACCGTTTTCTTCCCTTCACACAGTCACCAAGGGCAGCTCACTGCATATAGATTTCTACAGCTGGTACAGAGCTCAATGGGAAATGTAAATCTTTTTTGCAGCAAGCTCCCCCTAGTGGCCTCTTCAGGAAAATGCTTTGTGCAATGTCAATCAGGAGAAGCAGTTTTGTGTCCGTCCTATAGCAGCTGTGTGGTCTAGTTTCTTGGTAGGTACGCCATTGCACTAACCATGTATGAGGATTCTTCCTTTGGTTGCTCGGCCTGCGTGGTAAATAGAAAAAGAAATAGCTGTTATAAGATAACCTATGTTGACTGGCAGCTTGGTAGTGGGAATGGACATTCCCTTCCTGGCCAGTCACGGTTTTGAGTGTGGCCCAAATCAGCACAGGTGCTGAACACAGCTGATTACTGGGATTATAAAAAAAAAGTGTAACTCAGACTCCAAGCTGAGACTGTGAGAACCTTGAGTGTCTGATGGAAGTTAGAATCCTGAGTTTGTCAGCCTCAAAAGGGGACATTTTGACCTGTGTAAATAACCCATTTCATGACTATTGTGTTGAGTGGCTAGTAGTAAGCCCCCTGTATAGCTAGGGAACATATTGTAAGTGCTTAGACAATGAATGTAAAGGCTTGTTATGCTAGAAAAAAAAACAGCTGTTTGCTGTTATTTGCCAGGCTCTACAGAGCTAATCTCTCACACCATACATATACATATAGGAAGGTAAATCCATTATGGGGATTTGTGACCATATTGAAAGTTGTTATTCAGAAAAATATTTACAAAAAAAAAATCATAAAATGTAATATTGTTTCAAGGTACTAAAATATTCCATGTTCCATATGACATTACCAGTTGTCTCTTGCTATCTTTACCATGTCAGGTGCTTGCTAATGTAAATGTAAAAGACATCTTCACATACCGTTTCCTTGTCCCACATATTTTCATAAACAGGGTTTTCTCCTTGTGTATTCTCTGTTGCCTCTGGAGATGGAAAACAAAACATTAAGAGCACCATAATTTATACAAATCCAATAATGAAGAAAGAATGGGCCACATTCACCAGGTTTAAAGTGCAAACAGTGTTGATTCCTTATTTCAGAGGTGCATCACATCAAATGGCAGGACAATTCACAAGAGCTTCCACATGAAAAAATGGGTGACAGCTGTTGCGCGTGCGCATGCACGCTTCATCAGACCCTCTGAGGGTCTTTACCCTGTTTACCCCCAGTATTTTACCTAGAGGGCTCCATGAATGTCAATATGGCTCTATTTATGCCAAACAAACACTGAACGTCTATGGATCCTCTTGGTAAGGTAGATTAAGAGGCTTTGCCATTGACTTAACTAATTCACCAATCAGTTAGTTATATCAATAGAACCTTGTGCACATAATGAAGACTACTATAAATACCCACACCTCTCCTGAGAGTCAAGGTGGCCCAACACCTGCTATAGCTGATGACCAAATGCCCATTTAGCCAAGCCAAGACTTAGCCAAGTGTGCATTTTTAGTGGTAATAAGCCATGTCTAGTGTTGGATTTCACCTGACATCTGCTATCAGCAAAATGTTAGGCTACACCCATAGACATCAGAACTTTATTTTACCTATAGCAGTCACTTTTACTGGGTCTTAATTGTGGCCCTCAGTAATCCAATAGCCCTAGAAATTACTGTAGAGTTGAATAGTATGACAAGCTAAAAGTCACATGAATAAATATATGAAATAAATTATCAAGGCTGTCAGGTAACAAAAATAGCAACTCACCAATAGTTGACAAGAACCAAATGGATGATGGCACAAACAAATGATGAGAATAGCATTCAGGAATGAAAGAGAAGATTAGGGACAGGAATAATTACAAAAGACTAAACCTAGTAAGCTATCTTTAATATTCTCATCGATCTTTCATAGAAAAAGTGTTACAGCAATAATAACATAACCCCTCTCCATAGGATAGGGAATAAGTGTCTAATCATGGGCGGGTCCAGTCTTTTGGAACAACCTGACATCACGAGAACGGAGCCCTGCCTGTCATGAAGGGGCAGGGAGTAAGTAAGGCCCTAAACTTACCTGCAACCCTTGTTCCTTCCTATTGCATATCCACCCTAAATGACAGATCTACAACTACGAAGACGATCCCTACACTGTGCTAATGTACTGGGGCTTCAGAGTCAAAAATAATAAATGTACAGTACAAGGTCGGAGTATACATCGAGAACACAAACGTTTAACACAATAAGCAACAAACAGGAATACTAAGGCAAGAAATAGCATACTGACTTTGAATTTAGAAACCAGATACAAGATAAATGACAGATATGAAAAGATGAACAGGACTGAATAACAGGGTAAACATAACACAAACTAAACAGAACCAGGATATGCAGGGGATGAACGGGATAACTGATGTCAGACACCATACAGATCAGGATTACTAGAACACAATTCACACTAGACAGATACAAGAAAAACTTCATGGGGGAATAAGGGAACTTTAAAAGCCAAACTCCATAGTATGGAGGAATAGGGGTCAAGATTCTAAACAGCAATATTAAATATCGAACACAGGACTAAGAACCAGATGAGTATAAACAGACTCCAAGAAAAACTTCAAAGCCAAACTCCAAAACATGGAGGAATACAGATTAAGATTCTAAACAGGAATACTGAATACCAAACACTAGACTAAGAACAAGAACTATCCAGGACTGGTACAAGAACTAAACATGATTGATAACAAAATACAATGTGAACACAGGTCTAACCATGGTACACTGAAATATGTGCAAAGCATAACACTAAAACCCTGTACAAAGTACCAACACAACAAGGCTAAAATCTAGTAAGACAAATACAGGATAAAAAGCCATGGCAGAACTCAGGATACATATGAACAGACACAGACTAAGGTGCTATCTAAAACAAGGTGCATACATAATTTAGCCTTCAGGAATCCCAGCAGAGCTGATGTCTAAATAACCCTACCCGGGAGCCCATAGGCTTGAAACATTAACATTATCCTGACTAAAGCACACATTAACACTATCCTGACTAAAGCACACAACATGCAAAAACTGGTCAGGCATTAGAAGCAGGTGTGAATACACACCAACAAAGAAAAACACAGAATACAGATATTACCCCACTACTCCATGCTGATGCAAATAGGCCAAGCACATGTTCTGTGCAGGTAGTGACCAAAGAGGCTTACTACTATGCCACCCCATGATTACCATTAAAACTATATATATTGCTGAGTAGAGTTGAGCGAGCTTTCTAAAAGTTCAGCCCGTCAGGTTCGTCGAACTTTCGTAACGTGTTCGCTTTATGATGAACAAGTGAAAGGATTTGCTGGTTTACTGTGACAAAAGAGTTAAGCTGTACAACGCAAATTAACTCTTTTGTCACTAGTGAATCCGAGCCAGCATGGAAGAAGTTAATTAACCCAGCTGAACAGCTTTAGTTAACTCCTTTGGGCTGTATACATTAAACAGCCATCTATATGGCTGCATAATGTATACAGTGAAGAGAGTGATGCTTACCATTTTGTTGCTGGTCCGGACCTCTTCTTGTGCAACTCTGCCTCTAGCGATGACATCACAAGGGGAGGAGCTACACAAGAAGAGGCCCGGACCAGCAACGAGATGGTGAATATTACTCTTTTCACTGTATACGTTATGCAGCCATGTAGATAGCTATCTAAGCTATACAACCCCCCCCCCCTCCAAGGAGTTAACTAGTGCAAATTAACTCTTTCCTTGCTGGGCTGAGCTCTTCTTGTGGCTGTCAGCAGTTGCCAGGCAGTGTTCCCCCTGATGTTCGGTTTCAGCTCTCTCAACTCTATTGCTGAGTAAAATACATCTTATAATTTTTCAAAGCTGGTTGAAATAAATATTAGTACATACTTACCATCCCTTCTCCTTGTCCTCAATTTTTTGCAGAGGAAGAAACCACCAATAATACTAGCAACACCCAAGACAACAACAGAAACAAGGGAGAGTCCAGCTTTAAACGCAGCTATAATTAAATCCTCATAAGTTTGGAGTTCTACAAAAAAAACAAATACAATCATTTCAATCATTTCCCCATGTAAACAATTTGTCATAATAAAATAATAACTATATATCACACTGTAAACCTCATTCATAATATTTAGCATTAAGAACGCTCCTTATAAACTTACCTGAAGTCACATTCACATATACAGAGGCAGTGGCATTTCGGGCAGTCACTGGGTTCCTCACCACACACATGTACAGCCCTTGATTCTCAGTCGTAGTATTATTAACATTAAGTTTGTTGTTACTTTCATTCAAATCAGTATCATTGACTTTCCATTGGTATTCAGGAGATGGGAAAGAATCAGCAGAACATGTCAATGTGATGGGAGACCCAGGCCTCACAAATAACGGGCCTTCTATTTGGGCCTCATGTGGGCCATCTACAAAACAGAAGAGAAAATGGTGCAATACGTAAAGCTGCCAATACACATGACATAAAGATCAGTCAGAATATGAGCAAATACATATTCAGTTTATGATGGTCACTTCGGTTTGGTTACTCACAGGCCACCGTAATGGCGTAGGGATCACTGGAAGCCTTACTGACAAGGTTCTGAGCCTCACACTGGTATTCTCCAGAGTCCTCTCGTCTAATATTGGAGAAGGTCAGAGTCTTGTTATCTCCAGATAACTCTGCTTCATAGTTGATGCTGGTCCCACGCCTGGTCCATGTTACCATCAAAGCATGTAAGGTGGCACAAGTTAGGTTGAACGGGTCATTTTCCTTGGGCTGGGGGGAAGACGCTGTGATCTTGGGCCAAATGACTGGTTCTGTGAATAAAGGAACATATCAAAAATGATTTATTTATTTTAGTTATTCCATTGTATAATTGCATAATACCTTCCAAATGCTGTAGTAAAACCTGGTGACTCTCATTGTTATCATTATCCCTAATAAGTTGTTATATGGTCCTGATGTTTCAGTAGTAAAGAAAATATTTAAGTTGAAGTTTAGAAAAACAGGTCAGATTAGCATTAGATCGCTCAAACCTTTACCATTTTTAGTGGCAGTGTTTATCTGGAGTCCCATGTATCAACTAGGAGACATTTTTCTGAGGAAAATCTGTCATAGGAACCTCTGCCTATTTTGCCTTTATAATACTAGTGTTATTCTACGTGATAGAGGGGCCTGTGAGCCCCCTTCAACCCAGAAGCCAGTAAAATCTTGCATCCTCTATAGATTCTTTCTTGATTTCGGTCCACCTTCACCTGCACAGAGCATGTGCATATCTATTTTTAAATGCATTATAATCTTTGGTTTTACCTCTGTATATATTACAAATTAACCTTTTCGTGACGCCAGGGCATGGTTAACCTATACACCACCTGAGGTTGAGTCAGCTTCTCCTGGGCCAGGCACAGAGCAATAAGTACTCCGATTCAAGGTTACGTAAAGGCTTGCTGGGACTTATAGTTGATTGTGCTGTGTATGACTGACTTGCTGTATGACAACCTATGCTTAACTTTAGTGATTTGTTTGAGTGACTTGACTGACTTGAATCCCCGGGACTTTAGTGCTTACCACTAGGCTTGATATTCACCTGGGGACAGGGGTTATCCTTTAGCAGATGTGTGGTTGTACGGTTAAACTTGAGGCCTCCTCAGAACTCCTCACAGACTCACTTCAGAATTCTCCAAACTACTTCAGCTAAGAACTCTCTCCTCTCCGGAACTGAACTCTGAACTCCTACCGCACTATAGGTAGTGAGTCAAGGATTTGTTCTTTATAGCAATATTTTTATAGTTTTTGTTATATGTTTATGGCAATAGATCAAATGTGCAAAAATGCATAAATTAATAAAGAAAAATGGCATATTTTATCCATTAGACAGCTTTGGTTTGGCAGTTCAGAGGTCAGGTAGAAATTGCAGACAATTTTTGGTAGATTCATTTTAGCTCATAGAGGATGTTTAAAGGGGTACTCCACCCCTAGACATCTTTTCCCCTATCCAAAGGATAGGGGACAAGATGTCTGATCAAGGGGATCCTGCCGTTTGGGGCCTCCGTGATCTTGGCTGCGGCGCCCCAGTCATTGGGTGCACAGAACAAACTTCGCTCCGTGCTGGATGAATGGTGATGCAGGGACGAGGCTTGTGACGTCTCGGTTGCGCCCCCTCAATGCAAGTGTATAGGAGGACACCCCCTCCTATGGCCATCAAACCCTCTCCCATAGACTTGCTCCGAGGGGGCATGGCCATGACGTCACGAGCCTCTCGCGCTGCACCTGATGCTCCTAACGAATGTCGGGTGCAGCACGGAGATCTTGGGGGTCCCCAGCGGCGGGATCCCCATGATCAGACATCTTATCCCTTATCCTTTGGATAGGGGATAAGACGTCTAGGGGCGAAGTACCCCTTTACCTTATGGTGGTAAACAGCCTGAGCCTGGGCAGTGGCCAGCCTAAGGATGTCATAATAGTAATGCCATCAAGGGTGGGCACACTGGTTAAGCACAAAACCGAAGATCTTCGGTAGGGTCATTGGTCAGGGCCGGCCTTTGGGGTATACGAACTGTGCGGTCGCACAGGGCACCATAGCAACAGGGGCGCCGGGCGGGCGACACAGCTCGCAGTTAGGGATGTCCCGATACAGGTATAGGTATCAGGGCCGATAGAATCCATTTGCATGGTTTTGGGGACTCGTTTAATGTTCCTGATACAATGTCCGAAACCTGATGCCGCTCTGCTGCCCCGTTCTCCCATCTTCGCGTCCGCATCATAGTGTTCCCGCTCTCCCATCTTCCCGTCCGCATCATATCGTTCCATGGAGGAGCATGTGACACACACGTCACTCCACCTCCTCCCCTGCGCCCAGCGTAATGCTACGGAGGAAGCAGAGTGACGTATATGTCACATGCTACTCCATAGGACGCCATGATGCGGATGGGAGAACGGGGCAGTGGAGCGGCAGCACCCGACGGAGGACAGCCACAGGTGAGCTGTCTTCAAGGAGGGGGCTGCTACTAATGTCTACAGGGGGGCCGGCTGCTGTCGAAACGGGGGGCCCTGCTGCTGTCTAAAGGGGGGGCCCTGCTACTGTCTAAAGGGGGGCCTGCTGCTGTTTAAATGGGGGCCCACTGTCTAAAGGGGGCTGCGGTCTACAGGAAGGCTGCTACTAATGTCTACAAAGGGGGCCTGCAGTCTATAGGGGGGCTGCTGTCTACAGGGGGACTGCTGTCTACAAGGGGGGCTGCTACTAATGACTGCCGGGGGGCTGCTGCTAATGTCTGCAAGGGGATACTTCCTACTAATAAAGACAATCTTACAGCAGAGTCACCTGCACTGACTTGAATTTATAGGTAGTGCAGGTGCCGGTTTCTACCGCTGCTCACCATGTGGTCATTGGTCTCACCACCAATGCAGATTCCCTGTTCTGCCCAATGGAGAAGAGAGAAATCTTGGCTCATACTACAGCAGCCGCCTCCATTATACACAACAAGGAACCTACATATCATACGGTAAACAGCGCCAGAAACCGGGTCACCCTGCTGTTAGATTCCCTTTAAAATATAAGTACTCGTACTTGGTATCGGCGAGTACTACAATTAAAGTATCGGTACTCATACTCGGTCTTAAAAAATGGTATCATTACATCCCTACTCACAGTGTAACAGGCCGGCCGAAGATGGGGAGAAGCGAGCTGCAGCTGCTTTGAAGGAGGAAGCAAGGTTCGGAGCATGGAGGAGGAGCTTGGGGGCGCGGGCAGCGTCCAAGTGCTGCGCGCACCTTTACAGAGAGCCACGGAAGGATCCCTGTGTGCAGTGTGAAGGCGGTGGCCGGTGCTCTGCAAGCTGATTCCAGGGAGCAGCGCAGTAGCCTTCAAAAGTAAGTACCTGGCTGTTCTAAATAATTGTTTTATTTTGTGCTTTTTTAATTTATTTATTTTTTAAACAGGGCATAGGATATGTGAAGGGGGGCAGGGTCCGTCCGTCTAATTATGGAATAAAGAGAGAGGGTCTGATTAATGGGGACAGCGAAGTGGACTGGTGAAGGGGGGGGGGAGGGTCTGATTAAGGGGTGAAGGGGGTGATGGTCTGATTATGAGTGACAGGGGACTGAGTAATAAGAACATGGGACTGGTGAAAGGGGTCTGAGTCTTCTTAAGGGGGACTGGTGAAGGGGGTGGGCCTGATTAAGGGGGTGTGCATCTGATTAAGGGGGCAGGGGACTGGTGAAGGGGGACATGGGACAGATTATGGGGGCAGGGGACTGATTATGGGGGCAGGGGACTGATTAAGGGGGACAGGGGACTGATTAAGAGATAATATCATCTCAGTTAGCATTTTTTTCTGTATTTAATGTGTTTGATATACATGATTGTTACCAGTCAATCCAGTTATTTATTATTCTACTTGTTTGCACTTGCACTTAAATTATCTGTAATAAAAAAAATATATTTGTTACAAAGATTATTTTCCTCTTTGTGTATGTTTATGGGGTAATGGGGGGGGGGGGGGCACAAGGTTAGCTCGCACAGGGCACCTGAATACCTAAGGCTATGTCATTGGTGCCTTTATAGTGTACTGGCTCTGCTAGAATGGCAAGCTGGAGTGCACCACCCTTCTGTATGTCAGGTTCTGTATGTTATCATTAAATATCAAACTAGAGCTTACTCACCCCTTCAGTCTACTCAGTCAGCGCTCCAGTCCATCCCTTTCCTTCTTCACACTTATCCTAATGACATGCTCTACAGATGATGTTCTGAACATATTCCAGCCAATATCTGGCCTCCAGAACATCATCAGAAGACCAGGGGATGTACCATTGGGGTGAGTAAGCAGAAGAACGGGGCGGACCAGAGTGGTGACAGTGGCCGGGGAGAGATAAGTATGCTCTAGTTTGTTATTTGAAAGCCTATATAGATGCACCAAACTGACACAATATTATGAGTAAATATAAATCTTTATTATAATCAAATAGGATAAAACATGATAAAAAATCAGCAGCAGTTAGAAAGAAAACGACTCCGAACACAGATATTAAATAATGTCCAATAGGTACATGGAATGGCACATAAATATAGGTATACAATACTTAATGAAAAGTGGACTAAAAACAAGCCACAATACATGTATATATATAAAGAATACACCTAGAAGTGCCTAAGTAGACCCAGTACACTAATGTAAACAAGAAGGACATATGAAGAAGTATAGCTAGTATAGTATCATTTGCCCAGTGCTATCGGCAGTATGAATACAGGGAGACAAGGATGTTGCCCATACATATCTGAGGGGAAACAAACCACCTCAGTAAAAGTTGGAGCATCGGTTGTCCCTGAAAAAAGTTAGATTAAACATATAAGACTGTCCATGCACCTAGCCAACTGACACCCAGCTATACTTACACAGGGAGGAAGCGAGTGAGCGAAACGACGTAGGGGTAGGCTCCCGACCTGTGTAAGTATAGCTGGGTGTCAGTTGGCTAGGTGCATGGACAGTCTTATATGTTTAATCTAACTTTTTTCAGGGACAACCGATGCTCCAACTTTTACTGAGGTGGTTTGTTTCCCCTCAGATATGTATGGGCAACATCCTTGTCTCCCTGTATTCATACTGCCGATAGCACTGGGCAAATGATACTATACTAGCTATACTTCTTCATATGTCCTTCTTGTTTACATTAGTGTACTGGGTTTACTTAGGCACTTCTAGGTGTATTCTTTATATATATACATGTATTGTGGCTTGTTTTTAGTCCACTTTTCATTAAGTATTGTATACCTATATTTATGTGCCATTCCATGTACCTATTGGACATTATTTAATATCTGTGTTCGGAGTCGTTTTCTTTCTAACTGCTGCTGATTTTTTATCATGTTTTATCCTATTTGATTATAATAAAGATTTATATTTACTCATAATATTGTGTCAGTTTGGTGCATCTATATAGGCTTTCTAGTATTTCTGGGCACCGAACAGTGGTTTATACCTTGTTTGTTTTTGGCCTCAATTTATTGGTTTATCTAGTTTGTTATTTGCAAACCTAGCACACTGTAGTTGCATTTTTTTACATCTGTATTCTCCTTTTATAGCTTATCACCTATTAAAAAAAAAATACAAAGGATACCGAGATGATACAGTATTGACCTCTGGGGTATGTGCAATATGTTTTAAAAAAAACTGCAGAAGTAGCATGTGTTTGTGGTGGCCCAGTACAGGATGGTGTGTCCCCGTGCTTCTCCTGCCCTGTCAGGCAGAGTCTCTCCATGTCCCCAGGGCCCCCTTTATGTGTTATCCCCTATGTACATAAGTTGTATAATAAAATGTACTGTTCCTTTTATGGCTGTTACCATGTGATTGTTACCCAGGAGACACTAGTGACCAGTAGTGTTGGGCACAAATATTCGCATTTTGAATTTTTATCACGAATATTGCAAATTCGTGAATATTGCGAATATATTAACTATATATTCGAAATAACGAATATTCACTTTTTTCCGCATATTCGCATATGTGAATGTTCGCCTATTCCTTCTTTTCACTTGTGAGCCAATTAGAACAATACAAATACACTTGTCAGAGGTTATCAACAACATCCCTAGCAACCAATAGTAAAGTTTTTTTTTAAATACGTTTTATTGAAGATTAAACAAACATCAGACAAATCGCCTCACAGAGCAAAATGGTATAAAGTGGAGTACACAATTAAAAAAAAGGCACTGAGAACATATACAAGTAAGCAGGATGTAAACGACATAATATCATATGAAGATCCGGCAGTAATCAGTGCAGTGAGGGCACAATCTGAGGGAGACCAAGAACAACCAGTTGAGAAACCTTAACACAAAAAGAGGGTGAACAAGGTGAACGAAAAAAAGGAAAAGAAAAGAAAAGGGGGATGGTATGTAATATAAAATCGGCAAAATAATATTGAATAGAGGCCGTAGTGTAGAATTCAGCAGATATCGCCACATCTAGTCACGAGTGCCAAGCATAACGTTTCTAATGTTAAAGCAGACCCATGCGTCCACAGAGGGGAGGGAGCACACACATCCAGCACAACATCTTAACACACATAAATCAAAGGGGTACATACAACCACATCTAGAAAGGGAAGGGCAGTCATGACCTTAAGTCCCCTCAGGGGATGCAGAGTATGAACATTGGGTCAATGGTGAGGAGCACCAGGGACCCCACACAGAAAGAAATTTACCAGGGCATTTTCTATTCTTATAAACAAGATGGGAGAAGGGTATCATAGCATTAACCAAAGCTTTCCACTGAGACAGGGAAGGCGGGCCAGGGTCCATCCATTTGAGGGCAATCGCCTTCCTAGCAAAAAATAAGGATTCTCGCAGTAAAGTGCGCACGTAATGTGGCCACACTTCCTCATCCAGAACTCCAAATAAACAAATCAGAGGGTCACACCCCGGGGAAGGTTGGATAATTGTGGCAAGAAGACCAAGGACATCCTGCCAGAAGGATCTTATATCAGGGCAAGCCCAGATAAGATGCCAGAAATCAGCTTTAGCCGCACCACATCGATGGCAGGCGTCCGAGTCAGAACGACCCATTCTATGCAAACGAACGGGGGTGATGTAACTATAATGTATAATATTTAATTGAATCAGTTTATTATTAGCAGAAGGAGACACCACCATATGTGAGGAAAGCATCTCCTCCCAATCATCTTTAGTCAAATTGGGAATATGAGATTCCCAGTGTCGGACAGCCGGCAACCGGGAACGGGAGTTCTTGGCCTGAATGAGGTGCGTATATAGGATGGACACCAGTCCCCTAGGACCCTGCGATTTTAAAACACCAATAAGAGGGAATGCCGATATGGGTGCACGTCCAGCAGGGAACTGTGTTGACAATGCATGACGGAGCTGTAGGTATTTAAAGAAGCAGTGTCGGGGTAAATCATATTCTGATTGCAATTGCTCGAAGGAACACAAAACATTATCCCTATACACATCGCCCAGAGTGAGCACACCAGCATTCATCCAAAAAACAGAGTCTAGAGTCTCACCCACATGGATGAGAAAGGGGTTGTGCCATAGAGGGGTATCAGACGGGATATCAGCATATCCATATACTGACTTAGCGGCCCGCCACACCTTTACAGCCAGCTTATGTGAAGGTAGGTAAGCACAACCCCCTAGAGTAGGGCTTTCTAAGAGCATCCGGGGAGACACTGAGGGGACGAACCTATCCAGGCATTGTTCAGAGTCGGGCATGGAGTCTCCCAGAACCCAATGTCTAATATATCTCAACTGCCACGCCAGGTAATACAAATAAAAATCAGGAAGGGACATACCCGCCTCCAGCTTGGGACGCTGGAGAGTGGTGAGACTAATCTTAGGTCTGCTAGGTCCCCAGATAAACGGAGACAGAAGGGAATGTACAGAATCAAAAAAGGATTTAGGGACAGGAACAGAAGCATGTTCTAGGGTATACAAGCATTTGGGGAGAATAATAAGTTTGATAAGATTGATACGTCCAGAGATGGACAGTGGCAGCTGGGCCCATATCCTAAACTTAGATTTAATGTAGGGCAGGAGGGAGAGAACATTGACCTCAAGATCCAGCATGGGATCCCTATTGATATACACCCCCAAATATTTAAATGTAGTGACAACCGGGAGACCACCCAACGTCAGGGGCCCTGCCCTAGGCAGTAGAGGCATGACCGCCGATTTGGACCAATTAATGAACAGTCCCGAAAAAAATCTGAAACGATCCATCAGGTCGATCGCATAGGGGATCGATCATTGTAGTGGGGTCGGACACAAAGAGAACCATGTCATCGGCATAAAGGCCTATGCGGTCCTCCCTACCTCCCACAGACATGCCCCGGAAACCAGGATCCTGACGTATACGCAAAGCAAGGGGCTCCACCGCCACCGCAAACAGAAGCGGGGACAGGGGGCACCCCTGACGCGTACCACGACCTAGGTGAAATAGGGGAGAACACACACCATTCACCAGGACCTGGACCCGCGGACACCTGTAGAGGAGGGAGACCCAGGACCTAAAATTGTGACCAAAGCCAAACCTACAAAGCACTTCTAAGAGGTATCCCCACTCAATCGAGTCAAAGGCCTTAGCTGCATCAAGTGACGCCACGGCCCAGTCCCCTCCCATAACACCACCCACCTGGACGGCAGTTTGGACACGACGGATATTATCTGAAGTGGATTTGCCTGGCATAAAACCGGATTGATCATGATGCACAAGCGACAATACAACCCGATTCAGTCTACTGGCCAGGGCTTTAGTTAGTAGTTTATAATCAAGGTTCAATAAGGAGATAGGCCTGTAGGAACCGCACTCCATAGGGTCTTTATCAGGCTTTAGGAGGACAACAATCGTCGCCTCATATAAGGAATCAGGCAGGACCCCATCAGTAAAGGCTCTGTTATACATAGCTAGCAGAGGAGGCAGGAGTACGTCACTGTACTTCAAGTAAACCTCCAAAGGGAGGCCGTCAGGGCCCGGAGACTTACCCCTGGCCATGTCTGCCAAAGCTTCTTGCAGCTCCAATAAAGTGAGAGGAGCATCTAAAAAGTCCCTATCTTCAGCCGATAATTTAGGAAAATCAATGCCGTCCAGGTAGGCAGCCAACTCAGCAACACCATACTGCACCTGCGAAGTATATAAAGTAGAATAAAACGTAGAGAAACATTGTAACAGCTCATCATTACCCAACATGACGGACCCATCCGAGGCCCGGAGTTTAAGAATAGGAGCAACAGAGGAGTTTTGTCTGACTATATGAGCCAGTAACTTACTAGATTGGTTCCCGTGCTCAAAATAATACTGTTTGGTGAAGAATAATTTCCTATTGGCCTTTTCGTGGAGGTGCAACATATATTGTCGCCCCTCCCGTAGCCACAAGATCTCATTAGCCTCCGACGGGTCCGCCACATAACGAGCCTCCAATTGTGCACAACTCTGTGCCAATTCCTCCTCCCTCCTAACTGTAGATCTCTTGATGAATGAAATAGTAGAGCGTAAGCACCCCCTCAGATAGGCTTTCAACGTTTCCCACACCAGTGCCGGGGACCCCTCGGGGGTATTAGCCTCAAGAAATACCTGAAGTTGATCAGGGATTCTATCATTAGGGCCAATCTGATCCAACCAAAAGGGGTGGATCTTCCATCTACGCGGTGTGCCAGAACCGAGACATCAAGCATTAGGGGAGAATGGTCAGATATAGCACGCGGCTCGTAGGAGATCGCGGTGACCTGAGACATAAGTAGCGAGTTACCACACGCCAGGTCGATTCTGGACAGCGCATGACGTCCCAATGTGTGACACGAGTACTGTCTAGTATGTGGGAACCTTTCACGGTATATGTCCACCCACCCCACCTCCCCCAAAAATGAGGAAAGGGAATCCCCGCTAGTAGCCAGGACAGTACCTCTAGCGCTATGACGGTCCAGTGTGGGGTCTAACACCATATTAAAATCGCCCATACAGAGGACCCGTGCTGAGGGATATGCAGCAGCAAAAGTGACAGCCTTATGCAATATTTCCATAGAGGCAGGGGGAGGATTATAGATGAAAAGAAACACATACGGGACATTGTTCAAGTAAGCATGTACAAAGATGTAACGACCCTGAGGATCCCTACGGACCGCGACTGGATCCCATCTCACCAATCTACTAACCAATATTGAAACCCCTCTAGAATAGGACGAATGGAAGGAATGATGAGACCATTGGACCCAAGGCCTAGACAAAAGGTGGGCTCTATCAGGCGTTAAATGGGTCTCCTGAAGAGTAACTATATGAGGGCGGTGTCTTCTAATATGCGCAAATATCAGGGCACGCTTGCGCGGTGTACGCACACCCCTAACGTTCCATGACATCACTCTAAGACTCGCCATAGTAGAGCATTGCACGGGCATACACATACAACAGCCACACACCAGACAAGATAAGACAAGGACGCACGGGTCTGCTGACACATGACAGATAAGCAATCAATGGCCGAACACATTCACCAGATAGCATCTGAGGTAGAGTATATATACAAAGCAACATCCCCCTAACAATTATATAACCAGTTAACCAAAGAGAACATAGAACAATGTATACTTGAAGCCAATCAGGCATCAGAAGAGCAACAGCTCCATCTAGTGGGGAGAACCTGCTTACATATGCAAAAATAGAGAAATTGACCTATACAATATATGCATAGATAGTAACCCAGAGGTAGGGACAGAAAAGAATGTAAGTCGAGGGCAGACCAGGAGGGAGCCCCTAGAGAAAGGAAAAAGTCCAAGCATCAGAGATGAAGATAAGAGAGACGAGGGAGAGATTTAGAATGAAGAATGGCTAAGGGAGGAAGGGCAAGGGCAGCTGGGAAGGCATAAAAAAGGGGGGAAAGGAGAAGAGGACCCAGAGGCCATTGGGAGAAAGCAGACGAATAAAAGATAAAGTAGCATCAAATCCCGCTCGGGGAAGGGCACAAGAATATATACAAGTCAAATTGCACATATGCGGGGGGAGAGGGGGGGAAGGGAGGAAAGGAAGAGAAAAGGAAGGGAAAGGCGGACATGGATTGGGAAAGGGGTAGGAGAGCCCAATAAAAGGAAGGGAGGTGTGGGGAAAAGGGAGGGAGGAGGGGGGGGGGAAAGGGGGAAGGGAGGAGGGGGGGGGGGAAGGGAGGAGGGGGGGGGGAGGAAGAAGGGGGGGACGGTGTAGGTGAGAGCAAATATGCCAGGGTACATCCCGACCAGCAGCTATCAGAGGGGACGTGTATATTGCGTAGGGTGGAGAGTCCAGGGAGATAAGACACAGAAAAATAAAAACAAAAACATTTCGGCACCGACATCCTGATATTATCCACAGTATGGGTTATAAAGGTAGTCCAGGACAAAATTCACTGCATGCCCCTGAGCGGACATGCCAGAGTGTCAGGGAGCTGGAACCTAGCAAAGGCGCAGCAGAGCGTCCGACATGGTGCCCAGAGCATAGTCCACGGTACAATCAGGCGGTCAGATAGTAACATAGGTCTGCCACAAAGACCAGTCCCATGGATCAGGAGGGGGGGGGGGTGGAATATATCATCAGGGCCTGGGGGAAAAGGTGGAAGTCCAGGGGACCAGTTGGGAAGGGGGCATCCAGGTATGGGAAAGGGGCACAGTACCTGTTCCGTGGCCTAGAGGTCCTGAGCTGCAGCCATTCATGAAGAGGGAGAAGAAATAGAAGAAAAGGGCCCTCAGAGCTATCCCAGTCCTAGTGCAAGATAGCAGGTCACAAGTCCACAACGGGAGGTCCCGGATCAGCGCCGCCCGCGCAGCCAGTCGTCCGCCTCGACCGGGGAGGAGAAAAAGATGGCTCGATCTCCGTCCACCACCCGGAGGCGTGCAGGGTAAGCCATGGCCTACGTCCACCCGTACCTCCTCCAATTTGCCGGTAAGAGATGTCCTACAGGTCTGTATGGCCATGAGAAGGGTGTCACTAACCTCCCGCAGAGTCGGTTCAGGAGAGTCTGGGAGATCAGGCTGCAGAGCGCGCTCCGGCCTGTCCAGCACCATCTTGTTTTTCAGCACGGGCATAATCTCTGAGCTTCTCAACCGCCGTGCGGTCTTTTTGTTTAGCTTGATCCGGTTGAGGAGGCATATTACGGGTCCTCAGTCGGGTTCGTGGGGTCAAAGTCTCCAGGATTCAGTCCAGGATAATGAAATTGCAGGTCCTGAGCGGGAGCACTTACTCCATGCGACCGCTCATCTCAACCGCCAAGCCACGCCCCCCAACCAATAGTAAAGTTGCCCACCCCCTCACTGTTTTCTTCTTCGAATACGCGAATATGCAATTATAACGAATACGCGAAATTTGCGAATATAGGATGAATATTCATCTATATATTAGTGAAATATCGCGAATTCAAATATGGCCAATGCCGTTCATCACCAGTGACCAGGTGACCTCCCAAGTGACCTATGGGCTCCTTGCACAGCCCCCCTATAAAACCAGGGGTGGGGCTACAATCTCTCTCTTCCAGCATTCTTGCTCCTGCTGAGGTCCAGTGCAGTCGTCTCAGTGTCTGTGTCCAGATCATTGGAGGCCTCAAGCCTAAAATCTACAGGCACAAAGTCACCTCAAGTAAGGTCAAAGTCATCTTCATGTCCATTGTCAAGTCAGTCAAGTCAAGTCTTCTATATAGTCACCGTGGCCTGCACTAAAGTGTCCTACAAACTGCAAGTCCCAGGAAGCCCGTGAGGTCCCCCTGTGTCACTGGTCACCTCCTTGGGATATTGGCTGTACTGCATAGACTGTATCATCTGTCTACCCTCAGAAAAGCTACCGTTGTCTGTAACTTGGCGTCGGTGTCTTCATTGCCCCCCGTGCCTAGCCCAGGACCAGCGGTATTACCTTCGGGTGGTTAAGGCTTAACCACACCCTGGCGTCACGACAAGAAAGGGTTAATAACATCTGCCCCCAGGGTTACAACATCTTTCCTACACTGCTTCCCCGCTGACACCACATGTTCTATGTCCCATGTTTTCTTAGGAACCCCTGAGCTTTACCGTATTTTTCGTCCTATAGGACGCACCCAATTTTTAGGGGCAAAATCTAAAAAAATAAAGATTTTGAACCCAATAGTGGTCTTCAACCTGCGGACCTCCAGATGTTGCAAAACTACAACTCCCAGCATGCCCGGACAGCCGTTGGCTGTCCGGGCATGCTGGGAGTTGTAGTTTTGCAACATCTGGAGGTCCGCAGATTAAAGACCACTGCATAGGAGGTAATACTCACGTGTCCCCGCCACTCCGGACCAGTCACCGCTGCCCTGGATGTCGCTCCATCGCTGTCGCCGTGTCCCCGTCGCTACGGAACGTCTCTGCTGCTGGCCGGGTATCCTCGCTCCTGTCGCCGCCATCACGTCGTTACGCACGCCGACGCATGTACGCGACGACGTGATGACGAGGAAGGAAAGCGCCGGCCATACAGGGGATCCCTGAACGGAGAAGACACCGAGGAGGCAGGTAAGGTCCCTCCCGGTGTCCTGTAAGCACTAACCCGGCTATTCAGTCGGGCTGTTCGGGACCGCCGCGGTGAAATTGCGGCGGTCCCAAATAGCCCGACTGAACAGCCGGGTTAGTGTCACTTTCCCTTCAGACACGGCGGTCAGTTTTGATCGCCGCGTCTGAAGGGTTAATACAGGGCATCACCACGATCGGTGATGTCCTGTATTAGCCGCGGGTTCCGGCCGTTGATGGCCGCAGGGACCGCTGCGATAGGGGCGTATTCGCCGTATAAGACGCACCGACTTTTTCCCCCCAGTTTTGGGGAAGAAAAAGTGCGTCTTATACGGCGAAAAATACGGTAATTGTTTTTATTTGTCTTCCGCTTGAGGCACAACATGAGCATTTTACATAGGAAAAAGTGAGACCAGTGATACTCACCATAGACAGCCAGGGTCACAGCCATCGTTTCTGCTGATTTCACGGTCTGTATCCTCACTTTATAGTTGCCCTCATCTGTGATCTGAAGATCTTTGACATGTAAAGATCCATTATTGAAGGCTGTGATCCTAGAGTTGTACGAACTTTCAGGACCTGCCATGTTACTACTGCCAGGTATATAGGTCAGGATGTGGTACTGAGGATCTGGTTTCGGTTCTTTATACCAGATGAAGCTTACAATGTCCTCAGTGATGCCGGTAACACTCAGGGTGACGGATCCATTAATAACTGGATACTGAGGGATCAGCTGGATACTGATCATTCCACTGGTCGCATCCATTGTCATTGAGGAGAGGACTATAGGGACGAAAGTTTCTATATCAAATGTGGGTCATAAAAAAAACACCCTAACTGGGCACGGGTTACAGTGTTCATATTTGGATACACTCACATCTGAGTCAAACATTGTGGAAAAGTCTTTTAAAACATAACCTTTAAAGGGGTACTCCGGCACTAAGACATCTTATCCCCTATCCTTTGGACGAAGGATAGGGGATAAGATGTCTGATCGCGGGAGTCCGTCCCCTTGTGACATCATGCCCACCCCCTCAATGCAAGTCTATGGGAGGGGGCGTGACGGCCGTCACGCCCCCTCCCATAGACTTGCATTGAGGGGGCGGGGCATGATGTCACACGGGGGCGGAGTCGTGACGTCATGATACTCCGTCCCCATGGTCTGGAGGGATAAGACTTGGAGCCTCCAGCGCTTCCTGCAGTGCTAACAGGTGGGTACTGCATGCTAGATTGAGGGGGTCCCCAGTGGCGGGACCCCCGCGATCGGACATCTTATCCTCTATCCTTTGGATAGGGGATAAGATGTCTTAGTGCCGAGGTACCCCTTTAAGTATTTAAAGGGGTATTCCAGGAAAAAACTTTTTTTATATATCTCAACTGGCTCCAGAAAGTTAAACAGATTTGTAAATTATTTCTATAAAAAAATCTTAATCCTTTCAGTACTTATGAGCTTCTGAAGTTACGGTTGTTCTTTTCTGTCTAAGTGCTCTCTGATTACACCTGTCTCGGGAAACGCCCAGTTTAGAAGAGGTTTGCTATGGGGATTTGCTTCTAAACTGGGCGTTTCCCGAGACAGGTGTCATCAGAGAGGACTTAGACAGAAAAGAACAACCTTAACTTCAGAAGCTCATAAGTACTGAAAGGATTAAGATTTTTTAATAGAAGTAATTTACAAATCTGTTTAACTTTCTGGAGCAAGTTGATATATATAAAAAAGTTTTTTCCTAAATAACCCCTTTAATATCTTAGATTTACCAGGATAATTTCCCAACTCCCAGTATGTTGCATGAAAAAGACGACCAAGTTTGCCCACGTGTAATGAGAGTAGCCGTATAGGAAGAATATGATATCCCAGAATGTATATTATTAAAGGGGTACTCCGGAGGAAAACTATTTTTTTTTTTAAATCAACTGGTGCAAGAAAGTAAAACAGATTTGTAAATTACTTCTATTAAAACATCTTTATCCTTCCAGTACTTATTAGCAGCTCTATGCTACAGGATATTCTTAGCTTTTTGAATTTCTTTGTTTGTCTTGTCCACAGTTCTCTCTGCTGACATTTGATGTCCGTATCAGGAACTGTCCAGAGCAGCATAGGTTTGCTATGTGGATTTTCTCCTGCTCTGAACAGTTCCTGATACGGGCATCAGGTGTCAGCAGAGAGCACTGTGGACAAGACAAAAAAAGAAATTCAAAAAGCAAAGAATTTCCTCTGTAGCATACAGCTGCTAAAAAGTACTGGAAGGATAAAGATTTTTGAATAGAAGTAATTTACAAATCTTTTTAACTTTCTGGCACCAGTTGATTTAAAAAAAAAAAAATTCCACCGGAGTTCCCCTTTAACTATTACCACCAGTTGTTGGTTGTGCCACTTTGGTGACATCACACCGCGCCCCCTCAATGCAAGACTTTGGATGGGTGCATGGTGGCTGTCCCAAGGGTCGTGACCGAGACATCACGACCCCGTCGCCCGCCCCAAGTGTTCGGATAGAAATGTTCCCAACGCTGGGGCAGCGGAGTACCCCTTGAATGTTTGTTGATGTACTTTTTTGCAGCCCCGACACAATGGGAGCAGAAAAAGTCCCACCACACTACTCTTTTAACAGCGTTTGCTATGGGTGGTTAAAGTGGTAAAAACTTTTTATTTTTAAATCAACTGGTGCCATAAAGTTAAACAGATTTGTAAATTACTTCTATTAAAAAATCTTAATCCTTCCAGTACTTATTAGCTGCTGAACACTACAGAGGAAATTCTTTTCTTTTTGGAACACAGAGCTCTCTGCTGACATCATGACCACAGTGCTCTCTGCTGACATCTCTGTCCATTTTAGGAACTGTCCAGAGCAGCATATGTTTTCTATGGGGATTTCCTCCTACTCTGGACAGTTCTTAAAATGGACAGAGGTGTCGGCAGAGAGCACTGTGGTCAAAGAATTTCCTCTGTTGTATTCAGCAGTTAATAAGTACTGTAAGGATTAAGATTTTTAAATAGAAGTAATTTACAAATCTGTTTAACTTTCTGGCACCAGTTGATTTAAAAAATAAAAAAAAATAATAAATAAAGTTTTCCACCGGAGTACCCCTTTAAGCCGTGTGGAGATCAAGTGACTTTTTTGACTGTACATACCTTACAATGTTTTTACTTTTCTACTTGCTGCTGATTTATAGATTTTGGTCCAGAGAATGAAATGGAAAAGTGAGTTTCTGAGTTTTCCGTGGCTCAGTTTGTGTAATCGGGTATTGGAATTGACTTATGGAAATAGGATAGTATCGGCAGATAGATAGAATTTTGGTTCCTAATAATAAAACAGTCCCTATTATTGTTACTTACAATACACATCCAGTCCATAGGGATCACTGATGTCCTCACTGACCAGGTTCTGAGCTTCACACTGGTATTCCCCTGAGTCTTCTTCTTTAATGTTGGGAAATACGAGAGTCTTGTTATCTGCAGATAAACTGGTTTCAGAGGAGATGTTGGTACCACGCCTGGTCCACTTTATGGTGGTAGCATGTGAGGTGTGACAAGTTAGGGTGAATATGTCATTTGCATGGGGTTGGGTGGTGGACGCTGTGATTTTCGTTTTAGTGACCGGCTCTGTGAATGAAGGAAAAGGACCAGCAGGGGACAACGGTTATATGTAGTATTAACAAGAAATGTTTCATAATAGTTTACTAAATATTCAAGATTATGAGCCAACATTATGTGCTGAACAGAGGCCACAGAGAATATTAAAACTAGGTGACAGCAAGCTGATCAGGGGAGGTCTGACTACTGAGACCAACACGGAATGAAGGTTAAAGGGTACCTCTCATCAAATAAACTTTTGATATATTTTAGATTAATGAATGTTGAATAACTTTCCAATAGCATGTTAATGAAAAATATGCTTCTTTCTATTGTATTTTTCCCCGATCAGTCCTGTCAGCAAGCATTTCTGACTCATGCTGGAGTCCTAAACACTCAGAGCTGCCAGCCTGCTTTGTTCACAGCCAAACAGGCTGTGAACAAAGCAGGCTGGCAGCTCTGAGTGTTCTCCTTTGTGAACAAAGCAGACTGGCAGCTCGTAGTGTTTAGGACTCCAGCATGAGTCTGAAATGCTTGCTGCCAGGACTGGTAGGGAGACCCCTAGTGGTCATTTCTTCAAAGTGGAAAATTAAATAGAAAGAAGCATATTTTTTAATAACATGCAATTGTAAAGTTATTCTGCATACATTAATCTATAATATATCAAAAGTTTTTTTGATGAGAGGTACCCTTTAAATGTCCCCCAGAATGATCACAATGTACTGTGCATGGGCCACCAGTGATCTATTCCTTCTCTATGGGGCTTTCGAACATTACCAAGGGCCCGTGATCACTAGGATTCCAGTGGTCAGAGGCCATTGCTTGACCCTAATAGACCCAGTAGAGCCCTAACAGTGACTTAAACAGTAAAAGAGGGCAGATTTTGCCTACTGCACAGCCCCAGTTGCCATCAAAGTATAGTGTGAACATATATATATATATATATATCAAAGCAAAAAATTGGCACAGCACTCCGGAAGATGCAAAAACAGCTGGTGCCAGAAAGTTAAACAGTTTTGTAAATTACTAAAGTTTGGAGTGACAGGAGCGCTACAATTATGGATATTGGGATTGTGTCCTTTTAAAGCTGCTAGACGGAACATATGTAATCCCGTAAAAAAAAAAAAAAAAAACGTGTTAAATATTAATGTTATAGTCAGCACTATATGGGACTTAGTGTAGTATTAAGTGTACAGGTAGCATACCTGAGTTAGATGGTGGTGGATGTGATGAAGATTGTATATCATTTGCTGGTGAACACATGTGCTATACTCTACTTACAAGCGACACCAGTCTTTGCGTTTCCGTTGCGGTTTTTCTGCGGTTGTCAGTTTCTGTTTCAGGTCCTGCACTAAGGATGCTTGTGTCTCAGATGATGAGTCTTGAAGGAAGCTGGTTATCAGGAATGTCTGTGAGTTAAGTCAGGAGAACGCCCCGACCGGTGGCGTCTCAACCGTGCAGTTAACTCTCACTTCACGGTCAATCCGGTGGTGTGGGATGTGAGTGGTGACGTCACTACTACTGCTGCGGAGGTCCACAATTCTCTACAACGCGTTTCGGAAACTGTCATGCTGTTTCCTTCATCGGGGATCCGATGCAGTTCTTTCCAGTGTGACCACAGTGCTCTCTGCTGACACCTCTGTCCATGTCCGGAACTGTCCAGAACAGGATAGGTTTGCTGTTGGGATTTGTTCCTGCT
This sequence comes from Hyla sarda, assembly GCF_029499605.1. Classification (NCBI taxonomy): domain Eukaryota; kingdom Metazoa; phylum Chordata; class Amphibia; order Anura; family Hylidae; genus Hyla; species Hyla sarda. The sequence goes on along the minus strand of NC_079198.1, from coordinate 18,675,622 downwards.
CTGGACAGTTCCTGACACATACAGAGGTGTCAGCAGAGAACACTGTGGTCAGACAGCAAAGAACTTCACAACTTCCTCTGGAGCATACAGCAGCTGATAAGTACTGAAAGGATTAATATTTTTAAATAGAAGTAATTTACAAATCTGTTTAACTTTCCGGCACCAGTTGATTTAAAAAAAAAAAAAAATTTGTTTTCCACCAGAGTACCCCTTTAAGCTGACGTGCTGTGCGGGCACTTAACCTATGGAAAGATGGAACAGAAGGGATACTCACCATAGACTCCGAGCATCACATTTATATCCTCTACCAATGTTACTGTCTGTATCGTCACTGTGTATTTTCCACCATCCGTAAGTTGAAGATTTTGGATCTGTAGTGATCCGTTCATGTACGGTGTGACCTGAGATCTATTCAGGGGTCCAGGAATCATGGTACTATTACCAGGAAAGTATGACAAGATTTCTTTCTTAGGAGCCTTGTCTGGTCCCTTATACCAGATGAAATTTGTGATTTCCTCAGTAATCCCAGTAACACTCAGGGTGACGGATCCATTAACAACTGGATGCTGAGGGATCGGCTGGATATTGCCCATTCCACCAGTTACATCCATATTGAGACTGAGAAGAACTAAAAGAGAAAACACATGCATGAAGGATTTTAAAGGGGTTATTAATCATAAGGTGTCTTAAGTAGTTACCTGGCAGACAGTAATGGACATGCTTAGGAAGGATCTGCGCTTGTCTTGGGGCTAAATTGCTGTGTTGTGAGATTACCATAACACTGTGGCTAGCTTTTTGTGAACTGGCTATTTTCTGTTGGAGTCCTCTCCCTCCAACTACAAGTCCCAGGATCCCTTGTTTGTAAGTGTGAGGTCACTTTTATCCCTCCCACACATCAGTCACCCCACCCATTGCAGCACAGTTATGCTCCCTTTCATGCTGTGCTTTAAACTATAATTCTCTGCAGCCCTATGGAGAATGATCTCCCACACAGCGGTCCCTCCACCCATTGAAGCTCAGACAGGCTCCCTTTTAACACCTGATTAGTGATGTAGTGTCTTGGGCCACACTGCAACTTGGGAAAAGCTGAGATGACATTCTGTATGCTGTTTAAAATGATCACAAAGATCACATAAAAATGTTAGACCAGCCAGACACTATATTATAAACTACACTAACTTTGCAGCCCTTGTAATACAGTCAAATAAAAAAAAAAATAAAATAAACTCCAGGATTACCTCTTTAATTGTCAAACCTTATTTACGTGGGCTCTGTCATTATAAAAATCTTTTGATACGTCATGGAGACAGATGAAAAATCTTAATCGATTGTGGTCTGAATCCCTTCTCTCATTTAGACTAAACAAGTCCTTCCACCATTTTTGTACCCCATCTATGGACCTGTTCTATATTTTTGTAGGCAAGGCCTCCACAACTGGACACAATATTCCATATGTGGAATACGTTCTGGCTCTATACACCACGTCGTCTCTCACCTCCAAAGAGATGGACTGTTGACAAAGGTCATTTGACCGAAACATCCGAGAACTTTCATAATTGCCTCCATGTTGGTTTCATAGCCATAAGTTCTATTTGAAGGAGTCTGAATTCTGTTACACATTTCTTATGAATAAAAAGACACTTCCGATTAGAGATGGGCGAACTTACAGTAAATTCGATTTGTCACGAACTTCTCGGCTCGGCAGTTGATAACTTTTCCTGCATAAATTAGTTCAGCTTTCCGGTGCTCCTGTGGGCTGGAAAAGGTGGATACAGTCCTAGGAGATTCTTTCCTAGGACTGTATCCACCTTTTCCAGACTACCGGAGCACCTGAAAGCTGAACTAATTTATGCAGGATAAGTCATCAACTGCCGAGCCGAGAAGTTCGTGACGAATCGAATTTACTGTAAGTTCGCTCATCTCTACTTCCGATAAAAGATTTAAAGGAAAACGGCCATCTAGACCCATATGAGGATGTGTTGTTTGCACGACTAAATGTATTTTGTAATAACTTTTTTTTTTTTACTGTAAAATGTATGTATGGCGCAACCAAAAAAATATTATTTCTGGTGGGAAATGCAAAAGAAAACCGCAATTTTGCAACTTTTAGAGGTTTTCATTTTCACTCTGTGCACTTTACGGTGAAACTGACCTTATCTTTATTCTGTGGGTAAATACCTTTACAATAACACACATCGTCTGGATGCCTCACAGAATGTACACGTACGTCCTAGTGCACCAAAACTAAGAGTCAACAATGTAAATATTGTAACATTTATCAAAGCATTTAGTAGGTTTTTTTTTTTGCTTAAAATTGTCGCAAAAAAGTCGCATGTGCAACGTGCAACTACTCTATTTTTTGTGCTACTTTTTGATTGCGCAGTGCCCTAAGCAAAGAAAACAAGAAAAAAGAAACTTGCTTACCAAAGCAAAAAGTGATTTTTGAGTTGCAGTAGTCAGAGATTTATCAAGTGTGAAAATCGCAAAAAAGTTGCATCGCATGAAAAAAAATTACAAAATTTACTCCAGCTCAAACATGCAGAAGAAAAAGCCGCTACCAAAGCAAGAAAAAAGAAAATTCTTACGTGAAAGAAATATATCAACAGGCTGAAACCAGTTGAAAAATAAGTCGCACGTAAGCAAAAAAAACTTGTAAGGAAAAACTTACTAACAAAAGGTGTGGTGTCCCGGTACCGTATTACATACCGTACCTAGTGTAGAGGTCCCCAAAGTCAGAGTAACTACAATCAGGTAGGGTTCCTCAGGTGGGACAGCCCTTAGTCGCCTCTCCTCTACTCTAATTCTCTAATATTAATACATGTATATATTTAATAATAATAATATGCATTTTATAATAATGTATAGTACTTACCTTGTTTAGCGTCGCAGGACATGTGACTATGTTAATATCCTCTATGGTATGTTGGAAGACCTTTGGAAGTCCTTGGGTCACATGTTACCCACAAGTCTTTGTAATGGTGATTGACATCAGTATTGGACCAATTAGCACTAGTCCAGCCCCTGCCCATATAAGGGAGCTGTAGCCAATGATCGCTCTCTTGGGTTGCTGCTCTCGTGGATGCCGGACTAACAGGACGGATCTGTGCAACATTCAAAAACACGCTAGGCCTAAAAACCTACCGGCCTCAGCTGAACCACAACCGTGAGTTCTAATCTAAACCCCCGCTAATGCTAGCGTGACTACTGGACCGCAATTAAATCCCCTAAATCCAGTGGAACAGTGCACAATACCTAAAGACTCTAAATGCTAAAGTCCCAACCTTTGTCAATCTCCAAGTAAAGTAGTTGTTATGCATAGAGACTGTTCTGTTATTGAAGCTTACAGAAAACCTTCAGTAAAAGTTAATACTGTTTCAGAAAACTCTCCGGTTGTGGACAATCTATTATTATATACCTCCCTATCGCTCTTGGGAAGGGCGGCGGTAGGAGAAGCGTTACTGAGGAGCCCTCACCCTGGCATCACGAATAGCAAGGGTTAACAAACACCCTTTGATTACCGCACAGCTACACTCCCCATACCCTACATCCCCCAGGCTATCACAAAGGAATACATAAGCCAACATTGATAAATGTCCCCCCGAGTCTTTGCATCAACCTGTTGTATTATATAAGCATCTAAACAAAAGATCTAAAAACATTGAAGCAGCAAACTTTGTAAAACCAAACTTGTGACATTCTCAAAACTTTTGGCTACAACTTTATTGTATAGATACGGTATGTTGGTGCCTCCACTTGAAATAAATACAACTAAATTCCTTGGGGGAAAAAATCCCCTCAGGAATAACCCTGACTAGAGGCACCCAAAATAATGTTTAAAACTTAACTTTTGTTTTTTCCAAATAATAATGAATTAGTGCTCTGTGGCCACAATGAGTATAAATAAGATATTTCTGAACAAAGAACTCTATTGTTACAATATTAGCATGTTGTGGGTCTTGTAGACAGGACATCATATTATTTATATGCACAAAACCCCAGGAAGCCTATTCAGCTTAGGACCCCCCTTATTTGTTTAAAGTTATATACTGGTACTTTATTATCTTCACTTAAAATCACAATTGCTCCAATAACTGTGTTTAAAACACAGACTGTATGGGCTAATATTATTTTACAACATGTACTGGGGTTGTGTATCACCACATATAGTCTCTGAATGGGTTGCCACTATCCAGAATAATGTGCTACAGCACTATGTTCTAACACTGGAAGCCAAAAATAAACCTAAATGTGGTTCAAAATATCCCCTTTTTATTCATTAGCCGTCATGCTGTTAAAAGGACAAAAACGATGAACTTCCCCGACGTTTCACCAGACCACACTGGCTTTGTCAAGGGCTATGGCGCAAAGCTTATTCATATTATTTATAACAGAGATACATAAATTATTGGCACAGCATAAATGTTATATATATATATATATATATATATATATATATATATATATATATATAGAAAACAAAGATGTCCAGCGGCACACCAGGATTAAAGGTAAATAGTGCTCTTTATTTAGCCAATGTGCATGTTGGATGCAACGTTTCGACGGCCTCTCGCCATCTTTCTCAAGCATCTATATATATATATATATATATAGTAATCTTTCTCAAGCATATATATATATATATATATATATATATATATATATATATTGTAATCTTACCTGTTATTATAAATCCCCTCATTGCAGTTGACGGACCGTTGTGTGACTCTCCAGTAGAGCTATCATAGAATAAGGAAGTCGCATATAATGGATCGAATGTCATTTGTTTTAGCCAAACAATGGGCAGTCTGACAAGTGTTGAGGCGAAAGTCAAAATTTACCTCCTTTTTTAATTTTTTTCTTGATAAAGGAGTCCTTAGGATTTATCAGAGTCCTGGTCAGATACCCATCAGTCAGACATCGGTCAGATATTCTATCAATAGGCCACCAATGTCTTTAATACAAAAACTCATTCACTCTTTTGAATATTTAAAACATTTTCCATAGAGGACTGTGTCTATTGTTGAATATTGTCCACGCCCTTAATAACTTATCCTTTAGGTCATAACAAACAAAAAAGACCAAAGTGGTAAATAAATTGATGATAGGAGGGCACACCCATTCACCATCCAGCAGCACCAATCAGGGATGCAAAGTTGTATAAAATAACAAAACTTTATTACCAGGACAACAAGTTTCTAGGGGTAGACTCCCCTCTTCCTCAGGTCCATAATACAAAAAGTAAGTACTGTATATAAATGGTAAATTTTTGTTCCTATGTTTCAAAACCCACAAGTGTGAACTTAAACCATAATAATTCAATAAAAATAAAAAAAATAACTTTCAGCACCTGTTAATTCAGCAGGCATTTTTGGGGTGGAGAGTGAGCATTTTATCCCGGTCATATTTTTTACGTTGGGATTTATTAAAGGGGTATTACAGGATTTTTTTTTATTTGACTATGCTACAGGGGCTGTAAAGTTAGTGTAGTTCATAATATAGTGTCTGTACCTGTGTGTGACGGTTTTCTCACAATTCTTCTGTGATTTTCATCCCAATATTTATTTTTATCAGCAAACAAAATGACTGTTGTCTCAGATTTTTCCCAGCTTGCAATGTGGTCGAGAGCCTGTCTGCTTCAATGGTTGGAGAGAGCAATCTGCAACTATTGCAACAGCTGGAGGCACCCTGATTGAAAACCACAGGTCTGCAGCTCATTTATGTTTCAATGGGTGGGGTAGCTGAGGTGTGGGAAGGAGGAAAATGGTATCATGGGATTTGTAGGCAAACAAGAAAACTGAAAACAGGAAATACAAGTTCACAGAAAGCTAGCCACAGTGTTCTGGTAATCTCACAACCTAGCCATTTAGCCCAAGACAAGCGCAGATCCTTCCTAAGCATGTCCATTACTGCCTGCCAGGTACGTACTAAAATCACCTTATGCTGGAGAACCCCTTTAAGTGCGACTTTTGAAATTATGTTCAAAAGACACACAATATTGCTCAAACCCTGCACGCACTACTCTAGGACTATACCGACTTCTACGTGTCCACCCTATTTATCCTCTGTGCACTCAGAGTGATAAATGTTACTGTATACTGTATGTATATGCATAGTGCATGTAATAACAAGAGTCCCTGCTCTGAGCGGGGCTGACCCGTGCCTGCGGCTATACAGCTGCAGGTACAGCTTGGGCTGGGCAGGATATATAAATTGTATACTGTTTTGGATGCATTTCAAGTGACCGCTTTAGGTTGATGTCCTGCTCCAAATACGTGCACGAAGAGAAAAAACTCACGCTGACACACTAGGTCAAGATAGTTCATTCTGATTTATTGAATTGTGTACACACAAGATATATCCTTCAGTAGGGCATAGCACATTGTATATGCATTCTAATTGGTTAGCAGACTACTTTATGTAGGCAAGTCACTGCTCTGAACTAACCCGCTGCCAGCTCAGAGCAGGGATTCTGGACAGCTCAGAGTCCAGGACCCAGTACACTATACAGTGCCATGAATAAGTGTGCTGTGTGTGCTGCACCCAACACATTTATCATGCTTACTCCAGGCCAATTGGATAGCCTGCAGTACAAAGTTGTGCACCGCAGAAGATACAGGACTCACTGTGTATGCATCAACCTGCATGTATGAAGAGCGGTGCCTGCTGTAATAATTGAGCGCAATTGTGATCTGACCAAAAGTCACAGCCCGTTATACATGACTCCCAATGTTTTTTTAATGGTGAATCCTCAGCCAACCACCTTACATTCTTGTGTCTATAAAGGAGTACTATTTTTATTTTGTGGTCACCCTGCTAGTATACATCTATAAAAAAAAAAAAAAAATAAAAACTTCAAGAACCCCTTGTGTTGTCTAGATACTCTTCATTGACTTTCAAACCCTCTGACTGTTTCAATGGATCTCCATAGAGTTCCAAATCATGGTTGACCAATGACCACCACTGACTTTTGATCATATGGACCATCTGGGACTATACAGCTCTAAGTTAACCTAATACACAATTTTCTGTGCTGAATGGATGTAGCCCAACCCATAATTCTTTCTAGACAATTATGTCTTTTAAAAAGCTAGAAATATTTGAGTACAACCTTATTGAAAGTCATGTAAACAGGAACGTAAGAATGGAAACGTTGTAGATGTGACAGGTCGTCTACAATTACTTCCAGGATTTGAATATCTTGGTTACAGAGTTAATCCGCTTCATCCGTCTGTTCATCCAAGGATCTATTGTACAGACAAGCTGCATAATGATCACCCTGGTTGACTTTCTAACAAAACAATTGGCCGGGTCAGAACTTTCTGGATGTGCAACCTTTAAGAAACTTTAGAAAAGTTTTGGTCCAACAGGTTTGCCAAATTCTGGCAAACCCAGACCTCAGAAATAAGTTTAATGTGAACCTAGAGCCTAAAACACAAAAATATCACTGTCCAAGACCCCTGCCTAACACTGCTAGGGTCAACTGGGAATGTATCGTTTTGAACTGTTTGTCAAAGTTGCTGTAAAGCATGAAAACTAACTGATCATTTAAATGCACATTGCACTAAGCACTAAGCACCACAGTGCTCTCTGCTGACCTCTGCTGCCCATTTTAGGAACTGTCCAGAGCAGCATATGTTTGCTATGGGGATATTCTCCTTCTCTGGACAGTTCCTAAAATGGGCAGCAGAGGTCAGCAGAGAGCACTGTGGTCATGACATCAGAGGAAATGCATTTCTTTTTTGGATTTCTATTTAGCATACAGCCCCTAAAAAGTACTGGAAGGATTAAGATTTTTTAATAGAAGTGATTTACGGTACAAATCTGTTTAACTTTCTGGCACCAGTGGATTAAAAAAAAAAGTTTTCCACGGGAGTACCCCTTTAAGTGCCACATTCTGACACGTCTCCTGGTCCACCTTCACCTCCAAGCCCCTCTTAGGCTGACATACAGAGAGCTCTGTCATTCACTTGAGGGGACACATTCCCTTAACAAAAAGACTAAAAGTATTTTAATGGGACTAAAATAAGTTTTAAATAAATTTTAACTAAATAAATTATAAAAAATAAATAAAAAATGACACAGTTTCTGAATAAATCAAATTTGTACACAATATTTTTCCCGGCAGTTATCTGTAAACTAAAAGCTGAGCTTTAAATGGTTGCTATGGGTAACAAAGATAGTTTCAGTTTTTCTTTAAGACAGCTTTTAGTTATTTTCCCCATTTTGTGTTTAGCAGTGTCCGTCATGCTCACCTGATGATGGCCCAGGACAAGTATACTCATCCGGGGATGTTAACCATGTGTGGAGCAGGCTCAGGGCTCAAGCCTAATCTATACCTGGCTGCCAAGGGCTGCCACTAAGAGCTGTCATGGAGGAATCTGCGCACATCTCAAAACTCTTATATATATATATACATACATGTATATATACACCGCATCATTAGTGTTTAGCAGGTCGGAACATGCAAAATGCGTGTGTGTGCATGTTGTATGAGTGTGCATATACTGTGTGTAAGTGTATGTAGATATGTAATGTGAGTACTGTGAGTACATACTGTGTTCGAGTGCATATAGTGGGAGGGTATATATTTCACCTTAGTGTATAAAAGGCTGTGTGCATGTATATTTCTGTAGGGGTTGTCCAGTATTCATTTATTTATTTATAGTTTACAATGATCAGGATGAGTTACCAAAAATATCAGACCCCAGCTGTACAATTCCCACCACCTTACCGATCCCCCCCTCACCTCTCATAACCTCCGACACCTTTATGACCCCTCTGACCTCTCATAACCCCCGCCACCTTTATGACCCCACTGACCCCTCATAACTTCCCCCACCTTTATGACCCCCTCAGCTCTCATAACTCCCGCCACCTTTATGACCCCCCCTCACCTCTCATAACCCCCGCCACCTTTATGACCCCCCCGTCACCTCTCATAACTCCCGCCACCTTTATGATCCCCCCTCACCTCTCATAACCCCCACCACCTTTATGACCCCCCCTCACCTCTCATAACCCCCGCCACCTTTATGACCCCCCCTCACCTCTCATAACCCCCGCCACCTTTATGACCCCCCTCACCTCTCATAACCCCTGCCACCTTTCCAATCCCCCTCATCTGCTCTCTCTCTCTCTCTCTCTCTCTCTCTCTCTCTATATATATATATATATATATATAAGGGGGGGTTAGAGATAGATATTTATGTGTGTGTATAGATGTGTGTTATTGCAGTGTTACTCAGTCACGGTATGTGTTTTTGCAGTGTTTGTCTAGGTATGGCAGTATTTTTCTGTTCTGGTATGTTGGTGTTATTCAGTCACGGTATGGTGGTATTGTTCACAAATGTGGAAACACTTTCCAATCCCCCCTCATCTCTCCTAACCCCAGCCACCTTTACAACCCCCCGCTCACCTCTCCTAACCCCCGCCACCTTTACAACCCCCCGCTCACCTCTCCTAACCCCAGCCACCTTTACAACCCCCCGCTCACCTCTCCTAACCTCTGCCACCTTTACAACCCCCCGCTCACCTCTCCTAACCTCTGCCACCTTTACAACCCCCCGCTCACCTCTTCTAACCCCAGCCACCATTATAACCCCCCGCTCACCTCTCCTAACCTCTGCCACCATTATAACCCCCCGCTCATCTCTCCTAACCCCAGCTACCATTATAACCCCCCACTCACCTCTCCTAACCCCAGCCACCTTTACAACCCCCTGCTCACCTCTCCTAACCCCAGCCACCTTTACAACCCCCCGCTCACCTCTCCTAACCCCAGCCACCTTTACAACCCCCCGCTCACCTCTCCTAACCCCGCCACCTTTACAACCCCCGCTCACCTCTCCTCACCTCTGCCACCATTATAACCCCCCACTCATCTCTCCTAACCCCAGCCACCTTTACAACCCCCCGCTCACCTCTCCTAACCTCTGCCACCTTTACAACCCCAGCTCACCTCTCCTAACCCCTGCCACCTTTACAACCCCCCGCTCACCTCTCCTCACCTCTGCCACCATTATAACCCCCCACTCACCTCTCCTAACCCCAGCCACCTTTACAACCCCTCGCTCACCTCTCCTAACCCCCGCCACCTTTACAACCCCTCACTCACCTCTCCTAACCCCAGCCACCATTATAACCCCCACTCACCTCTCCTAACCTCTGCCACCTTTACAACCCCAGCTCACCTCTCCTAACCCCTGCCACCTTTACAACCCCCCGCTCACCTCTCCTCACCTCTGCCACCATTATAACCCCCCACTCACCTCTCCTAACCCCAGCCACCTTTACAACCCCTCGCTCACCTCTCCTAACCCCCGCCACCTTTACAACCCCTCACTCACCTCTCCTAACCCCAGCCACCATTATAACCCCCACTCACCTCTCCTAACCTCTGCCACCTTTACAACCCCCCGCTCACCTCTCCTAACCCCAGCCACCTTTACAACCCCCCGCTCACCTCTCCTAACCCCCGCCACCTTTACAACCCCCCGCTCACCTCTCCTAACCCCAGCCACCTTTACAACCCCAGCTCACCTCTCCTAACCCCCGCCACCTTTACAACCCCCCCTCACCTCTCCTCACCTCTGCCACCATTATAACCCCCCACTCACCTCTCCTAACCCCAGCCACCTTTACAACCCCTCACTCACCTCTCCTAACCCCAGCCACCATTATAACCCCCCACTCACCTCTCCTAACCCCAGCCACCTTTACAACCCCCCGCTCACCTCTCCTAACCCCCGCCACCTTTACAACCCCCCGCTCACCTCTCCTAACCCCAGCCACCTTTACAACCCCAGCTCACCTCTCCTAACCCCCGCCACCTTTACAACCCCCCCTCACCTCTCCTCACCTCTGCCACCATTATAACCCCCCACTCACCTCTCCTAACCCCAGCCACCATTATAACCCCCCACTCACCTCTCCTAACCCCAGCCACCTTTACAACCCACCGCTCACCTCTCCTAACCTCTCCCACCTTTCCGTTCCCCCTTTACCTGTGTTGTGTGTGAAACTTTTTCCAATTTTTAGTGCCATCTGGATGGATTCCAAACCCCATCATTCTCTCTGAACAATTATGTCTTTTAAAAGCCTAGACAAAATTTGAGTACAACCTTACTGACATGTAAACCTCGAAATGGAAACGTTGTCATAGATGTGACAGGTCGTCTATAATTACCTCCAGGATTTGAATATCTTATTTACAGCGTTAATCTGCTTCATCTGCCTATTTATCCAAGGATCTATTGTACAGACAAGCCGCATAATGATCACATGGGAAGACCCACTAAAAGAACAACGGGCGGTCAGAGCTTTTTTTTTAGATAAGCTGGAGACATCTAAATAGACGTCTAAATTTTTTCCATTCCATTCCACTAATATTTTGATAATAAATAATCGCCAGTGGTTGCTAGTTCATAATCATTTCATTTTGTATTTCTAGTGAATCTATTGCAGGAAATAGATTCACATAGGGAATCGATTTCTTATAATTTTTTAAGGGGAGGGACATTTTTTATCATTTTGTTGTTTGCTTAAAGGGTACCTTTCATTAAAAAAAAAAACTTTTGATATATTATAGATTAATGTATGCAGAATAACTTTCCAATTGCAAGTTATTAAAAAAATAATCTTCTTTCTATTTAATTTTCCACTTTGAAAAAATGACCACTAGGGGTCTCCCTACCAGTCCTTTTTTTTATAGATTTCAAACTCATGCTGGAGTCCTAAATCTCAGACTGCAGCCGGGACACAGACAAGCTCAGCACTGCAGTTTCACATTGAATGAAGATTACTTATGAGCTTCTGAAGTTGAGTTGTTCTTTTCTGTCTAAGTGCTCTCTGATGACACGTGTCTCGGGAACAGCCCAGTTTAGAAGCAATTACCCATAGCAAGCCTCTTCTAAACTGAGCGGTTCCCGAGACACGTGTCATAAGAGAGCACTTAGACAGAAAAGAACAACCTTAACTTCAGAAGCTCATAAGTACTGAAAGGATTAAGATTTTTTTTAATAGAAGTAATTTACAAATCTGTTTAACTTTCTGGAGCCAGTTGATATATATATAAAAAAAAAGTTTTTCCCTGCAAAACCCCTTTAAAGACATTGCTGGGGAGTCCTTGTGTAGTTGCAGTTTGTGGGAGATTGGAGCCATCAATCATGTTTGGAGTTTAAAGTGTTACTGTCTGTTAGAAACAACTTTTTAAATGTATTACTTTCCTAAAAACTAAGCCTTTTCCTAATATACTTCATTAAAAAAAAAAAAAAAAATTATGCTAAACATGTGAAAATAATGTTTAAAGAAATGCCCACTAGGGGTCCCTGTCTCTTTAGTTTTGCAAATGAACCCTGGTACCCTAGGCTAGTTGGTCCTTGCAACCAGAAATTTGGACCTAGGGTTGTGGTTAAAGGGGTTATCCAGGAAAAAAACTATTTTATATATATCAACTGGCTCCAAAAAGTTAAACAGATTTGTAAATTACTTCTATTAAAAAATCTTAATCCTTTCAGTACTTATGAGCTTCTGAAGTTAAGGTTGTTCTTTTCTGTTTAAGTCCTCTCTGATGACACGTGTCTCGGGAAACGCCCAGTTTAGAAGAGGTTTGCTATGGGGATTTGCTTCTAAACTAGGCATTTCCCGAGACAGGTGTCATCAGAGAGCACTTAGACAGAAAAGAACAACCTTAACTTCAGAAGCTCATAAGTACTGAAAGGATTAAGATTTTTTTAATAGAAGTAATTTACAAATCTGTTTAACTTTCTGGATCCAGTTGATATATATAAAAAAAAATTTTTTCCTGGATAACCCCTTTAAGAAACCCTGCAGCTACTGTATATAACAGCGGTTTTCAAACTTTGGCCCTCCAGATGTTGCAAAACTACAACTCCCAGCATGCCCGGACAGCCAACGGCTGTCCGGGCATGCTGGGAATTGTAGTTTTGCAACATCTGGAGGGCCGCAGTTTGAAGACCACTGGTAAATAAGAAGGACAGGTCTGTAGATTTCAACAAAAAATTTTTTTTATTAATTGTCTGAAGTCAGAAATCCTATGAAAAGCAATGAATTTTAACTTAACATACTGCATATTAGAAAGTTTTCGAACTTTTTTTTTTATTTTACAATGGTTTGCTATGGCTTAAAAATATAAGAGCTATGGGAACAGCTAAACTACTAATTTACATATGTTTAAACATTCACGTATTATATTTAAAAAAAAAATAATAATAATAATAAATATAAATATAAATATATATATATATATATATATATATATATATATATGACATGCATTGGATATCTATGAAGTCTACAAAATATTTCTACTTTAAAATGACAAAATCTGTACTTTTTGGGGGGCTGCTTTGAACTAACTTTATTTTTATTAGAACAGTGGTGCTGTTTTTGGAAGACAGTATCTCTGTTTTTCTATTCCTGGATAACATAATATAACCCCTTTAATAAATAGAAAACGTCAAATGAAAAGTGAAAAATTCAGCTCTGCTACATCTGTATCTTTTTTGCTGTTGCTGCGAATCGGTCCGGTCATGTGACTACAGATGTGAAATTCTAGACCCGAGATAACTACGAATTGCGGATAATTGTAGTCGTTGAGAAACTGAGCAGTTATTTGCGCCATCTTGTGGTGGAGTCAGGTAGTTGTCCTCCTCATTCAACCTGCAATACAAGACAAAGGTTTTGTATATGTTCCATTCAGTTCATTAAAACACGTTGCGGTATATCATTTGTATTTTCCAGATCATAAAATGTAAATGACAGTGAGGAATTATTCTACATGACTAGCGCATGACAGCGCAGTGTTATATTTGCCTTAAAGGGGTACTCCGGCCTGATCGCGGGGGTCCGGCCGCTGGGGACCCCCGGGATCTCGGCTGTAGATCCCACCTCAACGGCTCCCGGCAACGATGAAGGCTTCGGATCCCGACCACGCGAACGAAAGAGTGTGACGTCACAACTCCGCCCCCGTGGGACATCACGCCCCGCCCCTTAATGCAAGTCTAAGGGAGGGGATGTGACGGCCGTCACGCCCCCTCCCATAGGCTTGCATTGAGGGGGCGGAGCGTGACATCACACGGGGGCGGAGCCGTGACCTCACAACGCTCCGGCCCCGTGATCGACAGTAATCAGACCCGGAGCAAAGACGCTCCGGGGACTGATTTTAACAGGGTGCGCTGTGCAAGATCACGGGGGTCCCCAGCGGCGGGACCCCCGCGATCAGGCATCTTATCCCCTATCCTTTGGAGGGGTACTCCGCTGATAAACATCTTTAGGCCGGTGAGCTTGGAGCTTCCGTGTTCATGACGTCACGCCACACCCCCTCCATTTATGTCTATGGAAGGGGGCGTGATGGCTAGTACATGGCTGCCACGCCTCCTCCCATAGACATGAATGGAAGGGGCGTGGGAGCTGTGGTCGCCCATCTTCCAGCACGGAGCAGAGTTCGCTCCGTGCACCGGATGACAGGGGTACCGAAGATTGCGGAGGGGTCGACCCCCGCGATGAGACAAGATGTTAAAGAGTACCTCTCATCAAAAGATTTTCTTATATTTTATACTTTAATACATATAGATACATTTATTAATTTGATTCTATTGAAAAAAAAATCCTTTAAAAGGGGTACTCCCGTGGAAAACTTGAAAGTAGAGTTGTAGTTTTGCAACATCTGGGGGGGGCCAAAGTTTGAAAACCGCTGTTATATACAGTAGCTGCAGGGTTTCTTAAAGGGGTTATCCAGGAAAAAAAATGTTTTTTATATATATCAACTGGCTCCAGAAAGTTAAACAGATTTGTAAATTACTTCTATTAAAAAATCTTAATCCTTTCAGTACTTATGAGCTTCTGAAGTTTCAATCAACTAGTGCCAGAAAGTTAAACAGATTTGTAAATCACTTCTATTAAAAAATCTTAATCCTTCCAGTACTTTTCAGGGGCTGTATACTAAAGAGAAATCCAAAAAAGAAATGCATTTCCTCTGATGTCATGACCACAGTGCTCTCTGCTGACATCTCTGTCCATTTTAGGAACTGTCCAGAGCAGGAGAAAATCCCCATAGCAAACATATGCTGCTCTGGACAGTTCCTAAAATGGACAGAGATGTCAGCAGAGAGCACTGTGGTCATGACATCAGAGGAAATGCATTTCTTTTTTGGATTTCTCTTTAGTATACAGCCCCTAAAAAGTACTGGAAGGATTAAGATTTTTTAATAGAAGTGATTTACAAATCTGTTTAACTTTCTGGCACCAGTTGATTTAAAAAAAAAAAAAAAGTTTTCCACCGGAGTACCCCTTTAATGTGTTTTTTATGTTTGAAATTTTGGCCACTAAGGGTCTCCCTATGAGTCCCTGTTTCAGTGATTTCGGACTCATGCCGGCCTGGCTGCTGAATCCGAAATTGCATACTAAGCGCAGCTCGCCGCCTGTCAATCAGTCAGGTGGGAGCGCGCGCTGTGCTCGTATCCCTGCAGGGCACGGTAGCTCTTTACTCCAACGTTCCTCCTCTCTGTATGGCACATGTATAGCCAAACAGAGAGGAGACTCAGAGGCTGCCGTCCCTGCCCTGTACTCAGCCTGTATGCGCACTCCCGAGAGGGAGAACCGCATACAGGAAGAAGGGTGGAAGCCGGCGCCTACCGGGCCACGCCCACTTCCTCCCCTCTTACACAGCTCAAAACTACCGAAGATGGTATAAAAAAGGTATTTACAGGGGGTTTTAACTAAAAATCAATATAGGGATAGAGATAGTTAGAGTCAGAGACAGATGGAGAGGGGGATTAGGGAAAGTTTAGTTGATGATAGGTACCCTTTAAGGAGCAGAGTACCCCTTTAAGGAGCAGAGTACCCCTTTAAGGTCTTTGTTGCTTGTGGACATTGAGCTAGTGTTATCTACAGTGTCTACGGCCATTTAATGACTATTATACCTGCTCAATAACTATGTATTAGAATTCTTCTTCGGGTTCTTGATTCTGTAAAAGAAAAAACAAGTTATGATGTAAACCTGATCCTATAAGAATAGGGCCACACATAATAGTGTATACACTGCATTTCACGCTGCACGAAATATACTGCGGATTCTATGAGCAGACACACAGGGCTACCCAGAGGGTCCACCAAGCCTCCTGGGATCCTGACCAATCAGATGTAATTTGGTTTAGAACCCAGCATCAAGAGTTCCAGTTCTCTGCAGCGCCACCACAGGTGAAATAAAGCATTACACAATTCTGTCTGTGTAATGCAGTGCTTTCCAGCCAGGGTGCTTCCAGCTGTTGCAAAACTACAACTCCCAGTATGCCCGGACAGCCAAAGGCTGTCCGGGCACACTGGGAGTTGTAGTATTGCAACAGCTGGAGGCACCCTGGATGTGAAACACCGGTGTAATGTATGGAAGTGGCCCTGGATACTAGATTAGATTTTTGGTTGTGGGAAATCAATCTATCAACTCAGTTTTCCCTTAAATGTGCAATGTATTCTGAAATATATGTACAATATGTGGAGCTGCCTTCTTTCAGTCTTAAAGGGGTTAAATTCCCTATGCCTTGAAACAGTGCCACTCATGTGGATAGGCTGTGTTTGGTATTGCAGCGTATCATCTTTGTTTAAAGGGGTACTCCTCTGGAAAACATTATTTTTTAAATCAATTTTTTCTGTAGCCAGAAAGTTAAACAGATTTGTAAATGACTTCTATTTAAAAATCTTAATCCTTCCAGTACTTATCAGCTGCTATATGATCCACAGGAAGTTCTTTCCTCTTTTAATTTCCTTTCTGTCTTGTCCACAGTGCTCTCTGCTGACACCTGATGTCCGTATCAGGAACTGTCCAGAGCAGGAGAAAATCCCCATAGAAAACCTATGCTGCTCTGGACAGTTCCTGACACGGACAGAGGTGTCAGCAGAGAGAACTGTGGACAAGACAAAAAGAAATTCAAAAAGGAAAGAATTTCCTCTTTAGTATACAGCTGCTAATAAGTACTGAAAGGATTAGGATTTTTAAATAGAAGTAATTTACAAATCTGTTTAACTTTGTGGCACCAGTTCATTAAAACAAAAAAAAAGTTTTCCATCAGAGTACCCCTTTAACAGCCCCAGGCACCAATTTTGGTTGGTTTTACCTTGGACCGATCTGATTATCATTATCTTCTATGTTCAGAAAATGCATCAACAGACGAACGCATAACACTATCATAGGGTCAAATGTCATACGTCATGCAACATACACATACATTAGCCCCCCCCCCCCCAATAAAAAAAAAAAAAAAATTATAGGGGTACTCCGGTGAAATACTTTTATTTTTTTTATTTTTTTTTAAATCAACTGGTGCCAGAAAGTTAAGCAGATTTGTCAATTACTTATATTAAAAAAAAAATCTTAATCCTTCCTGTACTTATTAGCTGCTGAATACTACAGTGGGAATTATTTTCCATTTGAAACACAAAGCTCTCTGCTGACATCATGAGCACAGTGCTCTCTGCTGACATCTCTGTCCATTTTAGGAACTGTCCAGAGTAAAAGGAAATCCCCATAGCAAACATATGCTGTCCTGGACAGTTCCTAAAACGGACAGAGATGTCAGCAGAGAGCACTGTGCTCATGATGTCAACAGAGAACCCTGTGTTTCAAAAAGAAAATAATTTCCGCTGTAGTATTCAGCAGCTAATAAGTACAGGAAGGATTTAGAATTTTTTTTAAATAGAAGTCATTTACAAATCTGTTTAACTTTCTGGCACCAGTTGATTTAAAAAAAAAAAGTTTTTCTCCGGAGTACCCCTTTAAAGTAAACTTTTAGAATGGAGGCCCACGACACCCCAAGTCATGAAAGTGTTAAAGAACAATATAAAAAAAATTAAAAACAAAACTAGTTTTGCCCCATGGAAAAACCTAATGTCCTCTCTGGAGATTATAAACTCCACAACTGGCTGAGAAGAATTTGCCTGTGCGTCAATGTCATTTTAAGCAAATTAAATATGGAAATATGTGTAGCAGTCCGGCTCAGGCACTGGAACAATACGTGTACAATGTGGCAGCACATACTGTACCTTGGCGTTGTTTGGGGACTCATCAGACGCAGGATTCTCCGTCTCCTCATCAGAATCCTCTGCAGATGGACAATAAACACCATTTATTTCCAGAAAATACAATTATTTAAGACAAACTGATGATGAATATGGAGCTTTGAAGACTCCTCTACCTAGTGATCTCTAATCATGTGTAAAGCTAGCCCAACACTGGACAACTCTCTCTTCTGGTGCCCCCAATGCACATGCATACTAGGCTCAGCTGAGCATGCATCTATACCCAATAGGGAGAGAGAGAAAAAATCTAATGGCTCATCTCCCAGAGAACAAAAGAATAGGGTATGCTGAACTCAAACAAGCCTAATCCTTTTCTCCTGAAGGTTCTCATATACATTAGATTAAAAACCAAAAAGGTAAAAAAAAATGGGATCTCTGGTGGCGCTGGTCCTGATTTGGTCACAGAGGTACTTAGATCGTGAGATCGTAGGTTTATTTAGCACAAAAACATTGCTTTTCCAGCTCGGAATGAGCCCTTCGTCAGGTAACGTGCATCGTAAGATGCACGTTACCTAACGAAGGGCTCATTCCGAGCCCGAAACGCGTTGTTTTTGTGCTAAATAAACCTGTTTTAACACGATCTTACCATCCAAGTACCTCTGTACGCGTTTCGGGCTCGGAATGAGCCCTTCGTTAGGTAACGTGCATCTTACGATGCACGTTACCTGACGAAGGGCTCATTCCGAGCTGGAAAAGCAATGTTTTTGTGCTAAATAAACCTACGATCTTACGATCTAAGTACCTCTGTGACCAAATCAGGACCAGCGCCACCAGAGATCCCATTTTTTACCTTTTTTTGTTCTATTTTGCACCAAGCCAGACGAGCTGAGTCTCTTTGTTGGGGGGTCGGAGGCTGCAGGCTGTTTATGACCAATACGCTATACGGTGTTGTGCCCTTAGCGCAACACAACTTGGTATGTGGATTTTCACTTTGTCTTACTATCTGCCTTTGAGACATACTGCACTAAGGACGCTTGTCATTTTTTCTTTTCCATTGTCTATATACATTAGATTGTCAGCCAATCCCATCCACTTTAAAGGGGTACTCCGCCCTTAGACATCTTACCCTCTATCCAAAGGATAGGTGATAAGATGTCTGATCGCGGAGTTCCTGCCACTGGGGACACCGGTGATCTCGGCTGCAGTACCCAAGACATCTAGTGCACGAAGCGAACTTCGATCCATGCCGGATGACTGACGATGCGGGGCGGAGGATTGTGACGTCACGGCCATGCCCCCTCAATGCAAGTCTATCGGAGGGGGCATGAAGGCCGCCACGCCCTCTCCCATAGACTTGCATTGAGGGAGCGTGGTCATGACATCCCAAGCAGGGCGCAGCCGTGACATCACGAGCCTCCGGCGCTGCACCCGACGCTCTAAACGAACACCGGTTGCAGCGGGGAGATCACGGGGGTCCCCAGTGGCAGGACCTCTGCGATCAGATATCTTATCCCCTATCCTTTGGATAGAGGATAAGATGTCTAGGGCGGAGTACCTCTTTAATCTAATGTGCTTGGCCAACTTTCCTCCTATCTCCTAATTCTTTCCTATTTCCAACCTCTCTTTTACCTTCTATTGATTGTGGAATAGCAAGAAAAAGGTCAGATTGAGATAGATTACATGACTACCAATAGCTTCCAGGCCCTTATGCAAAACCTGCAATAGGGTCCCAAGTGCCAATTATAATACTAGACTCTTGTGGGGCAGATGTGCTTTGGGGCACCCTTAGGTACAAGGGCCCCGGTGAGACTACTAGTTCTGTACCCTCTATAGCTGGGGTCTGCTAGCCTCTACTGCAGTGTTTCCCAACCAGGAAGCCTCCGGCAATTGCAAAACTACAATCTTTGGCTATCTGGCCATGCTGGGAGATGAAGTTTTGCCACCAGTTTTGACACACACCGGTTAGAATACACTGCTCCCAAAAGCAGGTCTTGGACCTCTCAGTTGTTTCTACCGTCTTCCATAGTGACTAGTAGTAATTAGTTTTTAGAGCATTTCTTAGTAAATGTAGGTTATAGTAGGTAGTCATGATTGGCTTCTTACCACACGGCTCGTCTGTGTCAGAGAAGATACGTTTCCTGAACATTACGACACCTCCAATAATAATCAGAATGATGACAAAGGTGATCGTTATTCCAATAACACTTGCTGCAATAGTAATAAGAAGAAATACATGTAAGAACTAGAGACAAGGCAGCTTATAGAGTTTTTAATGCAAGTCAATTCTATTAAACATGGTTTTACCACCACAGACACTTTCCCCCCAATCCACTAGATAGTAATTAAGTGTCTGATTGGGGGTAAATCCTACTGCACTCGGCTGCCTTCGGGACTCTCATAGACAATAAGTGGAGTGGGGGTTTAGTCTGTGCACTGCTGCTCCATCCAGGGCCCCATTTAGGTGTCTCATTCTTGCCTAGACGCCAACAATCAGACAATCCCCCCACTCTAATCAGACATTTTCCCCTCTTAAGTAGTAGCCTATGGCCAATTTCTCCACTTTTCCTTTATACCACTTTTTATTTATCTCATCCATTGTGTGTAGAGTTGAGTGAATCGATCACTTGTACAATACACTGCAATTTCACTGTATTTTGGTACATTGCACTCTGACTACATCACTTTGCCTTTGGCAGGTCTAGAGGTTTTCACGAGGTCCATGGTTGCTATCTGTAACAGCACAGCACCCCACAATTACATCAATTACATGACTGAGTGGACTGACACCAGCCGTATGCAGAGATCACTATTGAACACAGCATATTATGGGTTAAATGGCTCGGATTGGAGTTTTCTTTGATCTCATCCACTGCACTGTACTCCATCCATGATGCAGAAACTTTGTATGTAATGTAGATAATACTATTATATGCATATTCAAGGAGAAAAAACAGACAGGGTTGCACATCCACAAATTGTATTTTGATCTACTTGCTTCTCAGCATAAATTCAAAAACTAACACCTTGTTGTTATACATTTTGATCAAAAAGTACAAGCCCACTCGCCACGTCAAGGCCACCTATTTAGAGTGGGTCCCTAACGTCCCTAGCATAAAATGGCGTAGCACTAGGCGGCGACCACCACCGCCACAACACCAGTGCCCACAGGGGGAAAGACCCACTGGCAGAGCGGCCCCAATGTCACTCAAACCAGTCCCTATGCCGCACCACCCCACAGACACGGTGCCACGGCAAGAATGGACGCCGCGCAGCACCACACCAGTGTGAACAAGGTGTAAAAGCTCCCTCCCATAGACTTGCATTGAGGGGGCGTGGTCATGACGTCCCGAGAAGCAAGTAGATCAAAATACAATTTGTGGATGTGCGACCATGTCTGTTTTCTCTACTTGAATTCACATTGTGTTTTCTATCCCCTCCTTTTTTTTGTTGTTTTTACTTAGTCTGCACTCTGCCCCACCCCCTTGGCCCTTTCATTTCTGGCAGCCTCCCAGTCTGACTGCGAGCATATGGTAAGTGAGCTTTTACGCCTTGTTCACACTGGTGTAGTGCTGTGCGGCGTCCGTTGTTGCCGTGGCACCGTGTCTGTGGGGAGGTGCGGCCCAGGGACTGGTTTGATTGGCATTGGGGCTGCTCTGCCAGTGGGTTGTTCCCCCTGTGGGCACTGGTGTTGCGGCGGTGGTAGTTGCCGCCCAGTGCTACCCCATTTTATGCTAAGGACCCACTCTAAATAGGTGGCCTTGAATTGGCGAGTGGGCTTGTACCTTTTGATCAAAATGTATAACAACAACGTGTTAGTTTTTGAATTTATGCTGAGAAGCAAGTAGATCAAAATACAATTTGCGGATGTGCGACCATGTCTGTTTTTTTCTACTTGAATTCACTATTATATGTATATTTGTAAAAATGTGTATACTGAGGACAAGCAGGGCTCTGTACACTGAGGACAAGCAGGACTCTGTACACTGAGAACAAGCAGGGCTCTGTGCACTGAGGACAAGCTGGGCTCTGTACACTGAGGACAAGCAGGGCTCTGTACACTGAGGAAAAGCAGGGCTCTGTACACTGAGGATAAGCAGGGCTCTGTACACTGAGGACAAGCAGGGCTCTGTACACTGAGGACAAGCAGGGCTCTGTACACTGAGGACAAGCAGGGCTCTGTACACTGAGGACAAGCAGGGCTCTGTACACTGAGGATAAGCAGGGCTCTGTACACTGAGGACAAGCAGGGCTCTGTACACTGAGGACAAGCGGGGCCCTGTACACTGAGGACAAGCAGGGCTCTGTACTCTGTGGACAAGCAGGGCTCTGTGCACTAAGCCTCTGTGACACCTCCTGGCTCAGAAATCAAGGTTGATTAACAAGCCAGGAGCCTGCACAGAGCCCTGCTTGTTCTGCTCTTACTTCCTGTATTTGGACTCCAAATGTGGAATTCACATTTTTTTTTAACCAATGTATATTACAAATATATATATATATATATATATATATATATATATATATATATATATATGTATGTATATATCATTCTATGATCTACATTATTTCAAAAGTTTTTGTTAAAGACAGGTACATTTTAAATTGGTACTCCACTGGAAAACGATTTATTTTAAATCAACTGGTGCCAGAAAGTTATACAGATTTGTAAATTACTTCTATATAAAAATCTTAATCCTTCCAGTACTTATCAGCTGCTGGATGCTCCACAGGAAGTTGAATTGTTCTTTTCTGTCTCTCCACAGTGCTCTCTACTGACACCTCTGTCCATGTCAGGAATTGTCCAGAGCAGGAGAGGTTTGCTATGGGGATTTGTGACACAGACAAAGGTGGCAGCAGAGAGCACTGTGGTCAGACATAGTAACATAGTTCATAAGGTTGAAAAAAGACCAGAGTCCATCAAGTTAAACTTATATCCCTAATGAGTCCCTACTGAGTTGATGCAGAGGAAGGCAAAAAAAAAAACACATACTAGAGGTAAATATTTCTTCCCGACTCCAAATATGGAATCAAAATAAATCCCTGGATCAATGTTCTGTCCTATAAATCTAGAATCCATAACCAGCAATGTTATTATTCTCCAAAAATGCATTCAGACCCCTTTTGAACTCTTTTACACCATGTGTGAGTTCCCCATGACCACCTCCTCTGGCAGAGAGTTCCATAGTCTCACTGCTCTTACAGTAAAGAACCCCGTCTGTGCTGGTGTAGAAACCTTCTTTCCTCTAGACGTAGAGGATGCCCCCTTGTTATAGATACAGTCCTGGGTATAAATAGATCATGGAGAGATCTCTGTACTGTCCCCCGATATATTTATATTAGTTATTAGGTCTCCCCTAAGCCTTCTTTTTTCTAAACTAAATAACCCTAATTCTGATAATCTTTCTGGGTACTGTAGTCCTCCTATTCCCCGTATTACCCTGGTTGCCCGTCTTTAAACCCTCCCCAGTTCCACTATATCTTTCTTGTACACTGGTGCCCAGTACTGTACACAGTTTTCTATGTGTGGTCTGACCAGTACTGTACACAGTATTCTATGCGTGGTCTGACCAGTACTGTACACAGTATTCTATGTGTGGTCTGACCAGTACTGTACACAGTATTCTATGTGTGGTCTGACTAGTACTGTACACAGTATTCTATGTGTGGTCTGACCAGTATCGTACACAGTATTCTATGTGTGGTCTGACCAGTACTGTACACAGTATTCTATGTGTGGTCTGACCAGCACTGTACACAGTATTCTATGTGTGGTCTGACTAGTACTGTACACAGTATTCTATGTGTGGTCTGACCAGTACTGTACACAGTATTCTATGTGTGGTCTGACCAGTACTGTACACAGTATTCTATGTGTGGTCTGACCAGTACTGTACACAGTATTCTATGTGTGGTCTGACCAGTACTGTACACAGTATTCTATGTGTGATCTGACTAGTACTGTACACAGTATTCTATGTGTGGTCTGACCAGTACTGTACACAGTATTCCATGTGTGGTCTGACCAGTACTGTACACAGTATTCTATGTGTGGTCTGACCAGTACTGTACACAGTATTCTATGTGTGGTCTGACCAGTACTGTACACAGTATTCTATGTATGGTCTGACCAGTACTGTACACAGTATTCTATGTGTGGTCTGACTAGTGAATTGTACAGCGGTAGAATTATTTCCTTGTCGTGGGCATCTATGCCCCTATTGATGCACCCAATGATTTTATTTGCCTTGGCAGCAGCTGCCCGACACTGGTCACTACAGCTAAATTTACTATTATCTAAGACTCCCAAGTCCTTTTCCATGTCAGTCGTCCCAAGTGTTCTCCCATTTAATACATAATCCCAGCCTGGATTTTTCCTCCCCATGTGCATTACCTTACATTTATCAGTGTTGAACCTCATCTGCCACTTCCCAGCCCGAACCTCCAACCTATCCAGATCCATTTGTAACAGTGCACTGTCCTCTATTGTGTTTACTGCTTTACAGAGTTTAGTATCATCTGCAAAGATTGCTATTTTACTATTCAACCCCTCTACAAGGTCATTAATAAATATATTAAATAGAACAGGACCCAAGACTGACCCCTGTTGTACCCCACTAGTAACAGACAGAAAAGAACAACTCTATTGTATCCTCTGTTGTATACAGCAGATTATAAGTACTGGAAGGATTAAGATTTTTAAATATTGTAAAAGTAATTTACAAATCTGTTTAACTTTCTGGAGCCAGTTAATATGAAAAAAATGTTTTCCACCTGAGTACCCCTTTAAGGCTGGTTTCAATATTCTGGATGGAAACCTGGGGGCAGAGCCGGAATCAGAAGGCACTAGGAACATGTGGACCTTGCTGGTCCCCATAGACGGGACATAGATGGGACTCTGCTGCACTGGAATTGGGATTGGATATTTCATAGTGTGACACAGCCTTTGGTTAATCTCAGCCTTCCTAATCAGAATCACTCCCAGCTATTCCTAAACCAAGTTATAAGCTGTTTCCAGCACCTGTGCTGCTCTGGGCTGGGAGTTGCAGTTTTGCAACAGCTGTAAGCACACTGTTGGGATACACTGGTGTGGTAGCGGGGTGTGATGAGGGCAGATGTTGTTACCCTAGGGGCAGATGGCATAAACCCCTTGTATTCGTGACGCCAGGGCGTGGTTTAGTCTAAGACCACCGAAGGTATACTGCTGAATCCTGGGGTAGGCACGGGGGCAATAAAGACTCCAATGCCAAGTTATGGACAAAGGTAGCTTTACTGAGGGTAGACAGTTAGTAAAGTCTATACAGTTCAGCCAGGGCCCAAGGAGGTGACCAGTGACCCAGAGACCTTAAGGGCTTGCTGGGACTTGTAGTAGGACTAGACAATTGAATGCAGCCCACGCTGACTTGACAGATGACAGGGACTGACTTGACTTGACTCATAAAGCTGTGACTTTTTCTTACTTGACTTGATGGTGGCTGCAGGACTGGACTTTGAGGTCTCCAACACACTGGACACACAAACTAGGCGACTGCACTGGACCTCAGCAAAGACTTGTAAGGAAAAAAAGAGAGAGAAGCTCCACCCAGGGCTTAAATAGGGGGAGACTAACAGGGAGCCCATAGGTCACTCTTAGGATCACCTGGTCACTGGTACCTCCTGGGTAACAATCACATGACATAACTCTTAAAGATACAACACATTTTATAATACAATACACTGCAGAACATATGTACAGGGGGGAAACAGGTGCAAGGGGCCCTGGGGACACTGAAGGAGGCTGCCTGACAGGACAGCAAGGGTACGGGGAAACATCTCCCGTACTGGGCCACCACCTCACTGGCATACATTGTTGTGGGCCATGCTGGTCTGTGCTGGCTACTGCTATTTTCCACAATATTAGTAATTTATACATTAGTTATAACATAACTACACAGCAATTGTCAGGTGTTTAATGAATCCTTTATGACTTCCTAGATATATGTTATAAAAAGTTACATTTTACATTCACGCAGTCATTTCATACACTAAAAAATATTCTGTATAGCTCTTCTCGATACACCCCCCCTCCCCCCCCCCCCCCCCCCCCCCCCCGAAGGCAAAATGTACATCTCTCATCTTCTTGTATCTATTTCTCGTCTCCAAGACTTCTCCAGTGTCACTTCCCTTCTCTTTAACTCTTTACCACAGGCCATAGAACTCTCCACTTATGTTCAAGCCTTCAATTCAAAGAAATGTTCCTTCAGAAAAGTCTAGAAGCTGTCATAACCTTCACTTCAAGGCAAATCCTGTATATATATATATATATATATGTATATCTTGCACAGTCTGTAACTCTAGACAGGTATTTCTTCTGCTGCCTGTTTGCATTCATACGTACATGGATTTGGATGTTTGGTTATTTTTTGCATTCTTATGTTTATATTATACAACATTAAACCCTTAACCCTTTCAGGACCAAGCCTTTTTGATTTGTTGTCGAGGTTTCGTTTTTTTTCCTCCTCGCCTTCTTATAGACATAACTCATTTAGTTTTCCATCTAAAGACCCATTTGAGGGCTTGTTTTTTGCGCCACCAATTTCACTTTGTAATTACATCTCAAATTCTACCTCCAAACGTACAGTGACACAAACAAAAAAATTCTTTGTAGGGCAAAATAAAAAAAAATAAAAAAACAACACCATTTTGCAACTTCCGTTTCTACGCAGAGCACTTTTTGGTAAAAATGACACTTTAGCTTTATTCTGTAGGATCAACCAAGTTTTTTATTTTACTACTTTAAAAAAATTTAAACTTTTGTACGAAAAGTTGTTTTTATTACGCTTTCGTCTTTCACTGTGTAATTTAACCCCTTAAGGACCAAGGACGTACCGGTACCTCCTTGGTCCTGCTCTTCTGATATAACGCGGGGTTACACAGAAACCCCCCGTCATATCACGGCGGGCCCGGCGTCATAGTGAAGCCGGGACCCGCCTCTAATAGCGCGCAGCGCCGATCGCGGCGCCGCGCGCTATTAACCCTTTAGCCGCGCGCTCAGAGCTGAGCCGCGCGATCAGAGCTGAGCCGCGCGGCTAAAAGTGAAAGTGAAAGTTCCCGGCTAGCTCAGTCGGGCTGTTCGGGATAGCCGCGGCTAATCGCGGCATCCTGAACAGCTGACAGGACAGCGGGAGGGCCCCTACCTGCCTCCTCGCTGTCCGATCGCCGAATGACTGCTCAGTGCCTGAGATCCAGGCATGAGCAGTCATGCGGCAGAATCGTTGATCACTGGTTTCTTATGAGAAATCAGTGATCAGCATAGGAGATCCCTATGGTCCCTATGGGATAACAATGATCAGTGTGTGCAGTGTTATAGGTCCCTATGGGACCTATAACACTGCAAAAAAAAAGTGAAAAAAAAAGTGAATAAAGATCATTTAACTCCTCCCCTATTAAAAGTTTGAATCACCCCCCTTTTCCAATAAAAAAAAAAAACACAGTGTACATAAAAATAAAAATAAACATATATGGTATCACCGCGTGCGGAAATGTCCGAATTATAAAAATATGTCATTAATTAAACCGCACGGTCAATGGCGTGCGCGCAAAAAAATTCCAAAGTCCAAAATAGTGCATTTTTGGTCACTTTTTATATCATTTAAAAATGAATAAGAAGCTATCAATAAGTCCTATCAATGCAAAAATGGTACCATTAAAAACTTCAGATCACAGCGCAAAAAATGAGCTCTCATACTGCCCCATACATAGAAAAATAAAAAAGTTATAGGGGTCAGAAGATGACAATTTTAAACGTATTAATTTTCCTGCATGTAGTTATGATTTTTTCCAGAAGTCCGACAAAATCAAACCTATATAAGTAGGGTATCATTTTAATCGTATGGACCTACAGAATAAATATCAGGTGTCATTTTTACCGAAAAATGTACTGTATAGAAACGGAAGCCCCCAAAAGTTACAAAACAGCGTTTTTTTTTCAATTTTGTCGCACAATGATTTTTTTTCCTGTTTCACCGTAGATTTTTGGGCAAAATGACTGATGTCATTACAAAGTAGATTTGGTGGTGCAAAAAATAAGCCATCATATGGATTTTTAGGTGCAAAATTGAAAGAGTTATGATTTTTTAAAGGCAAGGAGCAAAAAACGAAAATGCAAAAACGGAAAAAACCCCGGTCCTTAAGGGGTTAATTAACATCATATCAGTCTGCTTAAAAACTCAGGAAATGCAATCTGGCCATAGGCAGTGAATAGCACTCACTCTCTCTGTGTTATCCCTGTTTCAGGCAGAGAGCGCAAGCTATCCAAAGTAGAAATATAATTTTTTTTATTGGTGAAGGGCCTTATTCCAATTTAAAAAAAATATATAGAGAAGATTGCAGGAGCAGGTAAGAGGAGCTCCAGTGGCCATTTGTACTCATCGGACTCCCACGATTGTGCCGCAGGTGATACGATGAGTCCCCCGAGCCCCACAGATACTTCAGATGGTGTGCTCAGTATTGATCACAGCATCTGAAAGGTTAATGGTGGGCATGTGGTGGTAAACATATGTTAAGTACCAGGGCACCAGGACTTACATTTACATGCCTTGTCGTAAAACGGGTTAAAAATAATAATGATAATAATTGTTATTATTATTATTTTTATTATTACTATGTATATAATCTAATTTATTTGGAACTCATACCTATAATTAAAGGAGTTTTCTGGAACTTTTTGACTGCCTATTCTCAGGATAGATCATCACTATTTTACCAGTGAGGGTCCAATGCCCAGAAGAACTTTTTCCTGCAGGTACAGGAAACGGAGCTTCAAATAAACACGTTGAGATACTGCAGTTCAACTCCTATTAACTTCAATGAGGGCTGAGCCGCAGTATCCAGCACAGGGATTACACATGCATTGTTTGCTGTGTATGTGGGCACTGCGGCTCTGGCAATCAGCTGATTCACAACATCTTGTCGGGCGTTGGACCCTCTCACTGATCAGATATTGATGGCCAACCATGAGTAAAGGAGATTGATCAAAAAGACCAGCAAAAGCCTTTAAATAGACACGGTCATTTAAACACATGTTGCGAAGGTCAATAGGAAAAGTGAAAATAAGAAACTTTGTAAAATATGTTATAGGATAAAAATGCTTCTTTCTCCTGTTGTGAAGCTTCTTTCCTTTCCTCCTTCCCTTCCATGAGACTGTATTCCACTCTAAGCCAATTTAATGCTATGAAAGGGGAAAGAGGAAGCTCCATCCAACCGCTTTGGTAGAACTTTAAATTAGAGATAAAGCCTACAGAGCAGGCAAAAAAAAAAAAAAAATACCATGTACAAGTTATATAATGGCCAGAGAAAATGCTGCTCTTCATTCATGTTCACACAAGGCAGCTAATAAAGAGTCACCTGAATGACAAGTAAGGTTATATTAAAGATAATATAGAAACCAGACCTACCTGCCGATACACTCACTGTAACCGTGCCAGTGGCATTAAATAGGGTCCTCCGGTTTTTGGCCTCGCAGGTATAGGTTCCTTGGTCACTGAATCTGGCATTGGCAATTTTCATTATGTTTGTATTGTGAGTCTCTAAATATTTATTATTATGTTTCCACTGGAAGTCCGGTTGTGGTACAGAGTCGACTATACATATCAATAAGATTTGAGAACCAAAACCCACAGTAAGTGTGCCTTTGATTTTCAATTGTTCTGGGCCATCTGTAACAATAAAACATACGGTAAGTCATCTGGGGATACAATGGGGGCATGGGCACATAAAGCAAAATAATACCTTCACAACTCTAAGGGCTTTATGTAAAAGAAAAACAAGAAAAAGAAACATTTGATTAGACCACAGTAAAACCTTCTGCACCAATGTGAGTGTATGGGAACATTCTTGTTTCTACCCCGAGGATGAAAACTGTTGTGACCTAAGATGGCCATACACATTCAAGAGGACACTTAGGCACAGAGAAATTGCAGGCGGCACCACTGCTATAATTCAGTACTATATCATGCTTCTCAGTATAAAAATATAACAAGAGTTTATAAGCACTTACTTGTTGTTACACTTAGCGTTAATTCAACTAATAAAATAGAAGAAGTAAAAACAGCTTCAGCCGAAGCTGAAAACAGGATAGGCGACAGTCTGTTTCATGGATTCTCCCGATTCAGCTGATACGTTTTAACTAAGTGTAGGACTGGACTTGCATAGGCCCACCGGAGGAAATTATTTTTAGGACCACCCTCTATCTATGCAAAGCATGCCTGTCTACTCTTTTGTTATTGTTGTACACATAGGCCAATGAAGTCTAATTTGCCCATTAGGAATAAACCCAAGTGCAATGTCACCTGTCACCAGCCCAACTCTAAGAATATGTAAAACTGAGTATGTATGTAATATGTAGAACAGTCACGAGTGTTATCTATCTATTTATTTCAGATCTATCTATCTCATATCTATCTATCTATCTATCTATCTCATATCTATCTATCTCATATCTATCTATCTCATATCTATCTATCTATCTCATATCTATCTATCTATCTAAAATAGAGAAGAAATTTTTGGCAGCACACGTGAAGGAGGGGGGTGCACGCTGGATAACCCGGTCCCAGGTCCGAAGTAAATATGCAAAGAAGCGGCGGCACACCGATTTCCAAGTGAAAAAAGAATGGATGGCTTTTATTTCAACCAAACATCTATAGGAGCGACGTTTCGCCTGTCTCACACAGGCATTGTCAAGCAGTGACTGATATACAATGTGAAGTTTAAATAGTATACAAGTGACAGCTAGTGAATCACGTGATTGTTTACAAAATACAAGGAAAACGGTATAATGTGAGGATGATCATACTATACAGGGCAGAATACACACCATATCATAACATAAGGCGCCTGGTAGTAATGAAGAATAAGTGCAAACACAAAAAAAGAAAAACATATCCGTATCCATAAGTACACAAAAAAAAGTTATTATAGTGGATATAAGTGTCCATATGCCGTAAGTGTACCTTCCTTGTAGGAGGAGTTCCATTGCGCGCGCCACACACAGCCCAAACACACGAGGACGCCACATCATAAGGATGTTACTTCCGTCTTGGTGCACTATACAGTAGCGAGAGGCTCAGAAATAGGGATGCCAGGATCCAAGATGGCGCATATGGCAACTAGTGAGTGCACGCATGCGCGGACTCACAAACGTGCGTTTGTTTACATAGGCCATTTCCGGCTCAGATCGGAGCCAAGACGGAAGTAACATCCTTATGATGTGGCGTCCTCGTGTGTTTGGGCTGTGTGTGGCGCGCGCAATGGAACTCCTCCTACAAGGAAGGTACACTTACGGCATATGGACACTTATATCCACTATAATAACTTTTTTTTGTGTACTTATGGATACGGATATGTTTTTCTTTTTTTGTGTTTGCACTTATTCTTCATTACTACCAGGCGCCTTATGTTATGATATGGTGTGTATTCTGCCCTGTATAGTATGATCATCCTCACATTATACCGTTTTCCTTGTATTTTGTAAACAATCACGTGATTCACTAGCTGTCACTTGTATACTATTTAAACTTCACATTGTATATCAGTCACTGCTTGACAATGCCTGTGTGAGACAGGCGAAACGTCGCTCCTATAGATGTTTGGTTGAAATAAAAGCCATCCATTCTTTTTTCACTTGGAAATCGGTGTGCCGCCGCTTCTTTGCATATCTATCTATCTATCTATCTATCTCATATCTATCTATCTCATATCTATCTATCTATCTCATATCTATCTATCTCATATCCATCTATCTATCTATCTATCTATCTCATATCTATCTATCTCATATCTATCTATCTATCTCACATCTATCTATATATCTATCTATCTCATATCTATCTCATATCTATCTATCTCATATCTATCTATCTATCTATCTCATATCTATCTATCTCATATCTATCTATCTATCTCACATCTATCTATATATCTATCTATCTCATATCTATCTCATATCTATCTATCTCATATCTATCTATCTATCTATCTCATATCTATCTATCTCATATCTATCTATCTATCTCACATCTATCTATATATCTATCTATCTCATATCTATCTCATATCTATCTATCTCATATCTATCTATCTATCTCATATCTATCTATCTATCTCTGGACCAACACAGAAGGGTTTTAGGTTAAAGTCAATGGACTATTTGCTTTTTTTTAACCTTACAAACTACACTGTTCAAAAAAATATAGGGAACACTAATATAACACATCCTAGATCTGAATGAATGAACTAATCGTATGAAATACTTTCGTCTTTACATAGTTGAATTTGCTGACAACAAAATCACACAAAAATTATCAATGGAAATCAAATTTATCAACCCATGGAGGTCTGGATATGGAGTCACACTCAAAAATCACAGTGGAAAACCGCACTACAGGCTGATCCAACTTTATGTAATGTCCTTATAACAAGTCACAATGAGGCTCAGTAGTGTGTGTGGCCTCCACGTGCCCGTATGACCTCCCTACAACGCCTGGGCATGATCCTGATGAGGTGGCGGATGGTCTCCTGAGGGATGTCCTCCCAGACCTAGACTAAAGTGTTGTATTGGGGTGTGATGAGGGCAGATGTTGTTACCCTATGGGCAGATGGCATTAACCCCTTGTATTTGTGACGCCAGGGTGTGGTTTAGCCTAAAACCACCCAAAGGTATACTACTGGATCCTGGGCTAGGCACGGGGGCAATAAAGACTCCAACGCCAAGTTACGGACAATGGAAGCTTTACTGAGGGTAGACAGTTGGTAAAGTCTATATAGTTCAGCCAGGGCCCAAGGAAGTGACCAGTGATGCAGGGACCTTAAGGGCTTGCTGGGACTTGTTGTAGGACTGTACAATTGAATGCAGACCACGCTGACTTGACAGATGACAGGGACTGACTTGACTTGACTCATAAAGCTGTGACTAGATTACTTGACTTGATGGTGGCTGCAGGACTTGACTTTGAGGTCTCCAACACTCTGGACACACACACATAAGGCGACTGCACTGGACCACAGCAAAGACTTCTAAGGAAAAAAGAGAGCGAGCTCCACCCAGGGCTTATATAGTGGAGAGTAGTAGGGGGCCATAGATCACCCCTGGGATCACCTGGTCACTGGTACCTCCTGGGTAACAACCACATGACATAACTCTTAAAGATGCAACACATTTTATAATACAATACAATGCAGAACATATGTACAGGGGGAAACAGGTGCAAGGGGCCCTGGGGACACTGAAGGAGGCTGCATGACAGGGCAGCAAGGGTACGAGTAAACATCTCCCATACTGAGCCCCCACAAAAGCATCCGCCAACTCCTGGACAGTCTGTGGTCCAACTTGGCGTTGGTGGATGGAGCGAGACATGATGTCCCAGATGTGCTCAATCGGATACAGGTCTGGGGAATGGGTGGGCCAGTCCATAGCATCAATGCCTTCCTCTTGCAGGAACTGCTGACACACTCCAGCCTCATGAGGTCTAGCATTGACTTGCATCAAGAGGAACACAGGGCCAACCGCACCAGACCTGGTCCCACAAGGGGTCTGAGGATCTCATCTCGGTACCTAATGGCAGTCAGGTTACCTGTGACAAACACATGGAGGGCTGTGCGGCCCCCCAAAAGAAATGCCCCCCACCATTACTGACCCACCACGAAACCGGTCATGCTGGAGGATGTGGCAGGCAGCAGAATGTTCTCAACGGCGTCTCCAGACTCTGTCACATCTGTCACATGTGCTCAGTGTGAACTTGCTTTCATCTGTGAAGAGCACAGGGCGCCAGTGGCGAATTTGACAATCTTGGTCTTCTCTGGCAAATGCCAAACGTCCTGCACGGTGTTGGGCTGTAAGCACAACCCTCACCTGTGGACGTCGGGCCCTCATACAACCCGCATGGAGTCTGTTTCTGACCGTTTGAGTGGACACATGCCCAATTGTGGCCTGCTGGAGATCATTTGCAGGGCTCTGGCAGTGCTCCTCCTGCTCTTCCTTACACAAAGGCGGAGGAAGCGGTCCTGCTGCAGAATTTTTACCCTCCTACAGCCTCCTCAATGTCTCCTGATGTACTGGCCTGTCTCCTGGTAGCGCCTCCATGCTCTGGACACTACACTGACAGACACAGCAAACCTTCTTGCCACAGCTCGCATTGATGTGCCATCCTGGATGAGCTGCACTCCCTGAGCGACTTGTCTGGGTTGTAGACTCCGTCTAATGCTACCACTAGAGTGAAAGCACTTCACCACCCGCAGAACCACTCCTTTATTGGGGGTGTCTTGCTAATTGCCTATAATTTCCACCTGTTGTCTGTTCCATTTGCTCAACAGCATGTGAAATTGATTGTCAATCAGTGTTGCTTCCTGAGTGGACAGTGGAATTTCACAGAAGTGTCATTGACCTGGAGTTACACTGTGTTGTTTAAGTGTTCCATTTTTTTTTTTGAGCAGTGTATGTTACTATGTATATTCCTATCTTCATCCCATATCGCTATCTATCTATTTATCTGTATCATATTTATCTGTCTATCTCATATCTATCAATCTATCTTATATCTATCTCATATCTATCTTATATCTATCTCATATCTATCTATCTATCGATCTATCTATCTATCTTATATCTATCTCATATCTATCTTATATCTATCTCATATCTATCTATCTATCTATCTATCTATCTATCTATCTATCTATCTATCTAAGCAGAAGCAAAGCAGAGCAGCACAATTAGCAGTATCACGGTGATGTGGGTGCAAGTGGGCCCAATCGGAGCCCAGGTCACTGGCAGCAGTAGTCAATACCAAGTAAAAGTGTCCCACAGCACTCCAATACAAGGTGAAAAAAGCTGTGAAGTGTATTTCCTCATATGTGGCAAGCACAGTCTTCATCAACTAATATCACTTCTCAGACCAATACCCTGGGAGAGAGACATGGCTCTCGTCACCATGGATGTGACTGCACTATACACTAATATCCGCATTCAATGCACCAGGGATTTTCTGGAAAAGATCCCGATATACCATCGGAACAAGTGACCTTTCTTATAACCTGCCTAGAACTGGTGTTTAAGAACAATTTCTTCACCTATGACGAACGTATGTTTCAACAGATATGTGGGACCGCCATGGGGACGAGGGTAGCCAACCTGTTCATGAAGATACCTTCATGACAAACATCCACCTGTTCAAAGACCATGCCATATTGTATAAGAGGTACATAGATGACTTGTTCATCCTATGCCCTACAGAAGAAATTGATTATCTGGTGGATGCCAATGATTGGGGGATAACTTTAACCCATGCCAATGATTGGGGGATAACTTTAACCCATGCCAAGGATTGGGGGATAACTTTAACCCATGCCAATGATTGGGGGATAACTTTAACACCTAACTATTCCTTTGAGAAGATCAAGTTTGAGATCACTCACAAGAATGGAGAAATACCCATGTCTACATATTTCAAAACCGTAGACTGAAACAGCTACATCTCCTTCCGCAGCGGCCATTACAAAAGATGGTGCGCAAACATCCCCTTTGGCCAAGGCCAGAGGGTGAGGAAAAATTGTACTGAAGAACAAACTTTCACCATCCAAGCAAAAACCCTAGAAGTACGGTTCTGCCCTAAAGGGTTCCCCAAGCCCTTAATAAAAAAAATGCCTATTCCAGAATCAAAAATCTGACCCAAGAAGAATGCCTGGACAAACGACAGGAGCCACCAGTCCAACACATATGAAAACACTGAAAAAAACACCCATTGGTTGTAGTTTCGTGACTACATATTCTGCCGGACAATATACCATAAAAATCATACTACAAAAACATTGGCATAGTCTTCTGTCTGACTCATATCTAAAAGATACCATCCCAAAGGTGCCGGGGATCACATTTCGTAGAGCTCCAACTCTAAGGGGAATGATCGCCCCGAGCAGAATAAAGCAACATACCTCCAAACAAGACCAGGATCTAGCTGCCAAGAAAAGAGCGTATAGCTACAATACACCAAGATGCATGTACTGCCAGACCATCCGACATGGAGAAACATCATTCAGAAGCACCAACAACAGGGAAAATTCTTCCAATAAAGAAACACCTCACATGCCAATCCAAGTACATTGTGTACCTGATCGAATGCGAATGCAACAAACAGTGCGTGGGGAAAACCGTACAACCACTACATACAAGACTGAACCAACAACGGGCCAATATCAAAAAGGGCTTCCAACTACATGGCCTCTCCCACCACTGCAGCAGGTATCACCCGGAAACAGCAACCCTATATCAATCATTCCGATAGACCAGATACCAGGACATCTAACAAACAGATTTGAAGCCCTGGTAAAAAAAAAAGGAGATGTTCTGGATCTACAACCTGGGATCATTACAACCACGAGGCCTATATGAGATGAAGAAACGTATCCATTAAAAAGCACTCCACTGGCAAATTCAGGACCCCACCCGAGACCCCCCAATACCCCGAGGGCCCTACACAAACACCCAACCCTGCTGCCCCCGACCTTTCGCCACCATTTGGGGTCCCCCCTGGGATCCTAGCGCAGGACCATAGCGCTGACCACATTGCCTCTATACCACCTCAAGATGTGTCAGCTGCACACTGCTCAAGTACAGGACCGCATCTTCAAGAATACCTGTACGTGGCACCTTGCCCGTCATTAGCTGTGCACTGCTCAAGTACTGGACCGCATCTTCAAGAATACCTGTACGTGGCACCTTGCCCGTCATTAGCTGCACACTGCTCAAGTATGGGACCGCATCTTCAAGAATACCTGTACGTGGCACCTTGCCCGTCATTAGCTGTGCACTGCTCAAGTACTGGACCGCATCTTCAAGAATACCTGTACAAGGCACCTTGCCCGTCATTAGCTGTGCACTGCTCAAGTACTGGACCGCATCTTCAAGAATACCTGTACGTGGCACCTTGCCCGTCATTAGCTGTGCACGGTGTCCCGGTGATGACCCATGTGCGGTTACCTGCCGAACACCACACCGCACTTGACATCCCCGCGATGTCACAAATTCGGCTATCCATTCTTTTACTGCTCCTGACATTCTTGTTAACCCCTCCATATCTGGAACATGAATGTACTAAGACTCTTATCTCCACAATGTTAGATTCCTCGCTATTGTATTACAAAGCATGTACTGTTTGTTTCTTTACATTGGCTAATACATGTGACAGCTATGATGTCATCTGACCTGCCCACAGGTCGGGATGCCGTTCCCGGGCTTTTTTACACTCTGTATGTATATAAGACATGTATGGCTCATGTTTCCCCCGCCCCCTCCTGAGGAAGAGGGGCGCACTCCCCCTCAAAACGCGTTGTCCAGCCATTTTTCTGTTCAAATCAAACGCTATTTTACCACTATCTGAAGCTCAGCATCTATACTTTACCGCGCAACGTCCTGGCAAGCGCCAGAAAGTGTTGTTTTTCTCCTGCCTCACCAAGTGTGTGGATATCTACATATCTATCTATGTCAGAACAGTATTTAAAATACAATTATAACCCAATCTATAAATAATGACATAAAAAGAATAACAATTTGCTACTTACATGCCACTTCAATGTACAAAGAGTTACTAAGAGATGATATGGGAGGCTTCCGTGCTTCGCAGGTATAAAACCCAGTGTATCTCCATGTAATATTGGGTACAGTAACCGTCCTGTTATCTTTGGATACGATAGTTTTATTCCGAAAAATCATTCCAGGTCCCGTCCAGGCTATATTTGTAATATTGGCAATCTGACAGATCAGGGTGATGGTGTCAGTCTCCTTGGGTATGGTAGTTGACGCTGTGAGGTTGGGTTTACCTATTGCCTCTGTAAAGGAAGGACAATGGTGCTTTTTATTTTGGATATTTTAGTCATCAAAACTTTGATAAAACACGACTCAGCAAATAAACATAGCCTTCTAGGGGTTATCCAGGAAAAAAGTATATATATATATATATATATATATATATATATATATATATATATATATATCAACTGTCTCCAGAAATGTAAACAGATTTGTAAATTACTTCTATTAAAAAATCTTAATCCTTTCAGTACTTATGAGCTTCTGAAGTTAAGGTTGTTCTTTTCTGTCTAAGTGCTCTCTAACCATTTCAGTTTAGAAGCAAATCCCCATAGCAAACCTCTTCTAAACTGGGCGGTTCCCGAGACACGTGTCATCAGAGAGCACTTAGACAGAAAAGAACAACCTTAACTTCAGAAGCTCATAAGTACTGAAAGGATTAAGATTTTTTAATAGAAGTAATTTACAAATCTGTTTAACTTTCTGGAGCCAGTAGATATATATATATAAAGTTTTTTTCCTGGATAACCCCATTAAGCCAGTGATCTCCGAACTGCAGCCCTTCAGGTGTTGAAAAACTACAACTCCCAGCATGCCCGGACAGCCAACGGTTGTAGTTTTGCAACATCTGGGGGGAGGGGCGCTATTTGGATACCACATCTGATTACCTCTTTCATTTTGCAGAGGGTTTGTTAAAAATGAAAGCAGCGATCTGATTGGTTGCTATGGGCAACGTTTCCTTTGCACAGGTTTTGATAAACCTCCCCCTACATGCCCAAAATCCACTTCAATAAAGAACGTCCTATTGATAAGATATTCCATAGCTTGGTCATTATTCCGTAAAAATTCTCACAATGTAAAAAACCCTTCATCCTTGAGCGTTTAAAGGGAACGTATTTATTTAAATCTCTGCCCATTCTGAGTTTAGGAGTCAAGTGGGCGGGGCTTATCATTATGCACTGATCTAAGCCATAAATGATTCCTCTAGAGAAGCAATGGCAATGGCATAGCTATAGGAGTTGTAGAGGTTGTCCAAAAAGTCAGGGGGGCTCAGAGGCTCCCCTCAACATGCTATGGCTGACTGGTGATGCCTGACCTGCTATTCACTCCTGTAAGAAAACTCCTAAAGGGGTACTCCTGTGGAAAACTTTTTTTCTTTTTTCTTTAATCAACTGGTGCCAGAAAGTTAAACAGATTTGTAAATTACTTCTATTAAAAAAATCTTAATCCTTCCAGCACTTATTAGCTGCTTAATACTACAGAAGAAATTATTTTCTTTTTGGAACACAGAGCTCTCTGCTGACATCATGACCACAGTGCTCTCTGCTGACATCTCTGTCCATTATAGGAACTGACCAGAGCAGCATATGTTTGCTATGGGGATTTTCTCCTACTCTGGACAGTTCTTAAAATGGACAGAGATGTCAGCAAAGAGCACTGTGCTCATGATGTCAGCAGAGAGCTCTGTGTTCCAAAAAGAAAATAATTTCTTCTGTAGTATTCAGCAGCTAATAAGTACTGGATGGGTTAAGATTTTTTAATAGAAATAATTTACAAATCTGTTCAACTTTCTGGCACCAGTTGATTTAAAAAAAAAAAAAAAAGTTTTCCCCCCGGAGTACCCCTTTAATGCTTTGTGAATGTCGACATGATTCTTGACTTGTGTTATACCACTCTTCTAATTTGAATAACATTGTCCAAGCCAGAGGTACACAACCTTTTGTACCTTGTGAGGTCACCTTACCATGACTAAGTGCTGTTGAGACCCGAAACCCGTCAGTGTATTTGCTCTGTAACGTTCTACATTGGATTTAATAAAGAAGCATTGTTTTATTGCATACTAGAGCGTGGGACTGTTTTTTAAATCCCGCGCCCACTGGGTTTCTGACCATCACTGCCCATTCCCGCAAGGTGTGTGTTCCACTACTGCCCGCCTGGGCAACATGTGTGTCTAATACAACCTGTTCCCGCAAACATTTTGTCACGATTTTTAGAAATAGTGTATTCAGAATGGAAAGACCTACACATTTTTTTTCCCTCCGGAAGTACCCCTTTTGTTTAGATGGAAAAATAGGAGTAATTACAGTGGTCCCTCAACATACGATGGTAATCCGTTCCAAATGGACCATCGTTTGTTGAAACCATCATATGTTGAGGGATCCGTGCAATGTAAAGTATAGGACAGTGGTCTACAACCTGCAAACCTCCAGATGTTGCAAAACTACAACACCCAGCATGCCGGGACAGCCAAATGGACCATCGTTTGTTGAAACCATCATATGTTGAGGGATCCGTGCAATGTAAAGTATAGGACAGTGATCTGCAACCTGCGGACCTCCAGATGTTGCAAAACTACAACACCCAGCATGCCCGGACAGCCAAATGGACCATCGTTTGTTGAAACCATCATATGTTGAGGGATCCGTGCAATGTAAAGTATAGGACAGTGATCTGCAACCTGTGGACCTCCAGATGTTGCAAAACTACAACACCCAGCATGCCCGGACAGCCAACGGCTGTCCGGGCATGCTGGGAGTTGTAGTTTTGCAACATCTGGAGGTCCGCAGGTTGAAGACCACTGGTATAGGAAGTTGTACTCACTTGTCCCCGCCGCTCCGGACCGTCACCGCTCGTTACCGCTGCCCTGGATGTCGCCTTCCATCGCTGTCGCCGCGTCCCCGGGGTGTCCCCGACGCTCCGGCAAGGCCTCTGCTTCCCCGGCATCCTCGCTCTCCGTCGCCGCCATCACATCGCTACGCACGCCGCTCTTATTGGATGACGGGACGGCGTGCGCAGCGACGTGATGACGATGGAGAGCGCCGACGATGCAGGGGATCCCGAAGAGGACGCCCCGGAGCCCCGAGGACAGGTAAGTGATCGTCAGCGGACCACACGGGACACCGTAAACGGCTATCCGGTGGCAGCTGAAGCAGTCTGCGCCGCCGGATAGCCGTTTATGCGATGGCCCCGACATACAAAAGCATCGTATGTTGAAATGATCGTATGTCGGGGCCATCGTAGGTCGGGGGGGGGGGGGGGGGTCACTGTACTTAAAAGAAGATAGATAGATAGACAAACAGTACTCACCGTAGACTGTGATGACAATAAAGGCTTCTTCTATGGATTCCAGTGAGTTTATGGTCACTGAGTACTTCCCTGTATCTGTGATCTGAAGATTTGAGATCTCTAATAACTTATCAGATATAGATGTGACCCTAGAAGTGTACAGGGGGGCAGACATGTTGGTTCCATTACCAGGAAAATATGAGATGATGTGATACTTTTCACTGATATTCAGGTCTTTATACCAGGCAACAGCATTGGTGTTCGTAGAATTCTTAGTAGAAGAGATCGACATAATGACAGATCCTCCAGTAACGGGATAGGAGGGATTACAAAGGATTGTGATATTTCCTCTGGTCACATGACATCCAAGACTGAAGACAACTAAAAGGCAAAAGGCTTCAGTCACTGCTCGGGGCCTGGCAAACATACAATAATATTATACAATAGGGATATAGATTAAAGGGGTATTCCAGGAAAAAACTTTATATATATATATATATATATATATATATATCAACTGGCTCCAGAAAGTTAAACAGATTTGTAAATTACTTCTATTATTTTATTTTTTTATCTTTTCAGTACTTATGAGCTGCTGAAGTTGAGTTGTTCAATTCTGTCTAAGTGCTCTCTGATGACACCTGTCTCGGGAACTATCCAGAGTAGAAGCAAATCCCCATAGCAAACCTCTTCTACTGTGTGCAGTTCCTGAGACAAGCAGAGATGTCAGCAGAGAGCACTGTTGTCAGACAGAAAAGAACAACTCAACTTCAGCAGCTGAAAATTATTAGAAGGATTAAGATTTTTTTAATAGAAGCAATTTACAAATCTGTTTAACTTTCTGGATCCCGTATCCCAGCCGTATCCGGCCCGTATGTAATGCATTTCAATGAGCCGACCAGAGACAAATGCTGACTCCGGTCGGCTCACTTTTGCCCGGGTACGGTTCTCTAACTGGACCTAAAACCATGGTAGACCATGGTTTTAGGTCCAGTGGGAAAACCGTATACGGGGCAAAAATGAGCCGACCGGAGTCAGTGTTTGACTCTGGTCGGCTCATTGAAATGAATTACATACTGGCCGGATACGGCTGGGATACGGGAGCGCCCAGTTTTCGCTCCCCCCAGCAGTATACAGTCCCGTATTGCTTAAAACATGGTGTGAACTGGCGCCAAGACATCTGGGCTACAGCTGGAATTCCGCTTCTGAATATCAGTCAGAAATTCCACTGCCTGAGGGTAAAATGGGAGTGAATGGGTTTCCCATTAACCCCTTAACACTGTGGAATTTTCTGGGCAGAATTCCCGTCAGAAAATTATGATCTGAAAGTCCACGAGATCGTTGAACTTGTTCAATGTTCTAACAAAATCTGTGCCACAGAAATTACCGTCTATTGGGATGGTAATGTCTGTGCGGTCCTGAATGGGTCGGCACTGGCCACATTTGAAATTGTCGCAGATTCTTTAGTGTGAACCCAGCCTTACTGTGCTGAAATGTTTATACTCATTTGGACTTGTGCCCCTTATCTTTTAACACCCTTATAATGCCACAGATCAATATATATATATATATATATATATATATATATATATATATATATATATATATATAGGGCTCAAGTCCTGCAGGAACGCACAGGAACGGAGTTCCTGCACTTTTTCCAGAGCAGGAACACTGTTCCCATTAGCAGGAGTCCTGCAGGACTAGCCCTTGAGTGGAAATCATGGGTGAGTTCCCACATTTTTTTCCCCAGGACTTGACCCCTGTATATATATATATATATATATATATATATATAGGTATATATATATATAGGTATATATATATAGGTAGGTATATATATATAGGTAGGTATATATATATAGGTAGGTATATATATATATAGGTATATATATATATATAGGTATATATATATAGGTATATATATATATATATATATATATAGGTATATATATATATATATATATATAGGTATATATATATATATATATATATATATATATATAGGTATATATATATATAGGTATATATATATATAGGTATATATATATATATATATATATATATATATAGGTATATATATATATATAGGTATATATATATATATAGGTATATATATATATATATATATATATATATATATATATAGGTATATATATATATATATAGGTATATATATATATATATATATAGGTATATATATATATAGGTATATATATATATAGGTATATATATATATAGGTATATATATATATATATATATATAGGTATATATATATATATAGGTATATATATATATAGGTATATATATATATATATAGGTATATATATATATTTATAGATTTAAAGGTCACCTCAGTGCATTCCTCCACCATCATCACTATGTTGACTCCACAGTTTTTAGATTATAATCTACTCAATGGCTGAATGGATTGCTACAACTTGTGGTTAAAGGGGTCCTCCAGTGGGGAAATTAAAAAATCAACTGGTGCCAAAAAGTTAAACAGATTGGTAAATTACATTACTTCTATTTAAAATCTTAATCCTTCCTGTAATTATCAGCTGCTGCATGCTCCACAGGAAGTTTTGTAGTTCTACCAGCCTTACCACAGGGCTCTCTGTTGCCACCT
Organism: Hyla sarda; assembly: GCF_029499605.1. Classification (NCBI taxonomy): domain Eukaryota; kingdom Metazoa; phylum Chordata; class Amphibia; order Anura; family Hylidae; genus Hyla; species Hyla sarda. The sequence goes on along the minus strand of NC_079198.1, from coordinate 18,632,062 downwards.
CTGTCCAGAGAAGGTTAGGTTTGCTATGGGGATTTGCCCCTGCTCCAGGCAGTTCCTGACACAGACAGAGGTGTCAGCAGAGAGCACTGAGGTCAGGAAAACAAAGAACTACACAACTTTCTCTGGCGAATACAGCAGCTGATAACTACTGACAAGTACAATTTTTATATAGAAGCAATTCACAAATCAGTATAACTTTCTGGCACCAGTTGATTTGAATTTTTTTGTTCCACCGGAGTACCCCTTTATGAGAAAAAAATTATCCTTAAAGGGGCACTCTGCCCCTAGACATCTTATCCCCCATCCAAAGGATAGGGGATACGATGTTTGATTGCAGGGGGGACCGCTGGGCACCCCCGTGATCTCCCTGCTTTACCTGGCGTTCGTTTTCGAGCGTCAGGTGCAGTGCCAGAGGCTTGTGATGCCACGGCCATGTCCCTCAATGCAAGTCTATCGGCCATCACGCCTCCTCCCATAGACTTGCATTGAGGGGGCCTGACCATGACGTCACGAGCCTCCGCCCCGCATTGCCAGTCATCCAGGATGGAGAGAAGTTCGCTCCGTGCACCGGATGTCTGGGGTGCCACAGCCGAGATTGCGGGGGTCCCCAGTGGCTAGACTCCCACGATCAGACATCTTATCCTCTAGCCTTTGGATAAGGGATAAGATGTCTAGGGGTGGAGTACCCCTTTAACATTAAGCTCTGAAGAGTCAACAACCGGATAACTTCACTGAAAGCAAAACCATTGGTGACTAATACAAGAATAGAGCGGCGATCTTATCATTGTAGTGTTGTGTATAGGAGCCTTACCTGTTATTATGAGTCCCCTCATGACAGGCCGTGTCTATATCTTTGTAGATTGATGAAGTCTTGTGTGACAGACAAGCAGTGAAATCCATGTCCGTCCTGATTATATATAGGTAGTAATAAAACTTTAAACAAATTATTATCTTTATGGCTTTCACGCCTCCTTTTCTGAATCTACATTTGCTGTGTTACTTCATTTTATTAAGGCATCACATCATTCACATCACGTTTTGCGATATATATAAAGTTATACCATATGTTTGTAACCTGTATACCTGTACTAAATGAAAGTGTATGTATATAAAGTATATGTATAAATACTAGCATATTAGCATCTTCAGTGTACTATTCCCCTGAAGATACTAAAGAGCTGGAGAAATACGTCAGAGGGAGCACTTAGCTGTTTTTCTCAATGGCTGCTGCCTTATCATTTTGCAAATGCTGACATCCTGCAGTTTAATCATTGCTATGTTCTATTTTTATTATTGCCTAGCAGAGGTCCTCAATGTTTTGTACAGCATAGATATACCTTGCTAGTAATGGGTTAAACCTCCTTTTGCCTTCAGTTTTTGTGGCATATATTCTACGAAGTGCTAGAAACATTCCTTATAGATTTTGCTCCATATGGACATGATGACATCACACAGTTCCTCCATATGGACATAATGACATCACACAGTTCCTCTATATGGACATGATGACATCACACAGTTCCTCCATATATACATGATGACATCACACAGTTCCTCCATATGGACATGATGGCATCACACAGTTCCTCTATATAGACATGATGACATCACACAGTTCCTCTATATGGACATGATGACATCACACAGTTCCTCCATATGGACATGATGGCATCACACAGTTCCTCTATATAGACATGATGACATCACACAGTTCCTCTATATAGACATGATGACATCACACAGTTCCTCTATATAGACATGATGACATCACACAGTTCCTCTATATGATCATGATGACATCACACAGTCCCTCTATATGGACATGATGACATCACACAGTTCCTCTATATAGACATGATGACATCACACAATTCCTCCATATGGACATGATGACATCACACAGTTCCTCTATATGGACATGATGACATCACACAGTTCCTCTATATGATCATGATGACATCACACAGTCCCTCTATATGGACATGATGACATCACACAGTTCCTCTATATAGACATGATGACATCACACAGTTCCTCTATATGATCATGATGACATCACACAGTTCCTCTATATGGACATGATGATATCACACAGTTCCTCTATATGATCATGATGACATCACACAGTTCCTCTATATGGACATGATGACATCACACAGTTCCTCCATATGGACATGATGACATCACACAGTTCCTCCATATGGACATGATGACATCACACAGTTCCTCTATATGGACATGATGACATCACACAGTTCCTCTATATAGACATGATGACATTACACATTAGCTGCAGATTTGTCGGCTGCACGTCCATGATGAGAATCTCAGCCGTTGGCTGTCCGGGCATGCCGGGAGTTGTAGTTTCGCAACAGCTGGAGGCACCCTGGTTGGGAAACACTGGCTTAGTGGATAGATAATGATAGCAATAGAGTATATCGCCAGTACAAATGGTCATAACTCATGACTACTGTCCAGCCACGTGACATAGGCCCTTATAGTGAGCCACCTATGGAATACTGTGTAATAGGAAAAATGTAAAGACCATAAAAGTAATGGACATAAAAGAGGATAAGTCTCCGAGCAAACAAATTCTTGCATCTGTGTACATACCGTTCATTTACATCCCTCACTCATTTTGTGAAGCAGAATAATAAATGCAAATGATGACTGACATACAGAACTTATGATCTACTGTGGAAACAGGGTGCAAATGGCTTACGTAGTAGTAAAGGTAGCCATACAATTATTTCAATTGAGGCAGCCTGGGCATAATGGGCGAGTAAAAAGTTTGCTGGAGTACCCCTTTAATATCAATAGCCAGGGGGTCTTTATAAATGTAGGCAATCAATAATGTCTAGGCCAGTGGTCTTCAACCTGCGGACCTCCAGATGTTGCAAAACTACAACTCCAATATAGTAGTATATAGCATAGGTCAGTGTTTCCCAACCAGGGGTGTCTCCAGCTGTTGCAAAACTACAACTCCCAGCATGTTGGACTATATAGTAGTATATAGTATAGGTCAGTGTTTCCCAACCAGGGGTGTCTCCAGCTGTTGCAAAACTACAACTCCCAGCATGTTGGACTATATAGTAGTATATAGTATAGGTCAGTGTTTACCAACCAGAGGTGCCTCCAGCTGTTGCAAAACTACAACTCCCAGCATGTTGGACTATATAGTAGTATATAGTATAGGTCAGTGTTTCCCAACCAGGGGTGCCTCCAGCTGTTGCAAAACTACAACTCCCAGCATTTTGAACTATACACTAGTATATAGTATAGGTCAGTGTTTCCAAACCAGGGGTGCCTCCAGCTGTTGCAAAACTACAACTCCCAGCATGTTGGACTATATAGTAGTATATAGTATAGGTCAGTGTTTCCCAACCAGGGGTGCCTCCAGCTGTGGCAAAACTACAACTCCCAGCATGTTGGACTATATAGTAGTATATAGTATAGGTCAGTGTTTCCCAACCAGGGGTGCCTCCAGCTGTGGCAAAACTACAACTTCCAGCATGCCCGGACAGCCGTTGGCTGTCCGGGCATGCTGGGAGTTGTAGTTTTGCAACATCTGGAGGTCCGCAGGTTGAAGACCACTGGTCTAGGCTAATGTGGTCACTGTAAACACGTATATAAAAGTATTGCTTTAACAAAGCCTGTACATACAAATCCGAATGTTGTTTTTTTATTTTTTTATTAATCATTTTTACCTTTTATAACAAAAGTACAGTAATAACAATAGTATAAGTCAGCTACAGTACTTAGACCAAGAGAAGATGAGATGCCGTCATTTCCACCATAGAATAGTTAGTAAGTTGTGTGCGGTGCTTGACAAAAAAAGTTCAAAAAAGGATGAGAGGGAAGGTATCTGTATCAGTTCTGCAGATCGCTGTAAGTATCATGGGATGAATACTGCAAATCCTACAAAATACAAAAATATATCTATTTTCCTAACTATAAGATCAGAGGAAGCAGATCTGTCAGGTCTCAGGTCAGGTTGACAGCAGCAACAAATGGAGAGACGCTAAGATCAGGAATAATCTAGTTTTCTATTATTTCAGTATTTCTATACAAAAAGCTGTTTAAAGCAAATACACCTGTTAGTGAATGCTTGTTTTCTCCATTGGAATGACAGTCCTGAAGCATGAAGGGCCGGAGTCACCTATAGGGGAGGCAGGCGCCAGCCTAAAGCATCCATAGGATGAGGAGGCAGCCTCATTGCACTCCCTTCCAGCAGTGTACTGGTACAAAACAAGCATAAGGGTGCAAAACAAGTGTATGGGTATAAAACAAGTGTACTGGTATAATACAAGTGTATGGGTATAAAACAAGCGTACTGGTATAAAACAAGTGTATGGGTATAAAACAAGCATACTGGTATAAAACAAGCATAAGGGTGCAAAACAAATGTACTGGTACAAAACAAGTGTATGGGTATAAAACAAGTGTACTGGTATAAAACAAGCATAAGGGTGCAAAACAAGCATACTGGTACAAAACAAGTGTACTGGTATAATACAAGTGTATGGGTATAAAACATGCATACTTGTATAAAACAAGCATAAGGGTGCAAAACAAATGTACTGGTACAAAACAAGTGTATGGGCATAAAACAATTGTATGGGTATAAAACAAGTGTACTGGTACAAAACAAGTGTATGGGTATAAAACAAGCGTATGGGTATAAAACAAGTGTACTGGTACAAAACAAGTGTATGGGTATAAAACAAGTGTACTGGTATAAAACAAGTGTACTGGTATAAAACAAGTGTACTGGTATAAAACAAGTGTACTGGTACAAAACAAGCGTATGGGTATAAAACAAGTGTACTGGTACAAAACAAGCGTATGGGTATAAAACAAGTGTACTGGTACAAAACAAGTGTATGGGTATAAAACAAGTGTACTGGTATAAAACAAGTGTACTGGTACAAAACAAGCGTACTGGTATAAAACAAGTGTATGGGCATAAAACAATTGTATGGGTATAAAACAAGCATACTGGTATAAAACAAGCGTACTGGTATAAAACAAGCATACTGGTATAAAACAAGTGTATGGGTATTAAACAAGTGTATGGGTATAAAACAAGTGTATGGGTATAAAACAAGTGTATGGGCATAAAACAAGCGTACTGGTACAAAACAAGTGTATGGGTATAAAACAAGCGTACTGGTACAAAACAAGTGTACTGGTATAAAACAAGTGTACTGGTATAAAACAAGTGTATGGGTATAAAACAAGTGTACTGGTATAAAACAAGTGTATGGGTATAAAACAAGTGTACTGGTATAAAACAAGTGTATGGGTATAAAACAAGTGTACTGGTATAAAACAAGTGTATGGGTATAAAACAAGTGTACTGGTATAAAACAAGTGTATGGGTATAAAACAAGTGTACTGGTATAAAACAAGTGTATGGGTATAAAACAAGTGTACTGGTATAAAACAAGTGTATGGGTATAAAACAAGTGTACTGGTATAAAACAAGTGTATGGGTATAAAACAAGCGTACTGGTATAAAACAAGAGTATGGGTATAAAACAAGTGTACTGGTATAAAACAAGTGTATGGGTATAAAACAAGCGTACTGGTATAAAACAAGAGTATGGGTATAAAACAAGTGTACTGGTTCAAAACAAGTGTATGGGTATAAAACAAGCGTACTGGTACAAAACAAGTGTATGGGTATAAAACAAGCGTACTGGTACAAAACAAATGTACTGGTATAAAACACGCATACTGGTATAAAACAAGTGTACTGGTATAAAACAAGTGTATGGGTATAAAACAAGTGTACTGGTATAAAACAAGCATAAGGGTATAAAACATGCATACTGGTACAAAACAAGCGTACTGGTATAAAACAAGCGTACTGGTATAAAACAAGAGTATCGGTATAAAACAAGTGTCCTGGTACAAAACAAGCATAAGGCTATAAAACATCCGTACTGGTGCAAAACAACCGTACTGGTACAAAACATCCGTACTGGTGCAAAACAACCGTACTGGTACAAAACATCCGTACTGGTACAAAACAAGCGTACTTTCGCCTCCAAATATTAAATTTCAGCCTTAAAATGGGAAAGATTTTCTATTGGAAAGATTTTGATATTTATCTGCAGAGACACTCACCATGTACGTAGGCTCCTGGTGAACAGGGTCAGGCTGCAAGAAGTCAATAATAGATTATGTATTCATTGTTTTTTGGAACTTTGTGTTTTTGGCTAAATTCACATATGGTTTGTATGCTGTGGATTTTACCTGAGATAACGATTACAGTAGTAGGTGAATGAGATTTTACTAATCCCATCAATATTGTGTCTGATGTTTCCCACATAAAAAAAGAACATGTTCAGGATTTTTATCACCAATTTCACCACTGTCAATATAGCAGAGGTAAAATCCACCATGTATTCACAGCAAAAGAGAGGGAGATAGAGAGAGGCAACAATAGATATGAGATAGATAGATAGATAGATAGATAGATAGATAGATAGATAGATATACAGCAACAGGAGAATACAGCAGCACACTGCTAGCACAAATATATAAATAAAACATGAGTATATAGATACAA